>NW_011948422.1:826570-921570 GCF_000503995.2 Ceratosolen solmsi marchali
AGAGCGAGAGCTTCGAGGCAGTTGCCGCCCCCGCCACCTCCGGGCTGTACGACGGGAGCTCGTATTTCAAAAGGCGATGATCTCTGGCTTCGAGCACCAGCCACGGTCATCTTGCGGTATTTTCTAGCATGCGATAATAATATCGATTACATGACAAGATGATTAGTAGGGAGCCATTTTTGTTGTTGTTGCAAAGCTTATTATACTCGATACTGTGTAATAATATCAATAAATAACAATAATTAATAATAATTAATAATAATAATAATAATAATAATAATAATAGTAATACCTTTAAGCTTTGTGGTTAATTGATATTGTGCAATACGAATAATTTAGGACTCGCAAAGTTCCGATCTCACCTGGGGCCGGACACGGGTCTTTAACTCCAACATGTCTTTAAATTGAATATACCCGGACTAAATAATCAGTGACGGGGAAATTCTTTTGACGAAAATAGTATTTCGTAATGCCGAATAAAGGAATAGCGGCGAAGTTTATAATTAATCTTTAAAATAGATTATTTATGACTCGACGA
The DNA here is from genome assembly GCF_000503995.2 of Ceratosolen solmsi marchali. NCBI lineage: Eukaryota > Metazoa > Arthropoda > Insecta > Hymenoptera > Agaonidae > Ceratosolen > Ceratosolen solmsi. The sequence goes on from NW_011948422.1 coordinate 827,109, forward strand.
TTTCAGTCATCGGACCAAGTATATGCAACTAAGTCCTTAATTATTTAAAGTAAATAAATAATATATGTTCAATGTCTTTCATGAATTTTTAAAAAATATTGGCGTATACAAAATGTATTTTTAAGTCTGATATTCCGACAATACATATTTAATATTCAGCACTTCGCCACTTAGATTCTCCACGTAGATCCTAAATAGATGATTTGTATTAATGATTTTTAATTGAAATACTAATTGCCTTTTTACATGCAATAGATATATAATAATTACGGGCAAATGTTTAAAATAAATGCTATTTAAGAAATAATCCCAACTTTATATAATATATTGGTATAGGTCGATACCATTTAAGCTTTCTATGTATGTGGCTTCCGTGTGATCTACGTTTAAAGCTTAAAGTGTCATTGCCTTTTAAAATTTCTTTACTAACCACTATTCTTAAAAATATATTTAAAATATAAAAATTTGTTTAACAATTGTGAAATAATGAATTAAATAATACACATATCCAATAGAGAGTGAAAAGCTAATTTAGGAATAAAATAAAAAGTATGTTATCATTAAGTTAATAATTAATAGTTAATAGTAAGTAGTAGTATTATTTATTATACATCTATTACATTTATTTATAATTGTGTATAATAATGAATAATAACTTTACACAATTTACATTTATATTTGTAGAAGTATATTGATAATTTAAATATTCCAAGAGAATCGATATTTAACTACGATATCAATTATGAAATAATAATTCATTATTTCATTAAGTGGCTGAAGAATTTATATATTATTTATTATTCATAGATGTATATTGTAAATTATTAATAATTATTGTAAATAGTATTGTACTAAATAAGTATTGTACGAAATTATTGTGTTCTGTAAGAATGCGCAGCTGAAAGCATTTTCAAATATATGAAAAATAATCTATGTATTCTTTCAATGAAACATTCTTAATTGCACATCAAAAAAAGCTTACATTTCACCTACATTAACAATAAAAGTATATAATAATGTACTAGAAACAACGTATTTTGAAAGCGCAAACCACGAAGATCAATGATGTACTTCAGTAGCTTCATTCATAATGTATAAATTAGCTTTGTATAATAAGTACAAATTCTCAACACATAGCGTAGGATAATTCATTGAATAACCTTCAACTATTCAACTTTAGTAATAATATTCAAATAATTTACAAGTTTAGTTAGAAAAAATGGAATAATGAATAACTTGATCAATTTAATACTGGTGTTTCCCAAATTTTCGTGTTAATTATTTTTAGAAAAATTGTTTGTTTAAAAAAAAAAGTATCATTAGGCGAACAAGTATATTATACATGGGAGTGAAAAATATTTATAACATCTGGAAGACAGTAACTAATTGATAAATACTGTAAGTTGAAAATTAATTAGGAAAAACTTTCACATTTCGTATTAAAACCTTCGTGATGATATTCTTAGAAAAATGAGTATATCCTTAATTTACGATAAAATACAGTCATTTATCTTGTAAAACGGTATACTGCTGAAATTCGCATTTCAAATATTTCCAATTAACAGAACAGGATCCGGAAAAACAAATGAATCCTTTCGAGTTTCGTGAATTCGCGAGCGCCTCCGAAAACACTAAAGTCAAGAGTGCATAATCGCTAATTTCCCAAAGGGGTGAGGTGAGCCGAGGTGTGCTCGGGCTTCTCGAAGCTACGCGCGAAGAAAGAAGATTAATTTATCTGTCTTGATTATTCGTGGCGGGCACGAAAGCCCACAAGCACGGATAATCATTCATACTCGCGAGCTTACATCCGCGTGCTATCAGCGCGACTTCTCACTTAAAATCAAATTGATAAAGTTCGTTGCGTTCTTGCGCGTCTTCAGCACCCACAAGGCGCAAACCGACCTCGAAGATGTCTCAGCTGCTCGTGCGTGTGCCCATTAAAGCCTTCATTAATCATTCGGAGACGCGCGTAATTCAGTGACCTCCACACGTAAAGGAGAAGAGACAGGTCACGTGTGCGTGGGGCGAAACGTGAAATGTTGCATTGTTAAGGTGAGTTGGTCGGTATGGGGAAGTGATAGCGCAAACGACATTCGATTAATTCGACACTGGCTGTGTCCTCGTGCATGTGACAGATATATATATATATATATATATATATATATAGAGAGAGAGAGAGAGAGAGAGAGAGAGAGAGCCAATGAACGGAGACGAGACTGGGATGTCACGTGTTGACTCAGGACTCGAAGGTAATCGGTTGATTGGCGTTACACCGATATCGCAAAAACATACACACGAATCCCGGGAGTCCGTTCGACGTGCGCCAGAATCTCGTACATCGCGAGATATATAAGCGGTCGTAAGTCATCCGCGGGTTTTTACGTGTATGCACGTCTACGAGTCTCCCATTATGTGCGATCGGACAATGTGTGAGCGTGATTCTGCGTAGGTGAGAGACCACGGGATTTGTGTCGGGGCAGGGGCGCATGAGCGATGGCGAGCTCTTTTGTTACGCTCGTACGTAGCCTCGTACGACACTCGTGAATGGCGAGGTAATGCTTTTGTGCGCTTAAGTGTGTTTGTGTGCCCAAGCAGCTTAACTGTGTTAATACACGCGAATGTTTATTGATGCGAGATTACGTTAGTTTGAGCGCTACAAGTGCGACCTGCGTGTGCACGAATTTACGTACACATATATATCCGTACCGAATATCACGTATACCATAATTTTCTTCATTTGGGTGCCAAGGTTTCATTACGCTGTGATGAACGTGTATGCGCTACCAATATCAGCCTTCATTCCCGATTCCATTTATGCACATATTGTATGAAACAAATTAGCAGCCGATGATCACAAAGGACTCTGTGTTTAATGACTCGGTGGGCCCAAGATATACAGCGGCCCTTTATGAGGAGCTTGACGAACGAAGCAATCGATTCATGAGCTATCAGGATCGATGCCTCCTGCGAATTTCTTATACAATCAAATATGAAGCAGTAATGATCCATTGCTCTAAAATTATCTATTATATTAATGTTGCGTTCTTTTAAGTCGCGCGCGGATACATCTATCTCATAAATGTATTAAAGATTTATTGGGAAGAAATAGGCTTTCCTCTCTTCTCTTCGACATGGATTTTATTGTCTTTGGTCGACAGAAATAATTAACTAGGAAATCCAACGAGTCATTTATTGTAATACAATTTTAATGTTCTAAGCATTCGATTTAGTGCCTTTGTCGATACTAATATCGAGCCAAGCAAAATTTATATAGTTTTGCCTTTATTAAATTGTAAAATAACATTCCTATTTCACCGATTTCTCTATATTATCATTAACAATGACTTTGAATTTCCATTTAGCTTCAAAATATTCCGATAAAGTTCACGAAACAATTTCCTATTATTTTTATATAATATTTCGGTTAATCAATGTTATTTTCGGAATAGAGTTATATTCATTAATATTAAGACGTAACTAAACATACTTCCCAAACTATATTCGTGCCCTAATATTATTGGCATTTCAATACTTGGACTATCGGTGCCCGCAATTGAACTGAATTATGCATAGTTTCTATTTCTCAATATCTAATTTAGTCTAAATAAGCGTATTTCAACTACAATGTTATGAAAATTATTTCACTTAAACTTTATTTAAATAAATAAAGCTTTATATATTTACGTCTCTGCTAGCACAAATTATATTCGTTGATATTGCAGCCGAACAGAACAGAAGAAAGAGAGAGAGAGAGAGAGAGAGAGAAAGAGAGAGCGTAATGAAAATCAAGATTTACGTATATGAAAACCAAAAAATTATTGTAGAATATATAAATGTTTATTAACTTATGCGATAAAATATGGTTTTAGAAAATCGACTTCTCCATTATTTTATTTCCAAACTAAAAATGTTTAATAGCCGGTTATATCAAATTACTGCGAAATGCCACGATTGTACAATAACTACGTATAAGAAGGTATAATAATAAGAATAATAATAACAACAACAACAATATGTAGAATAATAATAACAACAACAATAATAAAATTAGTAATATTATTGATAATAATAATGATAGTTATATATTTGGATCTAAAGCGTTAAATTATTATTAATTATTTTCAACCATTAGATATTCAAAGAGTATATGTTTAGTATTTTATAGAATAACGAAATGCTCGTGCACGTTTCTCAACATTTTTATCCCGATAATATTTTATCACTGAGGGTAAGAAAAAGTTTTAGATAGTGCGGAAACGTGTTGCATTGCGATTGCAACATTTGCCATCAAAGATTCAGAGTTTCATAATAATATCTCCTATAACGAATAAAAAGATTTTTAGATAATTTACTTTCAGCTAATGATTGTCGTTACACTTATGTGCCGGATTACACCTTCACTTGGAATGAAAAAAATTATATTTCCCCAAAATTTTATTCTGTTAAACTAACAGACAATTAATATTTATGCCATATATAATAATATTTTTACTCTTTTGTTTTCATTGGAATATACCTCGAATATATAATGCCATTGATAGTAAAGCAAAGCTTTAGAAAAATGAACTCGTAATTGCCTTTTAACATTGTGTAAACGTATACCTTGATTAATGTAAAGTAATTGAGAATCTGGCAAAAAGAACTTTACTTATAAAAGTAAAAAATATTTCAATTCATTCGGAGTATTTACTCATCGTAGAAATTTATATCAATTTCTACATGACCACCCCATGTAAGCTGAATTCATCTTCCAACTCTTTCTTATTAACCCTTCAAGAAGTGATATATAATATGTGAAAGAAGACTCCTAGTGTTTTGAGAGAAATTAAAAAAAAAAAAACAAAATAATCTCTGTGAATTGTATATTTCTATAAAAATAAGAAAAAAAAAAGAAATATCATTGCTCCACCCGTTGCCTGCCTATCTTACTAAAAATTATAACCAATAACGGAAATGTTTTCAACAATGTTACGTAGGGCAATTAAAAGCATCCTGTAGAAAAATAATAATTAATCATGACGTTATGTGGCTGTAAACGAAGAAATACATTATGGGATAATTTACTACTCTTATTTAAATTAATTTTGTCTTGATTAAAACTTCTTTCGCAAGATACATCTATCCATTAATTGTAGCTGCTAATCGAATTTCACGCTCAGCCATTTTACAATAACTATCAGCAATAAGTGAATTTTAATTACTTTTAATTACAAATATCCTTATCCCAGGATTCCATACTTTGATTCAACACTGCAAATATTGAAATTATCCTTAATTCTCATTGGGACTCAAAAGACCTCAAAACTTTAAATAACTACGCTTTACTTACGACTCCATGGCAATATCAATCTAATACAAATGAAGCATTAAATGAGCGCAGGCCGGGGTCGCCCACGGAACACATTGGCTTTAGGAAATCGAGTAGCAAAATAGAGGCGCTTGTTAAAGATGAAAGAAGGAAAAAATAAAAAATAAAATGGGAAGGGTATAAAGATAAAAGAAATCTGCCCGCTGAGTAAATGTTCAACGTGACAGATTGAATAATCGCTCGACAATGAAAGACCAAACGCAGTCATAAATTCAGGGCGCGCGCCAGTACAATAATTACAACGCAAAGCCTCTAATCACTCATACCGATCAATCATTCGTCGCGTAAGATAGAAACACGGGCATAAGTCAAAAATTCCGCTCCTTCACCCAAGGCCGCGCAGTCCATTTAATTACCTTTGCTCGCAGCGGAACATAGTCCGCAGCTCGGTGAGCTCGCCGAATAATTTATAAGCACTCGAAAGTGAATAAGTAGCCTTGGCGGGGATGGGGGCCCGTACCACGACTAAGCCAATAGCCGAGCGGAGCGCCCTACGGCGGCAATGGCTGGGGGCGGCTGGGGGCGGAAGAGACAGCGCTGGTAGCCAGCGGCAATTATCGCTATTATTGCCCGGCACTGGGACTCGCTCAGCACTCAAAGGTCCCCCGATATCGCAAATGATCCCGCGGTCATTATTCTATTGAGCTCGTGTACGTAAGAAGCGGCGACGTCTTGGATTGAAGAGAGACACGACATCCTGTGCTTGACGGGGCCTCGTACGACTCGGTTGCCTGCTGCCGCACTTAATCGGCGATGATTTTTTCGACTGCGGATCGGTCCAATCGCCGCGCGCTCGCGTTGTCCAATGCATACTTGGGCCTTTATTTATTCAACCATAAAATCAGGCCTCTCTCGCTTAGTTTATTTCAAAATTCCTCCGGCTCCTTGCCCCCGGGCTTTGGTTTACTTGCTTGTGGATTAAGAGGAATTATATCGGCGGAAAGGCAGGAATATTTTATGCCTTTAAACAGAACAAAAAAATTTGGATAAAATGTATGAATTTTTATACATAGAATGTTTTCGTTGGCTAACAAGTTTCATCGTTCTCTCTCTCTCTCTCTCTCTCTCTCTCTCTCTCTATTTATTTATTTTTTCACTTTTTTCATCTTTCTACTTTCTATTTTTTTAAATTTTATATATATATTTTTTTATTTTCTTTTCTTTTTTTTTCACATTTACGTACCGACAATACTGATTTGTTGAACATTTGTAACTCGAAAATAGATAAATAGCTGCCAATGTTTCCCCAATGAAAAATCTTCTCAATTTTAAAATGAGCATAAAGTATGTTCAACGTTAAAGTATTACCAAAAAAAAAAAAATCTGTTGGGAAAACAATAGACAATGGGCGTAGATTTTATACAACTGTAAATTCAATTTTTTTTTAATACCTTTTGTAACAATACTTGTGTTTTAAGTATGAACATTTTATTATTAAATAAAAAAAACGTAATAATATTATCTAACAAATAAAAATAGAATTTTTATTTACAATTTTAGGATGACATTGATAATAATATAATATTACATCGAAAGTACTTTAAAACAATATTTTTTACATTCCATTCTATAGAACCTAGGAAGCTGTGATAGTAAATTCGGAAATAGTTATCAATTCTCAATTATATATACATATTATATATTATATATTCTCATATATATATATATATATATACACACGTATATATACGTATGTATGCACGCACTTACTCACCACAACACCATACACATAATTAATCCAAATAATCACCAATGGGTTTCACTAATTTAAATTAAGACGAATGATTCACAATCTACAAAGAAATTCATTTCAGCGTGTTACTAATCGTTAATCAAATTAAATTTTACGAGGTGCATTTAATACATCTTTCTTAGAAGATCATTACGAATCATTTAAATGTATAGAGGTATGCAAAAGTACCATGCGTTTCATAGTGCTCATTTATTCATCGCTCATCGCTCTTTAAGTGAGAGTATCCCTTATGGAAAGGAAAGTCTTTGAAATTGTGAAGAAATGTGTGTGAATGCGCATTTCAAATAACCTAGTCGTGCAAATTTCTTGAAAATCAAAAATATTTTTCAATCCTCTTTAAATAAATACACATTTTATATTGACAATAATATGAGAATTGCACATTTCGTATTTGTACACAAACTTTTAGATTCAAATTTTTTGATCTAAAATATTAAAAATAAATACAATCAAATAGCCAATAATTTTTTACATACATTTCATTGCACTAACAAAAGAATGTTTTTAATCGTTATTTCTCTTTAAAACAAATACATAAAACTGCCAAGCCATTCATTTATCGTAAAAAATATACAATATTATCTATTATTTAAAATATATTCTAATAAAAATGTAGCTATTTTGAAAATAATATCGTAGTTTACACATTTTATTCCTTTTTTTTCACTCTTTTCTTTTTCTGTTTTGCCTTTTTTTTTTATTGTTAATTTTGTTTCATTTTGAGAACAGAGATAGATATGGCGTTAGTTTTTTCTCTGAAATATATCTGTGACAAATGCCACTAAAATTTTTAAACCCATACAAATAATACAATAATTCCAGCTCAGCGTCGATTCTAAAAGGACGCACCTCCCCCTCTCCCCTACCGCCTACCATCGACAGAACAACGAATCAAAAGAATTACAGATTCGAATGACAAGTGCGTCAGTGACGTAAGTTCAGCCATTCTTCATTATTAGAAATGCCGCTCATTCATCAGACTTTCCTCACCCGGATCCACTTTTATCCCGTAAAAAGAACGTATTTGCCCCGGGCGCATAAAGTCTCGGCTCCCATCACATAGATATTGTCATTATGCTCGCTTAATCCGCCACTCCACTCGCCCCAACTAATCTCCGATCTTTCATTACAGGCGGACGCTTAAGGGCCACTCGTCGAGGGTGACCTCGGGGCTCCTGCTGCTCCTGCTGCTCGCGCTGCCCACGGCGAGCATCACCGCCCATGCCGCCACCCTCCATCAGGACGCGGACGGCTTCACGACCCACAGGCCCGCGATGACCACAGAGATGGTCTATCAAAGCTTCGCGATCGAGCCAATGGACCAGACGACGGCGATCGGGAGCACGGTAACGTTGCCGTGCCGCGTCCTCAATCGTAAAGGTCCCATTCAGTGGACGAAGGACGATTTTGGCCTCGGGGCCGTGAGGAACCTAACTGGCTACGAGCGCTACACCATGATTGGCAGCGACGAGGAGGGTAAGTTGAAGAATAAGTCACGCAGCTGCGCTAACTTTCACAATGCCTCAAGTTCGCGAGTACTTGAACCAGGACTGTGGCGAATTGATAACGAGTGCCCCGAAGTCCAGCCGTTTTTGCGATTAAAAAAATAAACGGCGCACGAGCGCGAGCTAATAGTCGTATAAACAATCGAACTCAATTAAGTATATATATATATATATTAAATGATATTGTAATTTTATGATTTAAATTTTCATATTCCAACACTGAAGCTCGCTTAATTTACCAATTAGGCGCTTAACAAGCAATGATAGACGAGTCTAATTTAACGCGCTTCGCCTGATTAATCACAGGCGGCTTTATTCCAGGAGTAACAATGCAATCTAAACAAAGATTCCATATCCTGAAGCTTGATATGAGAATAGCTTATCCGCACATCTAAGCGTATTATTTATTAAAAAAAAAAAAACGTCTTTCGTAATTATTGCGTTTGAATACATTGATGTTATGGTTTGGGGATGCTAGAGCGCGTAAATTGTAAGCAAATAGTAAAAGCGTCCAATCGAAAATTCCTATTACTATTGTATTAATTGCAAGAGTTAGGATATTGGCAATAAGCATAATAATGAACAATTTATTTCGTAGCTGAACAAGGACACTGCTATGCTTAAGTCTCAATATAACATCGTAAGCTCATAATGATAAGTCATGTGACATAGCTACGACTATTTGTAAAAATATGCTTAAAAGCATCTGAGCAAAATGCAAATATATCGACTAAGCAACAGTGGCTAACAATTTGGAAGGTTGTCGATAAAGTAATTTAATCCAAGAAAATCGTTGCATCAAAAGTTTGAAGAAAGCTAAAAAACAAATTGCCCGTAAGAATGAAAGAAAAAGATGAATCGGCACAATTCAAAGAAACATAAAGCATTTAGATCAATAGGAGCGGATGCCAGGTTTATGAATCGGGAACGCAAGGCCAGTAAAATAGGTTTCCAATAACTTTCACATCTATTTCAAGTGCCAATGCATGAGGGACACTTCCTTTTCGATTCTCAATCTTTATTCTCTGTCTTTAACAAGCACTCCCGTTTTCCTGGCAAATTTTTAAGTACGTTGCGATTTTCGTGCCGCCACTCCATCTGGTCCATCATTCCTATTATTTTACCGTTATCGTTCCTACCAACACTCTAATCGACAAGCTCACCGTTTACGTAGATGCCCCGGGTGACACTGTATTCGCCCATCTTCATTATATAGACGAGCTTAATTTATAAGTCCGCGCATAGTACTCGCATCAGCATCTGCATATCGTCGTAAAAAATCTCATTAATAATGGTCGTTTGGTTTTTTTTCACTTTTCTTTTTCTACTTTTTCTCTTCTATTATTTTTTTCTTTTTGCTTGAATTTGTTGCAATCCGGTAGAACAGATTGGAAGAGAGTCAATTCGATTAAAAAGCTCGTACATAAAGTAGTACAATTCTCAGTATAGACATAAAGGAAGTAAGAATTTTATAAAAAGCACGGCTCCCTAAAGCTGTCCTATTTCCATTTGATTCGCGTGACCGAGCAGTTGAATAATAACTGCACGGTAAAACAACTGTAAAATCGCTTTCGGTAAAATACGGGCTCCTCGATAATGGAGCTTAAAAAATTACATAACCAGAATGAAATGGAGAATGAACGGCAAGTGGAAACATAATGAAAGGGAGAAAGAATAAAAAGAAGAAGAACGAGAAGAAGAGTAAGAAGAAGAAGAAGAAGAGGAGGAGGAGGAGGAGGAGGAGGAGGAAGAGAAAGAGAAAGAGGAAGAGGAAGAAAGTGAAGGAAGAAGAAAAGAAAGAAAAGCAATGGGCAAGAAAACTCCCGGCACTTTGTCCATGCCCCGACCACCACCCCACGGACGCCAACCGACCTCCGGACGTCCATTTGCACGGGGAGTCTCGAAAATCACGAGCTCGAGTTTAAATTAGTTTTGAAACGTCGAGCTATCTGCGAGTGTGTCTGACCAAGTTGCGTATCGCGGTGGTCTTTTTAATTAAGAGCGCAGAAGCGAATGAATCGTGGCGAGATATCGAGGCTGGCCAAGACCGCGGTAGCATGCTAGTTTATCAAAGCGTAGGAAGTGAGAAACTTTCCAGCAGGGCATCGAAATCACTTTCCCAAATCCAGGAGCTGAATTAGGACTTGGGATCGAGGACGTCCCGGAAGACATCGAAGATGATGCTTTCAGAGCTGAGCTCACTCGATTGTGTCTGTCTGTTTGTCTGTCTGTCCGTCCGTCCGTCCGTCCGTCTGTCTGCTTGTCTCACAGTATGCGCCTGGCCTGTCTTCCTATATGCGCTGTATAAGTATGCGGGGGCGTTTTCGGTGACGCTTGTCCTGAGGATAGGTTGAAGCGCGCATTAGTAGGAGCTCCTTTTACAGAAATATTCGAGCTTAGCGATATATTTATAATACAAACTGATGCTGTGGCCCAATGAAACGCCGTTGACTTTCGGTAGAGACTTTGTCGGATTTGGTTTGATTGAAAATGATCTGTATTATCCTTCTACCGGCTATGAGCAGATGCATATTTTTCATAGCCTCGCTGTAATTATAATATCCGTGACAGGTGTTAATTTGATTTTTGTAGAATGATGAATAGGGCAAGTTGGTTACTTTAAGGGAAAAATTTTCAACTAATCTTACTGGGGGTCGATAAAAAAGTGAATTTACAATATACAGATTGTAAAAGAGAAGATATTATGGCAGGCAAAGTATGTCTCTATTATTTTGTAAAGTAGCAGATTCATAAAATTCAGCATTATTTAAGACGTATTTTAATAATATATAGCTTTCTGTTTATATTTCATTATAGACTTTTAAATTGCGAAAAGTATGCTTAAAAAATACAAAAAAAAAAAAAAAAAAAAAAAACTACCATTTTTAAACGAAATGACCGTGGGCGACGAATTTGTAAAGATAGCATAGTCGACGTCAGGGGCGTCATCGTAAAATTCGATCGATCAAGCTGCTACGTTGGCAACGTGCGCATTCATATTTCAACTATTTCAACAAAAATATGCATATTCGTAAGTACGACGGAGCTCTTCATCTGTACAGCAGCTACGCTCACCTGCCGGCTACAATAAACGAATAAAGTTATTGCGCAAGCGATGAGCATGACATCGTGACTGTCAAATGCAATCAGCACTCATCCAGCCGGCATATAGCCTCGGCAAACAATTTTATTTCTAATTTCGATTCGTTTCTATGCTTTCTTTTTAATTAAACAGACACAAAAGCGTGGAAAGCTTTCCAGAAGGGAAATGCGAATGAAAATTGGGCCGTTGAATCGGCCGTTGTTTTATAACTTGTTTACGCTCTTAACGCAATACTGTGCTCGAGCATTTCGACAGGCAGACAGACAGAGAATATTGGCCTCGGCGATGCTTTCAATAGCCCTACAATCCAGATTGAAAGCTAAATCTTTATCTTTGTGCATTTACTCGTGGCACTGTGTACAATACCCGCATCGATATATTAAGATTTCGCATAAGGCTTGTCGAAACATTTATTATCTCTTGAAAATTTTATTCGTTCATGCTGAAAAAAATAGCTAAATGAACAAACGAATAAATTAAAAAAATCAACGCGCGACAAAATTTCACGACATTTATTCATATACTCGCTCAACTATCATTCGTTAATACTAATTGCTTTAAGATGTCTATATTCCAGATGTGTGCTAGTGTGCGCGTGTGTGCGCGCGATCGCGATTCCGTGCGTATTTCTGTACCTATTTTAAACAAAGTTATGAAAATTACTCACGCATAATTAAGTATTTTTCATCGTGGATCAGTTTCGCTCTATGTCACTAATGAATAGAGGATAAATAATAAATATGCCTGGTAGTAGCGAAGACTCGATAAAAATAATATTAAATTGAGCTTGCGGTCGGACACCATCAATTACGCGGACTCTCGTTAGTCCGCTCCACTAATGAATTTTCAAAAATATTTTTTCTCACTTATTTATCCAATATTAATATATAAAAACTCGCGCATACTTATGCAAAATTATTCAAAGTAATAAATTATAAGAAAGAAAGCATAAAACTAAAGTGCCATAAATTACTTAAAATGACGAAAAACTGTAAACTTTAGGTTATAGCTGAACTATAATTCATGAGGTATTAAGTTTAAACTATAAATTAAAGTGCCTGTTCCGGCGCTGGTTTCTTCAATGTGTATTCCCAGCACCATAATGGCTGCTATCTTTAGAGGAAGTTGTAGTAGTATGAAGAGCTACGAGGCAAAATGAACCTACCAAGTTTTAGCGCGATACAGTAACGGAGGCCATAAGGAAATTCATATGACTTTACGGAATAAGATGAATCTATTAACAAACTTAGACGCGCCTTTTGTTAATCACGATTCTAAATTTTAGAGTGACAGGTAGAGAATATTCTCTAATGTGTATTATAAATATGTCGTTCCTCTAAATGCGTCCAAACGTTCTTTCGATTAGCCTCATAATCTTTAATTACCTTTGTAAGTACAATTACAATTGCCTCTTAAAGACTCACACGGCAAAATCCAAGTCAATAATAAGCTCGTCGATGACGTACAATGAATATTTCAAATAAATATTCGCGGATCCTGGAAAATTTGAAAGCTTCATTTCCCCGCTTAGAATTAATTTGAATCTGACATAGATGTCCGCATTATACTGTCTTATTTTAATTGACAGTCTTCACTTTGAAAGCTTTTAGATGCTAATGTCAGTTAGAGATCAGATATAATTAGTAGTAGCGAATTAAATCGCGAATGTGCTTTCAATATATTAAGCAAAGATATTAATAAAACACCACTACACGATTTTATTTCATATTTGATTATAAAATTTTGAACTAAATTAAAGAATATTGACGCGATGAATGAAGCAATGATTCGCGCGACACGTAAGATGTGTACACGAGGTAACGAGAGAAAAATCTACATGGCAGTAGAGGCACTGATATTATAACGTGGCGGCAGCAATTATGTAACGAAACGAGCCCACTAATCCGACAATTACCTTCTTCTCCTCCCCAGCTTTTCACTTTCTCCCTTTCTGCTCTATATCGACACTTTGTCTTTTCATATTTCACTCTTAGCTTTTTTTATCCATGCTTTAAGGAGGAGTTTTCTAAGACTCATCCGAGTGCCAATATTTTACAGAGAGAGATAGAGAGAGTAAGGTAGAGATAGAGAGAGGTAGAGAGAGATAGAGAGAGAGAGAGAGAGAGAGAGAGAGAGAGAGAGAGAGAGTGAGCAAGAGTGGTTTGGGCGGAGGGGGGAAGAGGTAGAGAGAGAAATGAATTTTCGGAGCTTTTCGAAGACTGGTTCTACGTATGTACAATACGGTTATGACAATGAGCTTAAAGTGCAAAGATAAAGTGCGAATGACTTATGAACCCGAAGAACGATCTTTTAATTTATAAAGACAAGGATCGTGATATTTTTACCAGCGACTTACTCTCGCAATTACTAATACGTAAATTTTCAGCCGAATGAATCTACCTCCACTGCAAAACTCAAATCGACAACTTATTCACCAGATCTTTTAAAATGCAGCTCATCACCAAACATAATCGCACGCTTTCTACAATTGGCGGTAACATCGTTAATTATGCTCATAGAAATGCATGTGTGCGAGAACGAACGACCCAAGGAAAATCTTGATTCCCCTGGTGTACACTTCTTAACAGAGAGAAGTCGCGGCGCAATGCCAGGCGAAAGTGCGAGAACGAGGGTGGTTAATTGGTTGGTTGGTTAGTTTGGCGAGAATTGGGGGGGGGGGGGGTGTATAGACGAGTGAGTGTAGAGGAGCTTATGATTAGCGCAGAGGCCAATGGGGTTCCATTCACGCAAAAGTAATTATCGGAAATATTTCACAGGCGCGAGTCGTTGCATACACGGGATTGCGGTGTGTCTGGGCACGACGGGAACGACGGGTAGATAAACGAGGACGACCGAAACGAGAAAAGCCCCATGTACCGCGCGAGGTAGAAGATGAAAATTCCGCGTGGATGGAAATAACGGCGTTACTGCCGGTGAAGGGGCGGTGGAGGAGTTTGGTGACGGACAGGTACGGGACGGGAGAGTTCAACAATGGCCTCGGTGTATCAGCGAGTTAAAGTGTGCGACGGAGCCCTCCGTAGGGCGCTTAATTAATATTTGTTGAATTCAGCGAGTTGATTAGTGAACTACCAGTGCAAAGCGGGGGCCTCAATACTTACAGGCCTAACCAATACTAATTTCCCCGAACGAGTTATGACCATTATTACACGGTCGCATGTAATTCCCAGGCGCGGGTGCCGCTCTCTCCTGACCACCACCCCACCCCCTACCACTTCACGATCACTTCCCCCATTGCCCCCTTTGCTCCCATTGCTCCGCACATCGAAACGCCAGCATTATCGAGGGCTTCTGATTTAGTATGGCAATAAACGAGACGTTAATTACGACGGCGTTTCTCTTATGCTCGAAGGACCGCAAGCGCTGCAGAGCCTGGTGCAAGCTCTCGCTACCCCATCTCGGTTTATTGTCCTTTCGAAGGTTATCGTAAAAGACTTGTTCGCTTTCTTGGTGTGTATTCTTTTGCCCCGTTCAAAGCACGTACTTAACTTCATTTTACCGATTGTTTTGGGAGCGAGGGAGAGGGAAGGGTCACACTTAGATGTCGCGCGACGATGATTTTTTGCCTTCTTTCATTCTTCTTCTCTAGAAATCGCTTACTTTTTTCACCTCCATGACCAATGCACTTGGACGTTTTAACAATTGTCTTACTTCGATAATCCACTTGCTAGCCGTCCGCTCGATTTACTCATTTACTCTAATATTACCAGAGTCGATGTTTTTTTTTTTTTTTTTTTAATATATTCAGTTCATCGAGGTCAAAAACATTAGGCTACAAACTTTAAAGCCAAAATCCATCAGAGAAAGTCCAAGGGATAATAAAATAATAAAACTCTACGCTAAGTTCATATTGTGATTATGAACTTCAAATACTGTCTCCGAAATCTAGATTCATGTTCATATCATGATTTCTCAAAGTAAACGAGAGAATCCATTGGATTTTATCATTGATCTTGGCCATAATGTAGTCCTCGACTATTTATAACCGACAGATTGCTGTCGATTTTATCTTAAAGGGAAGCTGGAGAACTTTCTTATTGGCGATGAATAGTGGTTAAGGACGAATGAAAGAGAACGAATGGCGACACGAGCTTGACGCATGTCTCTAATGGCGAGGGCAATAGCCCCAGGTATTAACTGAGCTTTGATTCGAGTAAGGTAGAAATGCAGTTGGATCTGGGAATCTGACACCAGCATGCTGAAATTGCATGATCGCATCTCTTGTCGTGTGAAAGCTGCCACGCTTAATACACAGCTTTTTGGTATTTCTCGTTTAAATTTAAATTAAACGCTGTTAAACTTATACAGGACAAATTACCGAAAACAATTTTAAGCTATTTTCTGGTTAATTGCATTATTTCGAGTTACCGTAGAAGAATGAAAGTATAAATTAAAAGAATATCTTTCTTTAATGGCCTGAACGACGAATACATTGGGCGATTAAAGAAAGAGAAGAAAAAAAAATACAGTATTACGTAAAGGTAAGAAAAACCGCGGGCAATCGTATAAAAATTACAAATGTCTCACTTTATCGATTTATCGCTACTTGGCTAAATTTTTTTACTATTTTATTGCATTGATATCATGTTATTTTATGTCTCCACATACGCGAGATTTACGTTTAATTAAAAATGTGGAAACTTTTTTAATTAGGTATTTATTAAATTTTCTTAAATATCCACACACACATTTAAAAACGTTTTAAGCGCGAGTTTCGTCTAAAGGCGATGCAACGTCAGCCACGATAAAGGAAAATTAATTATAGTAGCATTTTTCTTTTTTATTCCTTACCTCACAAGCTTGATTAACATCTTTTTGATAGTCGAAATTAATATAATTAATTTTACTTTGCTTTAAAGTTTTTAAAAATACGTTAACTCGTTATTTTTTCATTTGTCGTTAAAAGTACCTGTTTTTGAAACGGGCAAGAATGATTATTGAAATATTAATATTGCCTCACTAGTTATTACAAGGTAAATCAAATTCTTCGTTTGCCTGCTGGGAATTTTTCTCTACGTGCAAATACACTCTCGCGCTTTCATGTAAACATACCACACATGTATGCATAAATATTATCAGATGTATATTACGTTTTTGCTTACATTCACAATAACTAAACTACGCCAAATAATCGGTAGTACTATTTTCAATTACCAACTGGATGGTTTCACTAAACATCCAAGTTTTATTTCGATTCACCTGCAATTAGTGTACAAAAGCACTTTGCCAAGTGCATTACATATCTTCGCAACTGACATACTTTTATTCAAACAATACAGTGCACAATAGATGCACTCGAGCCTTCTTCAAATATAAAGGGCCAAAGGCTCGATAGTGCAATCACAAATAATGCCCACTTAATGCCTATTTCTCGAAAGTGTCGTCATCCGTTAAAAGCTAAAGCGAAGCAATACTCGGCCGATTTCACCCGGTCATCCTATTCCTAGAAATGACGGATAACGGCCGCTCCAATTACCCAGATAGCGATGGCTTGATCCAGCACCCGCTACCCTCGTTCTTGTTGGCGCAATCCAGCGTAACCTCGAGTCGCATCCTGAAAACGGCCGCGCCGACGTCCGTCAGATACGATTACACGACTGTCGAACAAAGCTGAGGGATCGCGACGCCTCGCGACAATGCGCCTCCCCGTCGTCCGATAATGCGACCCTCGCAACCGACTTCTCGAAACCGGGAAGAGCTCTCGGAGCTGAGACACTGAGACGGCGGGCCGGGACGTAACGGGGGATTTCGATGGCCGGCGGCACAATGCACCCGCGCAACTTCTTTATCGCGAATCCCGGCGGGACGTGCTGTGGATCTATGAATGAGTGACGAGCCTCGACGGTGGAAGGAAAATCCCGTGCGCGCACCGAGGCTGCCTGCATTAATGATAGGGTCCGGACGGAGATATGTGCCGGGCCGAGAGGATCGCTCGTCCGACGTCATCACGAGCGCCCGTTGCTTAATTAATGCAGCTCGTTCGGGACGTGATGCAGGTGCTCCGGAGAAGGAGAGGCAAGATAGGCTGTGACATGTGGATCGCTCGAGCATTATAATACAGAGTGTTCTTATGTGTCGAATCCGCTTGGCGATCGATACTACCATTTGCCAACTTACCCATCGTTTATTTTCATCAACGATTATATGCTAAAGCGACACTCCTCTTTCCCTGTCGTCCTCTCGTCCCTTCTTTAAGCGTTCTAGGAACATGCTGTCCGAGTCTGCAAGTTCTATCATCCAAAGCATGCATTTTATATTTAGAAGTATATATTTCAATGATTTCCTTCACGAAATCTTGAATGTGCATCAGTGACAGAGGGGTCACGGCATTATTCGAGAGTTCTTCGCTAAAGTCACGCGTGAAGAGTAAAGTACGAAAATATTTGCTCCAAATATTGTAATTAATGAATTGCCCTCCCTAGATATCGAGGCAATTCAATGAAAGTTCTGCTACTCGTTCGTCAAGCATTTCATGCTTCTTGGCAAAAGGAAGCAGATGAAAAACGTGAAGCTACCGAATGGCCTCCGAGTTTCAAAATGAAAATTGAAAGCATTTTATTTTCGCGACTTTCGTCCGCTACGTATAGTCAGCATTTATACTTTCCCCGACTCCCTACGCTCGCTGTTTGCCTCTCTCCTGGACATCTATTTTTCTCGGTGTCACATTCACACTTTCCAACTGCCTCTCTTACCTCTCTTACCCTTTTACCTTTTATGCTCCGACAGTAGAAAAGTTCTTTCAAACCGCGGTAGTGCGATCTATGAAGCTCACCGAAGATTATACGAGAAGCATCTACGCTCTCGTAGAATTACAGAAGAGCTAGAGAGTGAGAGAGAGAGAGAGAGAGAGAGAGAGAGAGAGGTGAGAAAAGTAGACTTATAAGTACCTATATAAGCCATATTTAGACGATAATTTCGAATATTCAAGCCTTAAGCTTTATATAAGTACACAAATTATTTATAGCGAGGCGATGGGTAAATTCTCATCGCTAAATACAACAAAATAATAATTAATCTTCATATTTGATAAAAATGGCAAAGTACACGTCATATACATTTGGATATTCTCATAAAGTCAAGGAGCACCACTTTATCACTTGTGTATTATTCTACGTCCAATGATGAATAGTTTATTGCACAAAGTAACAACCATAATAATATGACAGGTATGACGGAGAAAACATATACTAATTACAGAAAGACTATGGTTAAGCTTACAAAAAATAAATTGTAAATCACGTCAATTATTGTAATTAAATTGACGAGCCGACGCTTTGTTTCTCATTATAAGCAACTAAAATTAGGAAGAATTCGTTAGAAGGTACTTGCTCGTTTTGATGATTATTACAATTATTTTGATGACTGCGGTAAAAGCTTAGAGCCTCAAGTTGTGCACTTCAAGTAGGCCGCGATGGAATCCCAACGTGAGCTGTCTCGCCAGCACATCCGTACTAAAATTAATTTGGATTTACATCTACTTATCTTTCATCGCAGTTACAGTGGCTTCGAGTCCACTCAAAACAGCTGATTCACTCGGTCGAGGGTTTAATATTCTAATAGAAGTTAAATCGAGAAATCAGCCGGACCTGGTCACGAGAAGTTTCAGATTCGATACCGTGTTCTCTACAGCTGAAAAACTACGTTGATGCCGGCAAATCACGAGGGGTTCTACCACAATGTCATTGGTTTCTTCAGTGGTCTACTCAACCGAATATAGAAAACATCCTGTGCGAGACTATAATGGACCTCTTAAAGACCGAATACTCGAACTGAGTAGAATTTCTCTACAAGTACCATTCAACCGCATCCAAACTAAATGTCGAATACCATTAGTTATTTTCAATGTAATACGAAGTTATTATTCGATAAAAATAGAATCCAAATTAATATTAAACTAATTTTCCTGTCTGTCGTGGTTAAATATAATACGGCATCGTACATTCGAGTAATGTTGCAGAATCGATAGAAGTAATAAATGAAATTTCATTAAATTAATACGAAAGTAAATTGGTCTTTTAATGTAATATATTTATAGTAGATTTGGGCATTTCAAAATTATTTCTTCATGCGTATTACCAACTAAAAGTCGTATTGATCCCTTTCAAAATGGACCGACTCCTAAGTCGCTGCAGTAAAACTATTTGAATTGTAAAAATTTGTTCTATAAATTTTAACTCGTAAAGCTTGAGTATGACATAAAAATTCTTACCTTCCCGACCTCCGTCGATCTTACTTGATAGTCTTCAAACTCTAAGACTTTGGTTACAAGCACATCTTCATTGTTTCTACAAATTTAATATTCAATTCACCAACCAAAAAATATATTATTCAGTTAGTTAATACGGCATTATAAATTATATATAAATGCTATAACATGTCTCACTACATATAAAACTGGCGAATACTTATCCATTATTATAAATTTTCTATCTATAATTTATAGAAATGTATTAAGTTTAAATCAAATACAGTCTAAATAAAACTACTTTTGGGAAACTATAACAATCTAATATCTTTGAAATTATTTTTCGTATGTATTGGAAGGATAAAACAATGCAAAAACAGTTTATAAAAACGTTAAATTATGGAAATTATAAAAAATTCATATTCATTCACCATTCTGTTCGTCTCCATGCAAGTCTCTATTACATGTAAATTAATTTCATATCGATTTTTCACATTAACATTTATATTGATTCCCCTAATCAGAATAATAAACAAAATAATTATAACAATGATAATAATAATAAGAAGCCAGAAACTGTAATATCTCTTCAAATATAGATATTAGGATTTTTATATGATCGAATAAACGTCGCTTTCGAATGAACATTTAGGTTAGATGTATTGGAAGAATTAAAAAAAAATATAAAAAAAAATAAAAAGATATATATTAACAATGAATAAAGCTTCATTAATGTGTAACAATTATTGTTGAATAAGCATTTATTTTCATTCGATCTTCCTAATAATAAAACTTACAAAAATAATAATGTATATATCTACTGCCATAACAATGCATTATTTCGAGCTTAAGATTTTCCTAAGAATATCGAATCATAGAAAAATATATTTTCAATGCTGAGTGCCTCGAAAATCGATCGTTTGAATCCTCGATTCACCAATAAATATATACCGTCATCATTGTCCATATCTATCTGGTATCGATAAACCTCTCGAACTTATATTCTTTTCACTCAGACCAATATTATTTAGCTCCAAAGACGTGTTTTAAGAAACTTCCATAGAAAAAAAATCTACATTTCCAAATAGCGTGTAACATATATTCTATCTATGTGTACGAAAATTCAATGTACACTCGTATATAAAATTATTAAAAGCCGATAATATAAAGAAACAATTGTGCCGAAGGGTTGTATTTGCAGGGAACATTATGTCTAAGTACGTATTAAAGTTATATTTTCTTTCGAGTCCTTCAATAACGTTGTCCAATTTAATGTAATGCCACTTTAATGAAAGTAATATAAAAAGAAATTCAATATTAGACAGAGGATTATTTTTTTAATTAAATAGATGGGAAAAGGTAAAGAAAAAGGACAAATACAAAATCGAATAAGTAATACAGGATTACAAGCAATGGGACCATAGCAAGGATTTAATTAATTCCTAATACAACACTACCATATATTTTTTTTTGTATGGTACGATTTTCAATTACCCGGCCGACACTTTGATGCCCATCCAGACACATAATTTTAATCAAATTTCCAACAACAAGATTTTCCCTACGCAAGTGTCTTCAAAGCAGCATTTTTACTCCCACGTCACGTAGTCGCCGCAACACTGAGCACATGTTTGGTCACTTCGTCAGCGACCCGAGAAATACGCTCCCGGTTAACCAAAGCTTTTTCAAGCTCGCATTGGCCGGTCTCGTGGTAGCCAATTGCAAGCATAGCCGAAGGAAGAAAGGGATCCTTGAATTTCGAGGCAATGCGGATGCAGCACCTCGACCCGCCGGGCACTAAGAAAAGAAGAAGCTTCTGCGAGGAAAGCTCGGTAGGAAGGAAGTGGCAGTACAACTGTCATGTCATGGGTCACTTGATTGCTCGACGACTCTCCGCTTCGAACATAAAAGCCACTCTTTTTCCTCCCTCTTATACTTCTTCTTCATCATTATCTTTATCTTCGTCATCCTCCACCTCCTCCTCTTCCTCCTCCTCCTTCTCCTCCTCATCCTCCTCCATTTTCTTCTTCATCCTCTTCATCCTCTTCTTCCTCATCCTCTTCTTCTTATTATATCTCATCTACCGTGGCTGGATGTTATTATCGCTGCTCCTTCCTACGACTTTGAAAGCAAACTGTCGCACATTCTCTCGTCCAAGCCAACTTTGTCTCCGTCTCCCATTCCGATAAGCTGTAATTCTCGTCAGTCATTCTTGTCGCTGCACACCTCATTATCGAATACTTCTCCTCCTTTCTCGACCCGCTCCCTTCTCGTTCTTAATCTTATTCCTTATATAGGCATTCTCTCTCTAGAGTTTCTGGCGTTTCGCTTCTTGTTTAATTCCATGCGCAATAGCTTAAAGCAGTCATCGCGACTAACTGTACCTTATACTCCTACACTTGACTAATGTTCGCAACCCCCCTTCCCCCTCCCCCTACACTCTATGTCTATCTCATTCTATATAACCAACTAACTATCTATTTGCCTATCAATCTACCTTCTCACTCAGCTACACTAGCTCTATTTCTCTCCCCCAGCACGCGGAAAGACCTCGTACCTGACAGAAGTTAGTGCATCGGAAAAACAATGATTTTAAATTTATTTAACGTGGATTTTAAGTTGATCCTTGAATTTTCAACTTATTCTTTGTTTTAATTAGTTTAATGACAAATGGCGAGATCTGTCTTACTTACTCCATTTTTCCTTAAATACTTTGGTAGCACAGTAAGAAGTTTAGGATAACGAGAAATAATAAAATACGTAAGGTCAAGCCAAATCAAACGCTAACATAACTTGCTAATAAGAAAATTCCATCGCAATTACGATAATGATAAATTAGCTGAAATATGATCACTGTCCATAATATGGCGATTCAATAACTTTATAAATATATTAAAAAGCAAAAAATTGAAACATAACTTCATGGTTTACTTATATCAGTGAATTGAATAATTTGAAAACTGCTAATAGTAAGAAAATAAGGCATTGCTTCAATCGCCGAAAATAAGCGAATCGTTAAAAAGGTTTATAAATATTTTGTGAAGTTGAATGAGAATACTATAGTATTTCATTAAACCTTCGCCTTTAACGTAACCTCCTGGCCAAACCTTCGACTTGATCATAACTTTTTTTACTTCGGTTGCGCAACCTTTAACCAATGCAACGCAATTGTAAATCCTAACGATAAAAATAATGGATTTCAAAAATGTACTTTTTGAAAAAAGTACGATTTTCCAAATATGAAAAGTGTAAGTATTTTATGCTCCACGTCGTCAGGCATATTTCATTGGGCGATACAGTAGTACGAGAAAAACCAGTAAGAAATATGAAAGTCGTAAAAACCGGCAGGTCACAGAGGACTATCGAGAGCTGGTGCGAAGCTAAAACATATAATAAAATCAAATTTGTATCGATTCGGTGTCGCTTTCCTTCTGACGCGTCTCTTAACATCAATCCATCTCACCCCTTCGCCCTTATAACCCCACACTCCATCCTCCTGCAGAGTCCAACGCCTCAATCGAGCCTCGCATAAGAGCAATCAAGCGTGATCGTAAAACGAGGATTCGTGGAATTCACGTAGCTCGAACATTTCATCAAAGCGCGGAGGCGAAGTTTTTTTTTTTTTTTTTTTTTTTTGAGAAGTATCGAATGCAATTGACAGCCAATATCGTTAAATTTCATGTCATACAATTTTACACATTCTCAGCTTGGGTTCGTCGAGTGAAAATGAATTTTATTTCACTTAATTCGTGAATGACCGTACGGTAAGTTAGTGTCGATAATTATTGCTGAATTAAGAACCGTAATTATCCGTCGCGATTGTGATTTTATCCTCGATGAGCTTCAATGCTATTTAATTGCAATGCCTCTGGTTAATATTATCAGGCAAATAATACGGCAGCAGGGGAGAAAAAACCTCCCGATCGTATGCATGAAAAGTTATCGCGGACATATTCTGAGGATTTTTATCCTTGCATTCAAGTTATTTCTAGCTTACACGACACTTTGTCACATTAGACGTGATATTTTTTTAAAAATGATGACCTCCTTCTAAGAAATCAAACCGTCAATTCTCACGCTGCATTTTAGTCGAAATTGTCACGCTCGGCATCTAACAAATTCAAATGCAATACTCACGATAAATAAATAAATAATCATTTAGATCATATGCGTGCAGTAATTTTGCAATATTCCGCATAGAAATAAGGTAACAGTCGCCGCAGTCGTTTTTCCGATATATGTCGCGTGCGCATCCGGAAAATAGGAAAATGCGAGTACCTCGAGCAAAAGCCGCATTAAAACGACAAGTTATCGCGGTTGAAGTGTTCGAGCAGCGTTAAAAAAAAATCGCTATTGCACAAAGCCGATCGGAATCGCAATCAGGATCACAATCGCGTAATCGCAATAACGAGGGCTTCAGTGACTCGTGAAAGCTCGTAGGCCAGGAGGAGGCGACCGGGGGCTAGTAATAGCGCCGAACTAGCGTCCCAAGTCCAAGCCACGCTAAGCCGAACATGAAATCCTTGTGTTCCAGGCGACTTCTCTCTGCGCATCAACCCGGTGGAGCTCGAAGATGACGGGGTTTATCAGTGCCAAGTCTCACCGACGAACGACGGCCAGCCGGGACTGCGCTCCCGGTCCGCCAGGTTAAACGTCCTTGTGCCGCCCCAGAAGCCAAAGATCACCCAGGGCGACTTTCTTATCACGACCGAAGATAGGAAACTCGTGCTTGAGTGCATCAGCATAGCCGGCAAGCCCCCGGCCATTGTGAGTATTACATTTGCATGATTTTGTCGCCTCTGGGATTTAAAATGAGGATCAACCTACCTTGCGACCTCCCTTTCTTGCCGTGTTTCTTTAGAATTTCAATCCCCCCCCCCCCGCACTTTTACCTATTAATTAATGGCGTTGGTCTGAATTCTAGCCCCAAGGATTCTTGGCATTCCATATTTAATTTATACATTTATATTCCGTTTATTTTATTAATTAAAAGATACGAAATTTTTCATAATTAAATATTCATAATAACAATAATGACGATGAGAATGTAGATGTGGATGTCGACAATGACAATGGCAGTGACAATGATGATAATGATAATAAGCAAAATAACTTTGTGAGTTAATTAGAGGCCCGCAAAATATTTACCATTTGCTGTTCTTTAAATTTTGGTTCCTTTGAAAAGGATTAAAATAAAATTTATGTCTTACCCGGATTATTAATGAGCATCGTTCGTAGCATATTATTCCCGCATCGCGTAATAAATAACTGAAAATGACAAATTTCATTTCTGTTTCAAACGAAACGTTTTTATAACCAATTTAGCTCCATCTCTTTGATGCAAAAAGGAAAAAAAAAACGTTAAAGCGGAAAGCAAAAGAAAGAGGAAGCACAACTACGCTATCTTATAGACCAACCTATACACAGTTTACTTATAAAAATAGTCTGGAAATTCTACTTTGCAGTAATTATAAATTATCGCGCGATAACTATTTTTTTTAAATATTTTTTTTTATTTTTGTAATCATTACATAACCAGCGCATTACTCTATTAATTCTTCTGTTTCCCGAGGGGTCTCGACTTCCTCTACCCCGTTTTTTCTTTATCGCGCACATCTCAGCCAACGGGAGCAATAACGAATTTATAAACCGCCGGTAACGCGAAAAAGCTCTAAAGCATAAGCTCCCCTTTTCGGTTATATATCGCTCGGATACAAAATACGTACCCACACACATACACGTATCTTCTTGCGATCATGCATGCACCCGCACATACGTAAAGGCAGAGACAGAGGAAGGGAGACGGGGGGAGAGAGAGAGAGAGAGAGAGAGAGAGAGAGAGAACACCACAGGTGCATGAACGAGCGCATACACGTACGGGACGTATACATGAACGAAGTAATTTGGGATTAAGGTTAATCCCTCTAGTAATCAACGCCTGAAACCGAACGATCGCGCTATAAGTTATAAGTGTAACTTGTAGATTGAGTTGTAATTAAATCGAGCTTAACTCCCGACTGAAAAGAAGCACTTCCATTAACCGGATGCGCGCGGGCTCGCGCGTGCGCGTTTGCGTATGGCTATACTCCTACGTACGTATTTACTGTATATGAATATGTATAATAGGGGAACTGGATTCAGCGGAAGGGACTCATCTTTATTCGGACGCGCTTTTGAAAAAGTTGGAAAAACGATAGAAATTGATTGTAATAAATGCGACAGCCGAGAAGGATGTGAGAAAAATGACTTTGTATAAGATGATAGATATTTGATATGCTGTGATTATTTTCAACAGGATAATTGATTCACCACGAGAAATAATTATTTCTAAAACGAGATATACGTCGATATTGTTATTAACTCAGGTAATTAAAATTCTAAGGAAAAATTATAAATTTCGAAATTTCGTGCTATCGATCAAGAAATAGACTTCCATTTGGCCGAAACAAGCGCTAATTTACATGTTTTCGGTAAAAGGACGCATTAATAACTTTCGCTTCCTCCTATTAAAACGACACGAACGATCGGCTTGACATTAGCTCGTGATAAACATCTTAGCGTATGATCGTTTTTCATATAAACAAAATTCAAAACCGACTAGACTTACGAATTATCATAAATGTTCATTTAGCATGTGGAGCTTGTTTACGTGAAGAAATTCTCGGACCGAGACTTTATTAAAGTCATTAAAGTTATAGCCATAAATATCTTTTCGCGTGCTCCCCCACGGCTCGTGTCGCTCATTATTAATTTCGCGCTACAGTTCTTCTCTCCCCTAAATGTTTCACTACAGTTTACTCACAACTGTCATTAGGTAATCGCACGAATTCGTCGCATTATTTTTTCACGAACAGTATACTGCGCCATACCGCAGTTAACTTAAGACAATGACAAAGAATGACTGCCGAAAAAGCAGACATCCTTCACCTTTTTCTCCCTTCCTCCACTCTTAAACTCTTTAAGCTCTCCTTTGGCCTTCGCCACATACAAGCTCCTCTTCATATTCTTGTCCCTCTTTTCTTCATCCCTCGCGTCTGCTCGGCCTCTCTCTCTCTCTCTCTCTCTCTCTCTCTCTCTCTCTCATCCTCCTCCGCAGCTTTGTAATTTCAATCTTCACCTTTGCAGCCGCTCATGCTACGTCTCCTTGTCCTCTCCTCCTCCCTACTCGCCCTCCCCCTCGACCGTTATAACCCTCCGCTGTCCGTTCGTGATGCACTAGAGTGGAGAAGTAATCGCCGAGACCCTTCAACCCTTTTGCAGTCGCACTTGCAGTTTGCCATCGTGCCAGTTTTCCTTTCTTCCGCACTCGCTTTGAGCTCCGGGCAGGAGGGCTCGAAAGGAGAAGGACGAGAAGAAGGAAGGAGGTACAACCCCTACAGTAGTCGCACGAGCAGACTGCGTCACTTAAATCTCGGCGTCGTTAAGGTCTTACGCGCCGTGCAGCTTCCTATGGACCCTCGAGCTCGACGCGCAACCAGTAGGAAGGAGCTCTCCGCTTCGCATGTAGTTTAAATATAATTAGGCCATAATTACAAAGTGGCCCGTGCAGTCTTCGCTTCGTACGTACCCAGTCTTCGCGTAATTAGGGACGTGTTTGTCTTAGCAGACAAATCCAAGGAGTTATATCTTACAAGTGCCGCTACGTCTACGCTTTGTGTATGACTTTTCTTTCTTTCTAACTTCCAATTCATCTCTTTTTTACCTATTCTCTCCTCGTTTCCTCGCTCCTTATTATTCATATTCCGCTGACTGTTTCGTCCGGTACTTTAACTTTTATTCCACCGTCAACCCCGTCCATGCATAATAGTTTCGCTTGTTATTTCTCTCTCTCTCTCTCTCTCTCTCTCTCTCTCTCTCTCTCTGCCTGCCTGCGTTACTCGTGAACTTTCATTTAACGAGTCGTTTTCGATCTTTGTTATTTTTCTATTTTCCTGCGAAAGTTTTTCAACAGTTTGTATAAAGAATTTTAATTGCGGTCTTCCTTCCTGATAGCACTGACTAATGCTCTCTCTCTCTCTCTTTCTCTCTCTCTCTCTCTCTCTCTCTCCCTCTCTCTCTATTTATCTATCTATCTATCTATCTATCTAAATCAGTACTAAAATACACTGAAAAATCATACTAAATCAATCATAGGTACTTTTAACCACTAACTTATTTTTAATTAAATCTAGAACATTCATAAATTCGATTAAAATTATAAAAATTATTTTCATATTAAATGCTATTCATTTTAGGGCATTTAATAAAATAGGATTTTCATTAAAATTTATACATGCCATTTCGGTAAAATTCTATAATTTCTAACAAACTAGCAATCCATTGTAATAAATGTAATTAAATACAAACACGAAATTACGATTATTGAATTAATACACGTCCAAAGTCCTTATTTGTTTACATTGATATTGTAAAAATAAGTAATTAACTCATAGATAATATCACATAAATATCTCATAAATGTACCGTAGCTCTCGGTAAATTTGGTTTTGAAAACACAACGATTTATCCTAAAATAATTCAACCCATTAATTATTAACAGCACTTTTCCTTTCAGTATTTTAAAAATAATAATTTAAAATAATAATTATCATGTTTTTAATCTATCGTGATTGCGATATATTATCAATTGTATAAAAAAATGAAAAGTACTACATTAAAATATGATACTTTCAAATATTCTAGAATGCAAATAGTACATTCTAATGACTATGAGAAATTGAAATCATTTATAAAAATTTTGACATAATAAAATATGTTGATGTCTTGATGACTACGGAAGATACTCTCATTTATCAGATTTATTAACATTTATAACGGATAAAGGACATTCTAAAGAACGAGCTATTACAATATTCATAATAAAAATTTGAAATTACAATTAAAATGAAAATACAATTAAAAATAAAAAATTGCTACAATGATTTGAGTGAAAGTATATTAATATTGTTATTAATTTACAAAATAGTTTAATTTATACAATATATTATTATGAAAATTACCAATTTCAAAGCATATAAAATATTAAATACAATCTGCAAACTATTTTATAAAACTGTTACTATAAAACATAATAAAATCATTTAAAACACCATAAAAAATTAATTTCACTTAAACCAATTAAAATACAATTAGTTCTATAAACATATACGAAGAGATAAAATCAATTATATCTGACTAAATTAACCTGAAAATATGCTGTAAAATGTAAGGTTCAGTCTATTTCCTTCTTATTATTAAAAAAAAAAAAAAAAAAAAAAGATAAAATTTATAATTTTAAAAATATGATAGATTTAAGTACATTACAAGTTCACTGAGAATTATAATACATATTTCCGTTTAATTTTTTATCAATAGTTTTTTTTATACAGGACAAACGAATCTATCATACAATTGTATTTGATTTGGTTGAGAATAAGTATTGGTTGAAGAAGTATGAAATTCTTCAAAAATTAAATATAAATTTATAATAATTGACCTTTCCTGAAATTATGAATCTCCGATAATATTTACCAGAAGAAAATGCTTTATAACTTAAAGAGTAATAAAAAATTAATGGCTATAAGAAAAGAACTTTCAGAAAGATAAAAGAACTGACAATTTTTTTACAAGTTGCCGAGATTATAAAAAGAAAGTTGATTATATTTAAAGTAAACGTCAAATATTTAAATAAGAGAATTTTAAATATGATAATACAAGGAAAAATTTACAGATATCAAGTAATATTCAAGAAGCTAATGAAAAATCTCTGTATTAATGGGAACGTCTGCAAATTAATTTATCTCATATAAAAGAAAAACTTTCTTCTATTATTATATTTTAATACCACATTGACAAGGAAAATAAAATCCAATATCTTTCAAAATATATGAAGACTTGTTATACGTTTTCAAATTAAATTGAAAGCTGATTTAATTAATATAAATAATGGACGATAATATTAATATGCGATTGGTATTTTGTCGTTAATTGTTTAAAATTTTTAGCACAGTTTCAGTTGAACTTACATGATCAAATGTACGGAAACTTTAGATCCGTATTTTTATCAAAAAGCTATACCGGGAATGGAATAGGCCACATAAAAATATACCGAACTATTATCAATCGTAAGCCCATCGGTCATTAAATAAGAAAACATTCAAGTGAATGATTTTCTCAATTCGCCGAGATTATGCAATTATTATTTTGAATGAAAGTATTCCAACGTATGGATATTCGAGAAGCAGTCGATGCATGGCTATCGGCTCGACGCTAATGGATTACAAATACGCTTTCTTTTGTGTGCGGAGCTCGTGTGCCTCGTCGTAAAATGCAAAAGCGCCGAACGATCGCTCACACGCTGTGCTTACTTACACTCGGCCGTAAAAGAAAATCACTCAGCTCGTCGGGAGCTCAAACATACAATAAGAAAATTGAAGGTAGATCGCAGCTGTCGGATGATCGATCCGTGTACTTATAAGACCGTGCGTCGAGTTCGTGAGGCCACTTAGCAGGTTTGCCCTGTCCCTTTAAGGAACGGTAAGGATGAGTTATGGCGGGAGCGGCGCTGGATCCGAGCTGCCACTATTTCGTTAAAGCTCGTGTCTTTGTATAAAAAAAAAAAAAAAAAAAAAAAAAAAAATCCGAGTCGACGAGAGGGAGAGTATCTTTTACACTCAATTACAATGCAATTAAGTGCAATTGCTTTGCGTTAACGGGCTCTCGAGCACTCGAGAATGAAGTCGACAGAATTTCAGTGAGAGGCTCGCAAAGGTTGACGAGGGTTTGAGGAGAGATGGCACGAGGCTTTTCAAAAGAAAGAATTAAACGTTCACTTGTTCCTCTAATTAAGCTAATGCCTAACATGCTATTTCTTTATACAAATTTTCTCACCTCAAACTACAATCCTCCTTCAACCCCCCTCGTGACCGTGGCCTATTACTATTTCAAAACTGATTTAATCTAAGGATTTTATTTGCATCTCGATATTCTACAAAAAAAAAAAAAAAAAAAAAAAAAAAAAAAAAAAGAAATTGCCCTTAAAACATTATTACCCATAAAGATGGATGATGTGAATTTTTAACTAACTTTGTCTCAGAAATTCAAATTATTTTAAAGACTCGACTATAATCAACATGATGGATGTACGCTCGATCTAATCCGTTAACCGTTTTAGCATAAAACTTATAAAGTACACGCAACGTATCGCTAGATTGACGATAAAATTCAATTATGCTGTCAATATCTTCAGTTTTATTTTATCGCTTATTATTAGTTACTTAATACTTACTATCATTGCGACATGTTGTAAGGAAGTGAACCGCCGCATACTTACATGTCAACGATAAAAAAATAAAAAAGAAATTTGATATAGCTAGCACGAAACGATAAATATCCATCTTTCGCGAATATTGCGCTTAAATTATATTCAATCGTTTAAAATAAAATATATATTGAGTATAAATCAAATTGCTTTTTCCAATTAGATTGAAAAATCTTATCATGCGAATGCACGAAAATGAAAAATCTTTCAATTATCAATAATACTAAAATTATTAAAGAAATTGATTTTTTTTTGTCACAATTTAAGTGATATTTTGTTTAAAAGATAATAATTTTCCCCAAGATTAAAATCCTTTTCATAAATGTGTACATGTTCAAAACTTAGGAATATAACAAAATGTTTTTAAGTAATTATTGATGTCTGCGCTCCTAAAAATGAAGCCAATGTGTATCTATTTGATAAAACTATCTATAATTTGCTTTTATGTCAAATGCCTTTTTATCTAAGAGCAATTAATTAAAATTATATACACGCTTGTGTATTTATATTTTAATATTGAAATGAACTGAAGTAATACCGTTAGATTGTAACAGCGTTAAGCTCTACTCAGTTTTTGATTATTTACAGAAACGTATAATTTCAAATATATTCACTACCGAAGTGATTTGATAAATTATATTTATTTTATTAAAAGCCTGAAATATTAATAAATCTTTCGGCATGATTGGCCAATGGATTTAATATTTATATGTGAAAAAAGGAGTATATATATATATATATATATATATATATATATTAATTCTAATTATAAACAATGTATCCTTAAATATTATAAACGAATTTAAGATTATCTCTAATATATACGTAAATATCCTTCCTCCTATTCTCCTATGGATGGTATTATAGAACTTATAATAATTAAAATATTACTTATCTATTCTAGTGATTTTTCATTATTAAATATTTTAAAGCTCAAGAAATGCGAACCGTGGATATTGATTATTGGAATTTAATTTTTTTTTTAACGCATTAGTTTGTTTGTTTTTTATTAATGCAAATAGAGCAAAAAAAACTGTAAATTCAATCATTTTAATTTCTAAATTTATGAAACATTTGGTTATTATTTCCATTTAGCTTATTTACATTTTTATTTTCATAT
Source organism: Ceratosolen solmsi marchali (assembly GCF_000503995.2). Lineage (NCBI taxonomy): Eukaryota > Metazoa > Arthropoda > Insecta > Hymenoptera > Agaonidae > Ceratosolen > Ceratosolen solmsi. The sequence continues at coordinate 859,460 of NW_011948422.1, forward strand.
TCTTTTTAAATTTAGATGCTTCGCGGTATTGATACACTTACGCTAATAAGATAAAAAATTGATATCGCATCAAAATATTTTTCAATAATATGCGTTGACGTATCTTCACACGTTAATGAATAAATCTCAATAAAATACAAATGGAAAGGACTGAAATCTCGTTGAGTAATGAGGAGAACAAGCACGCCATGCTATTTAAATTAAAAAAAATAATGTCCACGAGTAAAATAGTTTTGTCGAGATACGTTCAACGAATTGGAAAATGGCACGTCAGTTATGCAGAGGGAAATAAAATTTCTTGATCTTTCGTATAGCGACTAGATTTATGAAAAAGGGCGATGGAACTTTTTCATTACTGGAAATAGAAACTTGATTGGGCGACAATTGGAAACTATGAGAATTGTCCGGAAAAGGACGAGGTGGCTAAGAGGAAAGGCGTTTCACTTGGTAAAAAAAAAGTAGCTCGGTTGCAGCGTAAAGCACTTAAGGAAAGTTAACGCTGATTCTTTGAACCTGTTTCCCCCCTCTTGTCTCATCCGTGATTTTTCATTGCCTATGACGGTCTTTAGTGGAATTCTCCGGCGCAATAAACTAGCGTAAAAAACTTTTCGCGGAAAGTCTGTTAGGTTGAAAGATCAATAATGAGTATTGGAAAGACGTTTGGAAATAAAGAATTTAAAATCAAACAATTTATTACAGTGGCCCTTGATTCAACTACTTACATTTTTTTTCGTTAATTTTCATTTTCAACAGACTTTTCGTTAATTTCATATTTTACGATCACTATGAAATATTATCGAATTATCTGTGTTTATGAGGCACAAGTGTTCAGAAGTTGATAAAAATAATTGCAATTTATATTTATTTTATATCAGCTCTTTTCATCTTCCTACCTACATCGTATTTTAATTCCATCTTGCGTCAGCGAATTTCAACGGAGGTAAACCGCAATAACAAATAACAACGCCGAATACATAATGAAATGGAATGGGCAATTTGTTTGAATATGAGGCAACAGTAGTGTCTTACCTTTCATTATATCGCGAATAATACAAGAAATTGAAACACGCATGAGGCAAGCGGAGAAAATTTCCTCTCGGTGAAGCACCAAAAGTCAATATGAAGTTCGAAAAGCCGTTTACCTTTTCGTCCGTCGAGGCTTCCATTTGTACTGACCAATAGTTGCCGCAATGGCGCGTACCTTTGTTGTTCGCTTGTTAACCAAAAGCTCGCATTTGAGTCGCTTCCCCCATCACGACGGTTGCGCTCTCATGTGTGTGTATATATTTATATATATATATATATATATATATATATATATATATATATATATATATATATATGTATATGTATATGTATATGTATATGTATATGTACATGTATATGTAGACATAAGCAGAAGTTTCCTTCTGCGCTATTCGTGGTAGGTCCCACTTGCGTTTAATATGGGCTCCCAAGTGGGATTTCTCGTAAGCTCGATTCTTGTTCGCTACTCAGCTGCGAAAACCATCGTATATTTTCAATTTGGAATTGTTTGCTTCAAGTCGATATTACGAGCTGAAGTTACGTAGCCTTTTTCATAATTATTAATCTCAATTATGTACAACTGAATTTAATTTAATAAGAAAGCCTCCTGGAATCCAACTCCTCCACATGCTTAAGACTAATAATTATAATATTTGTAGAGTTTTTTCTTGATTCATGGCACAATTTACTCAATGTATATGAGCATTTAGCTAAGAATCATACTACTCGTTTAAAAATTATGCTTAATCAAAGCACTTGACAATATGAGTTCATAACAGATTTATTATTCTGAGGAAGTTCAATTTACGTAAATACACAAATTAACGCTGCATAGGAATAGAACACTTGGTTACTCTTCAGCTTTATGAATTTTATACCAAGACTCATACATTTACTTGATTATTTTAGACTGCAAGTTTGATGTTGTTAGCACTCGAAAATAGTTGTTAAATCAACTTGTATAACACAACACATGCAGAGTTAAAGTATGCTAATAAGATTATGCAAACTTAAAAATAAAATATACCACTTAGGCATTTAGAAGGACAACCCATGCTTTCACATATTAATGATGATTTATTTTATATTCTTAATGATGATTATCAGTAATTTAGTTGGCATTATATAAGCTGTCTTTGACCTCTTCGTTTTACTTATATAAATTCACATTAATCATTCGCGCGATTTAAAATATTTTTCATCGTTAAATAAGCCATTCTTTATTATACAAATGGTACTTCAGTCTTTCAATCTAAAATATTACGGAGCCTAAACTGAGAAAATCGAATTTTACATTAGTCAGTCGCATAGAATACTCGTGCAAATATTCACTTACCGACAATGTAACTTCAATAGATGGCTCTTATAAGAAAGAAGTGTCATACCTTTCAGAACATGTGTTTGATCAAAGTGTAGGAGGCGGCTTATAGTATTAGATAATTGAACGAACCACCTGTAGTTTATTATAATAAGCTTTTGTTTCGAAGATCTAAGAGTTCATTTCATCCATTCTTTTATATCACTTTATAATAAATATCGACGTTATTATCAAATAAATGGCTGAATAAACATTATTAAAAAAAAAATAAAAAAAAAAAAAAAACACGTAAAGAAAAAACATAAAAGTCGTAAAATCGGCTTGAGCTTACGGCTTATTAGAATATAAAATTTTTATGGCATACAGTTATAAACGCTTACTTATCGCTATTATACTAGAAATTGAAGAAGTATCACCTTTCGCGCGCGCGCACACACAGATACGGATACATACATACATACATATATATATATATATATATATATATATATATATATATATACATATTTTTTACACGCACATTTTAATATGATTTCTCAAAAAATTTTACCCACGACGTTAAAAAGTAGTCATCGTCTATTTTAAACCCATGAGCCGACGACGTTACAGATAAAATATGAGCCTTACGTAGTTCAGTTATGAAATTTGGAATAGTAGATGACGCATAATAATGTCAAAACTTCAATAGTCAAGAAAAAGATTTTTCTTGAATTCATCGGCGATTCGAAAGTGATGCGTGTGAAAAGTTCCTTATTAGTTTGCAAATCGATAGGATACTCGAGTCCCGGTGCAGTCTTTCATTCTCCCTGTCTTCTCACTTCTTTCTACCCGACATAAGCGTTAAAATCTGCAACGATAATATTGTTTATGACCTCGGGAAACGGCTGCGGCAATAAAGGGAACGCGAGCGAGATACGGGGAACGGCTGTAAAAGAAGAGCAGGACAAGTAGAGGAAAGAGAATGATAAAGGGAGATATTCGTTCGACGAGCGTATTTCGCATCTCCGTGAGTCAAGGAATACGAAGGAACTAAAAAGGTTGCATCACTTGTGAGCAATGAGTTTTCTTCGAGGTTAAATTAAGCGAGCATCCGCAAATAGAGAAAGGTGAATATCTCTTTGAATCCCTCCCACCTTCCAACCACGCCGACCCCCTCACTCTCTCTTTCTCTCTCTCTCTCTCTCTCTCTCACACACACACGCGCGCGCGCGCGCACTATGTTTTTTCGTGCCAGTGTCATAGGATATTATCGTTGGCAATAATGCTTCGTATCGGTGCACTTCTAACGGCTATGAGTCTTTTTTCGTTTCCGACTTGAAACAATAGCGGAATAATAATCCAAAACCCTTGCTTTTGACGATGAGATAAATGCAATACTCGCCAATAACGCTGCACATTATCGGGAATGCTAACTTAAATGATAGAAATGAGTGTTTCGGTGGGCGTTACTTAATTGATTAGCAATCGTTATCGAACATCGTCGTCATATGACCGATTATTGGCGTACTGGTAAGGAGCGATGAATAAAAGTTCGATTAGAAATGTGAATTTATGCGGCTGACGATAGATAACAATGACAAATAAAAGTTTTGACAATTGCCGGCGATATATATTTTTATATACGCGTATTGGACATCAGAACGGCACGTTCAGTGATAAAATATGAAAATGTAAAAGTTACTGGCCACACAAAGATGCCAACTTTTTAATTTTTATTATACAGCCTCTATACTGCATTTAAAATTATATCCTATAAAAGAAAATTTCATATTACTTTATATTACTTTATGTCGAATCATCATAACGTCGACTCGTGGAACAAAATAATATTCTAATAAACTAATATATGAAATCATGATATAATATTCGCTTTTTCCCGATATATTGGTAGTAATGGAATAAATTTTAAAGAGAGAATTTCGGAATAATCGGTGATAGAAAAGTTTCTTATTTAATCCAAAATATAACGAAACGACGAGAAATGTTACTGCGACTAAGCGATACGTTAAATTGATTGGAATAATTGAAAATCATATTCGTACTTCAGAGTTTTATTTATCTTTTATTTTTTTTATTTTTGTTTTTCAAATCCATTCTTTCTCGAATTAATTTTAATAAATTCAACGAAAGTTAATATTTCACGATACACTTTCGACTTGATGATTTCAAGACAATATTGAAAATCTTTTAAAAAAAGAAAAAAAAACCGTCGATTAACAATATGTTTTCATTTTATAAATTTTTCTTCGCTCACCAACACATTTAAACACCGAATCTCCTTAATCATCAATGGCCTTTCTTAATTATCCTCCTGAACAATGGACGGGAATTCAAGGATATCATTATAAGCACAGATTAGATAATATTATACATAACGGCCATTTTCCTCCTATAATCAATGGAAAAACTAATGCTTCACGAAAATACTTTATTTAATTAATTCCCCCTTCGTAATGGCTTCGAGGCATCCGAATACATTAATAATGTCAAATTTCATTAAATACTTAATATACATCGCAATCACAAAACTGGTCCAATCTACAAGAAAAAGTCAAATACAAAATTAACTTGATTTTTGACGCACAAGCAGCTGGCAACTGGATGGCCCTTTGTGACGTTAAGAAAGAGCGTCAAAAAGCGTTCGAGCGAGAGAAACAAACAAAACCGACAATGCCGTGACAGTGATAAAAAAAGCATCAATAGACGTGCAATAATCAAGTGATGTCTGTGCAGCCTCTGGAAGATCGAAAAAGCCAATTATAAAATCTCGAGAAGGTACGGGCTCATAATAATCCTTACGACGGCTCGTTGAGATTCCCCAACACAAGCGCCCTACCCACCCTCGACTACCCAACAACCACGAAAATAAATTAGAGTGTCGGTAATCACACGGGAGTCTCTCGCCCGACTAATGCACGGCATTTCTTATCGCGGCCCTTAAATAAATAGCCAGTAATATATGGATCCCGGTTGTAGCGCGTGCCCCGGTGCATAACGGATACCTAGAAGTTTCATTATCCGCGAGGCGGTAACGGTGCTCGTTAATATGATATACCGACCGATAGGTTGGCCGAGCTAATGACGTGAGTCGGCCCTATACGCCCGTGTGTGTGTCCAATGATTCCATTCGGTCGTGGTTCTCGCTAAAAGACGCTGGAACTTTGGAGGCGATTGTACTCCGGGACGAATATCCCTTGACCACTCGGCGCTATTCGGCCGCTGAGCTGGAGGGGCTAGAGGGTGGGCGGAATGGGCTATTGTGATGGGGAGGGGGGAGGGAGGATTTCGACGAACGACTCGACCACTGCCCCGTACTCGAGTAACTCGGTGGCCCTCGGCTCCAGCACATTTGAATCGCCCTTGTCGTTTATTTTACCCTTTATCGACGGGGAAAATTGGCCGGGCGCGAGGAACCGCCGTCAGCCCGGAAAATGCCCGAGCGTTTTATTTTCTTTTTTATTTTATTTGTATCGCGGTTGGGTAAACCAAGGGAGCTGCTGCCGAGTCCAAGCCATTTATTTTCAAAATACCGAATTCAAATATCGACGAGGGCGAGCTTACGAGTACCCAATATTCGTCTCCCAAAACAAGTATTAGATTTAGCCAGTTAAACGAATGCCTGGACATTTTATTTCGAGATGATTTCGCTTTCTTTCGAATTCTCCCATCACGACTATTTATTTTTTCGCAAAGACTAATAAACCGCTTCATTCAATCGTGACCTGAATGCTGTCGATGCATCATTATCAATTGGATTTAATCGTTGAAATGGATGACTTGTCGATGTTCGATCTAACGCCTCGTGTTATTGTAAACGTGTAATTGCGATTAAGTACCTTATGATTTGCGATACTGTCCAATATCCTTCCAGCTCTGTCACTTAATACCTCCAATTCAAACAGTGCTTACGATTTTTTTCTGCCACGCCCCCCCCCCACTCCCCCTCCCCCCATAAAACAAATTTTAATTAAAACTATTATAGGCGGTAGGAAAGATCAAACAGCTTCGCGTAATAACTCGCTCTGAATTTTACGTCGGAAATTTTCATCGTCAGGAATTGAAAAACTTGTTTATTATCGATAAACTTTATTTTTGTAAATATTGGCCGAAAGCGCGCCCCTCCCGCCAAGCTAAACCAGAATAAAATCATACACCACCACCCTACGGCCGCCCTCTGGCACTTTTCGTTTTTACTACAGACACGACCTTGCCATCGCTTTTACTTTGATGCCACGTCGTTTAGAAAATGTTCGCCGCCACTTCCACACCCGCAAGACAACGGTATTCATCCCTCTTCCATTATTAAAATGGAAAAGGAAAGTGAGCGCGCGAAACGACTTGCCGGGACGAGAAGACGACGATCGCCCCTTAAAGTGCATGCACCGCCACTAGCATGTAATAAGTCAACTTATTCGATAAACCAACTCGACGTCAAGAGTTATTCCATTTACCCAGCTCGTGTCACCGCCGACTAGCCATCCTCTCCTCGCATCTGTTCTGAAAAACGTTTCTCCGATTCTCATCACGAACGTCCCAACGCCAAAGCAAGAAAGGCGCCTCTCGCCTCCCCCAATTCCCCGCGCTCTCACTGGCCCACCCATCTCAATGTACGAAGCCGAGCGATCCGAAGCGTAAAGTATTTAATAATGCCCCGACCGAAGCTACGATAAATTCCAAGTTGCCATTGAAAAAAGAAAGCCCAGCCTCTCGGTTGAACTCTTTCGCAAACGGTCACGCGCCCATCCCCCGTTAAATAATACAAATTCGGTCGTTGCCGCGTCATTGTATTACCGGCTCGAGCTCACCGTTTCCATCCCCCTCCATTCCCGCAACTTGGACCCAACCACCCCCGCCCCTCTTACCCTCACCCGTATCCGACTCATGCCAACCGAGCCCATGCAGGAAATGGAGGGCGATCGGACACGTCTTCGGCGGCATCGATATCACACCCGTTGGCCACGCTCGTCACATAAATCATGCAGTCACGCTCGTCGGGGCTGGCTGGACTCGTCAACGAGGCCCACGAACATTGCCCGAGGACTAGTTAATACAGCGACGTTGAAGAGGCTATTAGCGCCCCTGCTCATCGCATCTCATCATCCCCCTTTCAAAATCCTGATGCACCGGTCCGTCCCTCGTCCTAGATGGCGAGCCCTATGTCGCCGCCGCCATCGCCACCGCCAACGCCACCGCCACCGCCGTCGTCGTACGCTAATCGGATTATCCGGATCCAATAATTCTCCGACCATTTGCCTCGGATGCGAATGAGAGACGCGCGATATCGCAGTCCGTATAAATTATTCGCCCGCGACGATGGCTTCTGCCGCGTCTTATTAGCCTCGGGCTAACTACATATCGATCGACTTAGTTGGATTTCCCGAATTCGGCTGGGATGCTTGGCGTATTGTCGGCTGACGCCCGACTAGAACTTCCTGGGCTTCGGTGCACGAGCGTGTCGGTGGCGATGGTGAGCGGCAAAGGGGGGAAATGTTGGCCGATGGTAAGAGGGGTACGCGTTTTGATCGTGGTAATTGCGCGTGTTCGATTACGGCACGTTGGGCTGAAACGTCGTTTGCGAATTTACACTTGTTTTCAATTGTGTACAATTGCCACGCGTCGTCTGCAAATTTATATATCGGCCGCGCCTACTCTTTACCGCGTGTAATGCGCAAATGTGCTAGTAAAATTGCAGGCTCGTTAATGTGTACAAAATCGTTCATTCAAGGCAATAGAGCCAGTGCTCTCGAAAACATCGTCCGTTACTTTTCCCGCGTCTTATATTTACTTACGTAATAATGGTCTTTGTGGCTTTTGCGATATAAGTTAATAATAATAATAGCTAGTAACGTTTGGCAAAGCGATTGTAATTGGATTTTTTCATACTTTATATTATTTTTTTTTTTTCATTGGTTTTGTTTTGTTTTGCTTTTTTTTGTTTATAAATATGCGCTAATGACGAAGTTATGTGCTAATAATTACGAATTTTTTTTCTCAAATATTTAATGATTATTAAGTCTTTGGAAAGATTATGTATGTATTGCCCGCTTCAATTTGTCGAGGCCTAACTCGGCGGATCCTCCTCGGAACGTAGTCTATCACCAATTATCGACAATTAATTACCCGTCATTGGAAACGACAATAATCCCAACTACTCGTTCGAATAAGTTTCAAGTACACTTAAGCACGTACAAAACATCGCGAATGCGCTCTAACCCATGGCTCGGGAATCGCAACCATGTCCAATCCCCACCCAACAGCCCCCTCCTTGCGTTTACATTATCAATGTGGCGACGCGGGAGCGTACAAAGATGAAAGAGAGGCCGCTCCTTCCGTGCTATCTCACGGGACCTGGTGGTTAATGAGCTTTATCGATCGATAGGCTGCCCCACCCTCAACCCCGGTCCCCATTCAATTCGCGCTTTTTCTCTGACCCTTGGAATTTTAAGCCGACTTCCAAGCGCTCCCCTTCCGGCACTGATTCACGACAGTTCCACCATCACCGCTTCCCATCATCTACGTGTATCGTATTGATAAATAAACGTGGGCAGAAGGGAAGGGGAAGGGGATAGGTGACTGATGGCTGGTGGCTAGCGGGATGGGGAGGGGAGGCTTGTAGAGACACGGGGCCGGGGAGTCTCACGTGCACCTGTTATTTAATGGCAATGGGAATGCTTTTAGTTGCCGCTTCGGATTTCCGGCATATTTGCCATATCGAATTGCGCAATTGCGCAAGGGGAATAGGAATATTGGGGCTGACTAGGCGCTTCCCCCTTTCGCTCAGCACACTTTAGAAAGCTACGGTTTTTGTAGACGATGCCGAGGTGCAACCGAGTCCCGACGCTTGATACGTGAACTTTCGACTAAAAGGATAAATTATTAATGAGAAGGTAGGTAACGCTATCGTTTCGTTACAATGCGCCTCGCCTAATTGCGCTTTCAAATGAATTCATCAATTACGCAAATATTGCGTTTCACGTCAAAGAGATAATTTGGCTTTCAACCATTCGAAATTTGTCGCAGCGTCTATGTGTCTGTAGTAAAGTTGCTCGCCCGATCGCTAACGAAATTTCACGTTTTAAAAGACTCTATCTCTTTATTTCGACAATTTGTATGTTAGTATCATACATTACAATATATTATTACCTTTATAATTATTATCGTTATCATCGATATTTATTTACACGCTATTGAACGTATAAAAGCTGCCGTTACATGCATCCTCTACTGTAGCTGCTGCTGCTCCTGCTGCTACTGCTGTTGTTACTTTTTTTGTTATAATAATATATAACAACAACAAAAACAACAACAACAACAACAACAACAACAATAAAAATAGCAATAACAACAATAACAATAATTATTATTACTATCATTCTACTATTGTTATCATTATCATTATTATTGTTATGTCGAATCGAATGACATTACAAAGAAATTCCGCTGTGTTTGTGCTGCAGTATCTGAATTACTTATTATTAACAAATTTATTTAATAGAAAACATAATGAAGAATTCGATTGGAACTCTTTCGATTTTGCCAATGGAATCGAGCAATCGTTATTAATGCAGACATAATGTGTACCAATCGCTGGAAATGCATTTTCAAGCATAAAATATTTATTTAATTAAGTATTACAAACACTCGAGACGGCTTAACAATGAGTGTCATTTCGAAAACATAAAAAGAGTTTATTAGCGGATATTTTCGATTGTTCGTGCGTGCGCTATATCAAATTTTGCGCCCAAATGCTATAATTCACTTTGCATTACTTGTGACTTTTATACGGAAAGTTATCTCAATTTTACCCATCAGATAAAAATAAATCGAATATCCCGAATAAACTGGCATAATCGAATTTTTCAACATGGCATCATCGGAATACTTTATGCATAGCTCGTCTGCTCATCTACAGCGCCCACCAATGCATAACTCATCGGCGCTGGCCACACACATGCGACTAACAAGCGTAAAACGACCAAGTGCGCGAACTCAATTGCGCTCTCGCGGAACCGAGGAGCGGATCTCACCGCACCACGTACTTCGAGACCGCGCGTATATCAATCAATTTTTATGTAAAAATCTGGTTGCAATGAAAAATAAAGATCCGCGAGCTGGCAATAATTTGACCCAATGGGATAACCAGTGGCAATAGATACGACAACAGCGGCCATCGCGACGACAGCTTGCAGCACGCAGTCATTGCTCTTTTACAAAACTGCCGGGGAAGGGACGCACGCCTACCGTTGCCGAGGCTACGTTCAATATCAGTAGATAATATCACGTCGTAACGGCGTAGTTACATCGGCTAACCGCAACATGATACGGACGACAACAATAGGTGATAAAAATCCTATTGCTATTTTACTTTATTTTAACGCTTGACGTTATAACGCGGCACTTTCATCAGTAAGCGTACTTATTGAATTTATTTAATTTTTGGATTCGGTGGGTAGTGGATCGGACGATATTTATTACGATTCGGATATATTAAGTGAATAATATTATCGGGCTGCGCGATAAGTGAGTTTCGTAACTTATGGATATAATATTTGAAAATACGACAGAAATTCATTTACCCAGGTTGGGCACGCGCACCGCTAACCTTTTGATAAAGCAGTTTTCATCCTTCACTCCACGACTTTCCTACCTCGTGATTATATTGTAATGTAACATATAAAAGGCCGTAAGTGTCGCTTAATTCAAAATACACGCGAGTGTAGCGCATACATTGCAGGACTCTTGCGTCGTCAATTACTTTCATTTTTTTTTTTACTTTTATAAAATGCTAAACGCAATTCCAATAGGCAAACTTTTATGACTATCGGATCGACGGAAAAGGTCAGCCATCGTATAACCGGAGAATCGCCCGATGGTAAAACATACCAGTATATCAATTGATAATATTAAAAATAGTCGTTTGAAAAACAAATAGGCGAAAACGTAAATGTCGAAAAAACATGTTTAGAGCAAACTACAATGTAGTAACTTTGTATTATCCTGGGCTTTTGAAATTACTTTTTATTAAAATACGACCATGTCCTGGACGGACGCGCCCGCGCGCACGCACCATCTATCTTTAATATTACCATTATCTATCTTTAATATTAATATCTTTTATATTGGTATTAGCTTTTGTTGAATTATTCAATACTTCGGGAGAAAGTTAAATCTTCATTTTCGGAAGTATACCAATTAAAGATATTGAAATATTATAATTTAACATTATTTCTTGTTTAAAAATCCAAGAAATTTCTACCAAATTTATTCAATTACTAATATATCGGTAAGCAATAGTTATTATAGAATAAATATTTGAATACTACAATTTAACGCAAACGTTATCGATAATTTATACAACCGAGATTTTTGACATCTTGAAATGAAATCTTTCTTTCGAATGACAAATAATTTAATTCTTGATATTAGCAAGATATTTATTCTTAGTATTATATATTATTAAATGAAATTACCCCGAATTATTACTATGAAAAGGTAACCATCAGTGTCATAAAACATTTTTGACATTTTAATAAAAGCCAAAAGAATGAACTATAGAATATTTTTCTGCGCGCGCGAGCGCCCGTGTGTTGTGTGTGTATCAACCCAATCAAGTGCGTTTACAAAAAATTAGAAACTTTAACTCATCGTTTCATGCGACACTATATTAGCAACATTTTAATTGGTTAAAATCCCGAATGAATAAGTACTATTTGTACGGATAAACAAATTGTAATTACAAACAATTTCTATCTTTCTAGCATACAAATACCTATAACAATTGTACAGCATGTGTCAGTATGTGCATTGTCATGCAATATAAGTATGTTACTAAACGGACTACCTCGAAAAATTCTTTTCAACTTGTCTATGTAGTTGAAAATCATTTATTGGATAACTTGAAGTTGTTGAACAAACTACCGATAAGTCTAGAATGGATTTTTCTTTTTAAAGTTTCTTTAGTTCCTTGACTTTAATCTCTACTTCATATCTTTCTGCCATTATTATTATTATTATTATTATTATTATTATTATTATTATTAAAGTTTATTATTATAGTTTATTATTATTATATAACATTTTTCATTTTATCTCTATAGAGTGAATGCATCTTCTAAAACAAAGAAAATGATTTCCAAAGCCTCCAGTGTAAAAAAAAAGAGGATAATTCTTAGTTAAGCTGCTTATGAGATAACACAGTGTTTACTATTATTTCAATAGGAGTATTGAATCGCAATCAATTTTTTATATAAAAAATAAATTCATCGAAATACGTCGTGGTAATTGTAATACTTAATTCATAATATTATTCTTATTAAAGAGGTTAAGAATTGTGAACTAAGTCGTTTAAGCAATAATGAGGAAAAGGAAAAGCCATTCGTATATAGATTTTATAATACGGTTAACTTAGTCAAGAAAAGTTTAGAAATCAAAGAGTGCGACATGCTACAGGAAAGACATAAATCTATAATTCAATACGGTAGTGGAGACAACACGGAATACTATCCGAGCCATGTTTTTTCGTTAGCGGTAAAATTCACCCCCCCCCCACCTCAAAGCTTTTACAGAATATACAAACACTCGGGAAAAAATACACGTATGCGCAAGATCGTATCCGGAAAATTCTACATTCATGCGCGCGCTCACACACACACACACACACAAGCACACTGGCAAAAAGTCAGTGAGAGCGGAGGAGAGAAAACGGCGCGAGCATACAGGCGCACATACCCGAAGCATCGAAAACACTTACCGAGCCACGGTAAAGAGGCGAACAAAAATATTGTAAAACGAAGAAAAAAGTGAGCGAGAAAAACAACAAATAAATTGAGCACGCGAAAGGTGCAACTGAAGAGAGCGCACGAGCACGCGAGCCATTGATAATGGTAAAAGCGTTCGCCCTTTAGCCGCTCGATGATTTTCCGCTCTTCACCTCCTGCAGCCGCATGCCCCGAAAGGCCAAACAAGAGCAATGCGCGCTTTTAATCTGGAGGGGCTGGCCGGGGTCTACCCACGCGCACGCGCCCCAGTAAATCCGAGGCGATATTAACATGGTCGGTAGCGTCCCCTCGCGGCTTCCTGCACGTATGCGTTCGTTTATCGGTAGAAGTAGGTCGGCAGGATGCTAAAGGGATGGCAAATGCAGCCACTACGAAATAGAGCGATTGAGGCGCCGTGATTTCCTGGGCCGTTAACCATTCCCCGCCTCCCTCTAGTCCCTCTCGCTCTCATTCGGGCGAAGGTTGTCCTACGCGACGAAGCTTTGCGCACGCATTTGTGAAAGGAAGCACTCATCGGTCGCTGGGGACGATGAAAAGTCTAAGGCACACGTAAGCGGCAGGAAAAAAGTGTACGTTAGTACCCACCGACGGTCGGAATACCAAACGTTTACTTCGAATGAAGCTTCTTTCATGTAAATAAACGTTCTGAATATAAATTCCAACCCTTATCGGCATGTACATACTTTAACACCACCGGCCGTGTTTTATGGACTTATTACCGATGTTCTTTAAGGAGTGAATCTGCTTTGTATCACATCGATTTTCATAGCCTTGTTAATGGAACATAGAGGCTTCGATTCGGTGACGCAAAATTATCATTTGCGACTCGAAATATCGAAAGTATTGTTCAAATTTGATAACAGAAAAAAAACTTGGTATTCCTCCCTTTCGCGACAAGTTCTTCACGCAACGAATATTTAAACATGTATTTTTAAACTGAAGGGTAAGACCGACAATTTGAACTTATATAAATGTCAAATATGCGATACTATTGCCTGGATATATCATCTTTAAATTCAATATTTAAACATTACATTGATTTTACAAAGAAAGTATATTATGTAAACGAAATCGACAATGTACTTTAGCGTTTTCTATTTGCACTAGACAGACGTTTGATTTATCATTTACACATCATACACTTCACTGACATTCTATAATCGTTTATAAATATTACAAAATTTACCGAATCATAATAATCGTACACCTATTTTCTCCAGTTTTTCTTTCATTCTTTCTTTCTTTCTTTTTTTTTTTTTTTTTTTTTTTTTTTTTTTTTTTTTTTTTGCAAATAATTGAAACACCTTCGAATTACACGTTGGACGAATAGACGACAAAAACTCTAAACCCTTAAAGTCGTGTTTTTAGTTATTCTGAAAAATTCATAAGGGAGAAAAAGTTCGATTCAACCAAGATGAATCATAGGTAAAGCTTGCCCGCCGTACAATCGATATTCCCTCAGATTATTTAATCCCATTAAGGTCGGACGTCGTCGCTTCAACGTCAAAGATTCAACCGCGTTGCTACAATTTGGTAAATTAAAATGAAGAAAGTATGTAAAGAATCAGCAAAGTCTCAAAGCTCAAAGCAAGCATAGCAATATTGAACTGACTCTCCCAGAATTTCTCCTATTCCACGCGTATAAGGGGGAATGCCATGTACGCACCCACCTACACAAATGTATATTCTTATCCAAAGAGAATATTCCTCGTAGCAATATTATTCCGGTCAAGTAGCTTTCACTATAATGTACTTTACAAGACACAAGAAATATGCGGCACGGCAGGAGGCAGAACTATCCGAAAGTACAAGACGCGAGAATGAGTGGATGGGGTTGGGAGGGGGTGGACTTGTACCGTCGGCATCGGCAACACATACGTACAATGCATTTTATAAGATGAACAAATTCGCAAGATTCCCGACGAATATCTAGTGGCAAAGGCAACGTGGAACTATGTAGGGCTTTGTCTCTGAATACATCGGTATGAGAATATACTTTTTACTGGAAAAAACGTGAGTAGAGGATTATAAGAGTATGGATATTTCACGTTCGGTGCAATAATTCACCAAATCACAGTTGAGTGTAAATGATCGATTACATGAGTTTATTAATTAATTACATAGATATTAACTGTCGGTGTAATAAATTCTTTAATACATTTAATGATATTTATCCTTAGCCCTGATATAACATCGATAGAAAACGCATAAAAAAATGTGCGTGCGTGCGCGCGCGCGTGTGTGTAAACGAGTCGACGGTGCTGCTGAAACGTCAAATTATGTCAATTTAATGTCAATCGTCAGTGCCTAAGAATCGATCTTCAACTTCCCAGATCTCAAAGATCAATAATCAATGCAGGCCAGGGAAATAATAATTTTCTTAATAAAAAACAAATACAATGTTTCAATTTTCATACGGAAAAAGACTCTTGGCAATGAAAAAAAGAAAGAATAAGCTTTAGTCTAACAACACTGCTCGAAAGTACAGCAATTAAATAATAATCGAGCACTTAATCGATGAATCGTACATTACAAGCGAGATAAAGAAAAAGCCAATGAATATTTAATAGCGATCGATCTCTGCGCATCCGCTCCAAATATCTGTGCCAAAAGTCCGTTACTGTTAAAAAGCTTAAATAGCTTCATGCGAACACAAAAACATTAACCCCACATCAGCACCGAACCGAATAAACTATTGGCAACAGTTTTCTCACAAGAGCGACTATCGAGACGAACGAAATTTATTGCCATGGCTCGCGGCAACGCCACTTACTCTCCGCCGAAGCCGCCAATCCGAACTTTAATATCCGAACATCGTGTGTGGGCAACATGGTCATTACCGCGATGATGCGCCTTCGGTTAAACCAAGGTAATTCGCCCAGAACCTGAATAATCCAAGTCCCTGCCGCCTCGATGATCTCGAAAGCGATTTCGCTTCACTGACTTCAACTGCAACTGCAGCTGTATTTCGCCATTCTGTACTCGCGCTTCTTTCCCCGTTTTCCCAACGAGACGAATCCAATCCAAGTCCAAAGAATTATCCCATCTCACGTGATATTTAATTGCAACGAATATACGTGTAATCGCAATTCCTCCGCAACGAAGCCGATGAATTAGGTAAGAGCGGCGATATGCAATGTGTCGCTCACTTCGGCGCGTCGTTTAATATGAGGAAGCTCGGCTGTTTTGTTGACTGTCGTGGAGCTCCGTTGCAAAAAGCCGAAATTGAAACTTATGCAAATTTATTAGTTAGGTATTCGGAGAATATGTGCGAATTTTTGAAGATGCTTACGATGGAAATTTTGAATTACGAATGGAAATGTGAAAAGGAGTACAAATTGCGAGCCGCGGGAACTTTTTTCAGACTTTTGTGAGCAAGGAGCAAATATCCTATTATTACAATTTCCAATTATTATTGCAAGCCACTGTAACGAATTTATTATAATTTTCTCTAATTTTCGACGACTGTTTGAAATTAATTCGACATAGCGATGAGAATTATGTTGCTCGAGTAATGCGGGGAGGGCGAAGAAAATTGTTGCAACGTAAAAATATTTTTCTTCAAAAGTTTTCACCATACTATTGATTTGTTAATGTAAAGAAAATCTTGTTTTCTTCAAGATTCAAAATAAAACGTAGCTCACTTCTGTGAATCTTTATCAGAAAAGAGCGATATTTTTTTACGTTCCACAAATTTATGAGATAATTATATCGAAAAAGTTTTCACCGACCTTAAGAGATTCTTGTTGCCATAAAGCTATGTTTTTCTAGGTATATTGTAGTATAATATACGATAGCCGTTTATATAAATCATTTTTATTAAATATAAAATTTAACCAAAAAGCAACTTAGAAGCAGTACAACTAACTAAAGATAAAATAGATTATTAGGTTATTAAATAAAAATATATTATAAGATAATATTAAGATAAAAGTATTCTGGAAAAGGGAAACAATTTACATGAATTCATTTTCATTTTTGACCAAATATTTCATTCAGACTTTCAATTTTAGTGAACAAAACAATATAGGAAATTAGGAGCTCATTTTAATAATTGAATTTTGTACTACAAATGAAAGAATCGTTAACGTAATTATTTAAAATAAAATTTTTTTTTTAATTTTAAACATCCCAATTTACACAATATTATATTTCAAAATTTATAATGCTAGTATCATAATCTCCATAACCAATTACATTTCGATTATAACAAAAAAACTGTTATCCTATACTCCACACAAATGTGTTTATAAAATTTTATTTATTTTAACTCTTCATTAAATTCACGTTGATTCAGCACGACTTATCATACTTTCAAAATATTTTCTACTACTCAATAATCTATTTGTCATATGCTGAGAGAATATGACTGAAACAAATAATTAAACGGACGTGACATCTATTTAAAGAGTGGCAAAAATATTTTTCCTTCTATTATATTATTAATATACATCTACTGCGACGAGACGTGGTATTAACCGAATTTGGTCAGACTTGAAAATAAAAGTGAATTTCACCAACTCTAACCGTACTCAGTCCAGTTTTCCGAATTTCTCTGAAATGAACATGTAACGTTCAAATTTCGTCGCATGAAACTAAATTCACAGCTGTAACACATTATTATTTGCCTGATCCTTCCTTCGATCAACAACAATAAAATTAAAAAAAATTCCTATGACAAAAATACCTATACCTTTTTCATGCTACATCGGCTTAACAAACTACAATTATCTTATTATCCTGGCACTCAATACGTTTTCTATGGTTTCAGATCACGTGGATTGACGGCCTGGGCTCAGTATTAAATACAGGCATTGAGACGCAAAGCATACCGTACGAGGACGGACCGCTTTACACCGTCAAATCGATCCTCACTGTGACGCCACGCAAGGAACATGATAACACCACATTCACTTGTCAAAGTCAGAATCTCGCTAATAGCGTACCACAGAGCGCAAAGCTGCGTGTCGAAGTAAGTTTTCATGGCGCACATAAGCGGTCGCGCGTATTGATGGCCGCGGTGTGGCTCTAACCACTATTGTGCTTCTCATACGAAAAAAGTCGAATGATGAAAGTCAAAGATTCAGTGGTACATGAAATTTCGTACGATTGTAAAATTCGACTTATTTTGTAGTGGGACTGTGTCAGGTCCATTGGTGACGTAATTTCACAATAACATTTATTGGACTTTACTTTTGTGACAACGATCTCTCGATTTCTGACTACTTACTTCTATTTCTAATATATCGCTTATAGATATTATTAGCGTGTGCCTGTAGGGGAAAAGAAACATCGCCAATCTATGAAATATAACATTTGATAAAGAGAGAGATAGATAGATAGATAGATTGATTGATAGATAGATTGATAGATAGAGAGAGAGAGAGAGAGAGCGAGAGAGAGAGAGACAGAGAGAGAGAGAGGGGATTAACTTCCTTAATAAGTTAAATTGGTTATTAATTTCAAATAATTTTGAGTAGCTCATAGTTTTAGAAATAATCGTCATTTCGTTTAATTATATAGCGATTAATGAACGATATAAGCATATCGGTTTAAGCACACTTGGAACTTTTAAAACGAAATTGATCCTTTCCACACAATGTGAAATTATTAATTAAATTTAATTAGATTATAAAGTCCGAAAAATCCGTTATAAGAAAAATTTTTTATAAAAAATAATAGAGCTATACAATATACTGGCTAATTATCCAGTGATTAATCGTCTTTTCCGTATAATCATTTAATAGACAATACAACGAGTTATGCAGCAATGCGAATTATTATATCGTTGTGCCAACACAAATCAATTGCAAACAATCTCGATTCAGTCATCGCACAATCAATTAAGGATTTGGCTATCTGCAAAAGAGACTCTCAGTCTATTAATGAGCGCATACATAGACACAGTATTGAAACCTGTCAAATTCGACAGGCGCACGCGCGCGTAAAAAGTAAATCCCCTATGAAAAGTCGCGTGCAGCAAACGAACGAAAGCAAATCAAAGCGAACGGGCAGGAGAGAGATGGCGAAGAAAGGAAAAAGCAAATGGAAAACCTATTGAACTTTGCACTCTCGTTAAAAATATACGGAGTTATATTCGGCAGTGAAATCTACATTGTCGGGATCTTTAAAAGAATGAGAGTCACAATTGCGCATTCGGCTGATCCAAAAGCAAAAAAGATAAAATAATTTCAAGAAGTGTCTAAAAATGTGCTCGATTAAAAGTCATAGCTATATTGAAATTATTTCGAGTCTATTGAAAAATTTCGAGTAAAGAAAGTTTAAAAAGAAAGTTGAATAACTTCTGTGCATACAAAATGGTAGCACGGCTGTACCTTTAATTTTCTCCTCTTTTCTTTTATAATGGCTTACATAATCGACCGTAAAACAATAAAATTATTAAAACTATCCTTTAAACTTGCATGGAAATTTCTCGTATTTCGAGTTTATTTAGCAAATGCTTAACCTTCGCCATTCCTAAAGCATTTTAATTATTAAAGGCTCAAATGCAGTTGTATAGCTCCGTCCATAGTTTAAAAAATTGATCGGGAAAGAAAGCCTTTGCGCTAATAAAAAATAAAGCGCAATAAGCGCGATAAAAACTCAAATAAGATTTGAGCTAGTCACGTCAGTTAATTATTTCTCTCCACACAGAGTCGTATATTCTCCCATCTAAGTCGACAAGAATATTTCGTTCCGTCATCCCAATTCTCAAGATGACCCATCTCCCAATATATACACACCACCTCTTTACGTGTATCGCGGGGCCACGTAGCCATTCGTTCAGTTCTCTCTTTTTCAGTTCGTTTGGTTTGAAAAAAAAGACCGAGAGTAAGAGAGAGAGAGAGAGAGAGAGAAAGAAAGAGAAAAAGCACGGGGACAATGATGGGCGTGACAAACAGGGGAAGGGGAAGAAAGTGCTACACGCTCGGAGCCTGCCAAACAGAGTTGTGAGCATACACGAAAATAGCGAACTTTGGCGCTAACGAACATAGTGTGTATCGGTATACATACGTTTACGGGGGAGATTTTCTATCTCTTTCCGTGCACTCTATCTTCTCTCGATCTTGATGTCTTTCCGCCGTTCTCCTTTTGTTCCCCCTCCCCAATCACCTCGCGTTCTCTCTCTCTCTCTCTCTCTCTCTCTCTCTCTGTCTCTCTGTCTCTACGTGTGTGCGCGCTCTTTGCTCTTTCGTTCCAGCGAGCTTCACGGTACCAAGGCACTTTTTAAACTACTTTGTATTCCTGTCCAGGTCCGTTACGCGCCGAAGGTTTCGCTGAAGATTTACCGGGGGCTTTCGCAAAACGAACGGATACGCGAAGGATCGGAACTTCGATTCAAGTGTCGTGCCGAGGCCAATCCACCTGACATGAAGTACAAGTAAGTAACGCTAAATTTATTTAAACAAGTGTAAGCGCATCCTACTGCTTGCAACCGTGTGCATTGACACGCGCGTGCGCATACTTATTAGCACATGTGCGACAAAGCTTGTCTCTGCGAATTCAGCGTGTCAGTGACGCAGAGTATCGGCTGATTTTTATGTGATATCAAATAGATGTTTTGACTGTTAATTTTAAGCTAATTTTAAAATAATGAATCGCTTTTCTGAATTGCGGGCAATTATATTGGTAGTAGAAAAAAAGTTGTCGATACGTTTGCCTACGCTTGTTGAGTTTTTAATTAAAAAAAAGTGCTCGATCAATTGGCAAAATGATCACTATTTTTGAAAAAGAATTGAATTTGTAGGTATTCAAACATTATAATTAAGTGAGCTTTGTAGCTTAATACAAATAAATTCCTTCTTTTTAACCAGATTAACATGCTAAATTTGATTAAACATGCAATTATTGATATAAATAAGTAAATGTCTTTGTATAATCATTGATTAAATGTAGCATTTCATAATACAATTAAAAAATTCCAAATTATCTATTATAAAAGTAGTAGCCCAACATATGACATTTCATTAAAATTTACCTATCGAGTATCTGAAAAATTTGTAAAATAAATTATGAGAAACAAATTAAGTATCGTTATTTTATACAAATTAACATAAAAATTTAAAAAATGTTATGTGAAAGGAGAACAATACAATATTATTTTCCAAACATGAACTACATTTATATATACATGAATTCTTTTCATCTTGAAGCACTTGTTTCTTAATGAAGTCGTCGTTTAATTTATTGTATTTAATGTTGTAGTAGCACACATATTTTCTCCACGAACTCCGAATTGAAAATTAAATTCCGACTACTTTTATGCAAATTAATGTTTGTTTGTATTGAACAGTAAATAACAGTCCACGAATAATATATAAAAGACCGAGTGGAAGTAGAGTGGCAAACAATATCGTAATATAATTCCAATAATTTCACAGTACAATTGCAGAAGAATGAGACGGAATCATTATTCTAATAAAAAAGGAACTTTCCCTTTAAATGTAGCTCTTTACTTGTTCCCACCAATACTTTTAATACTCTCCAATATCATTCTTTCCTGTTTTCAAGAAGTGAATAAAGTTTGGTGAAGAACATCCAAGAAAGTAATAGTTATAATTATTTGCGCTGTGGGAACTGTTTTCACTTCATTGTATATTCATTCCTTTCAATTTTGTTTTCTTCAATTTTCGTTATTACATACTATTTCATCTGAGGCTCTTAATAATAAAGATATATATATATATATATATATATATATATATATATATCCTTAAATCTTATATAATCATGTAAAAGTTGTTTTAGTTATAATATAAAAAATTCAATAGCTTGTACAAATATTTTTATAAAATATGAATACGATCGAATTGATTCATCAGCGCACACTAGTTTATTTCAACTAAAAATGGACATTTATACAATAAATGTATATATATTATATTTAATATACGGTAATTCTAAACGAAATCTTCTTCATTTTTTTAACGATTAAATATAATAAAAAGTTTATTTTTTTTGTCTTCTATCTAACTTAGGACAATTAGATGCGATATTTTAACAAATATTAGGAACTTCAAGATTGCAAAATCTCTAAGCACATATAATTTTCAACGTTTATTAGCTTATTACTTCCAACATTAAATATTTATCCGCTTATCTTAATATTTATACATTTATCTGTTAAATGGCAAAATTTTTCTATAAAAAATAAATAAGAAGCCATAACAAATTAATAAGCAATCGAGAAAATTTTCCACATAAAGTATTTCGTTGTAAAATAAATGCTCTGATTGATAATCTGAGAGACTCAACAGTTTCCAACATTCATGCCTTCGAGAACCTCACGTATTGCCACGATAGTTTAAGGCTATACAAAGAAAAATATAAAAAAAAAAAAGTAAAAATATAACTGGTTCCTGCGTACATGAAATTTCAATAAATTATTGTCAAGAGGACATTATGAAAATTAAACTAAATTGTTTGCTATATACAGTATTTGTTTTGTATTGATCCTGATTGCTAATCTCTGATATCTGTGAATGAGAGCGCAAAGAAAGGATGAGGTAGAGAACGAAAAAGTAAAAACTATAGGCATTAGTGCCGTTATTTACAAAATACTTACAAATAAACTAGAAAATACGATGTTTTATATGCACATTAGGAATATGCCAGAGCCTATTAGCCTATTAACCTAAGATTCGTTTATTTCTCATATTTTCTCTCTACTATTCCAATGCTCGCAACCTCTCTCTCTCTCTCTCTCTCTCTCTCTCTCTCTCTCTCTCTCTCTCTAATCTATCATTTTTATATACCGATTTATTTTATATAAGCGAGGTTGCATGTGTAGAAATAAACGACTGAGAATAAAATAAACATTACTAGACAATTCACATTATTTATTTACGTAAACTAAATATAAGGTTATTTTAATATTATCTCACTCCATGCTGTGTTAACGTAAAAGAAGCTCGAAATTTAATCGTAATGATTATCCATGAAGGACTTCGCTCGATTCCCAACGCTTAAACAAACTAAAGAATTTTCTGGTGAAACAAGCGATTATGACCTCAAGGGAATTTATTTTTAGTAGAATTCGATTCGATGGCTAATATTGAAATTGAATAGTTTCTTTGGGGCAAAGTATGAAAGAGGTTCTCATCCGATAATCTAATCGAAATTATTATTCTTGATGTACTGAAATTAGACGGGAAAAGAAATTATATGTCTGAAAAGCTAAAAAATTAATGATAATTTATTTGATTTTATTAGGAACGGAATACTGAGAAACGAAAATCCAACTTTTCAACAAGAGTTGAGAATAAGGTTGAAATCGATATACCTAAACTCTCATTACTATTCTCGACAACTTAAATTAATAAAGGAATAATAACAAGCACAGGAACTTTCAAAAGTTAATTATTTTATTTAAGATAATATACAAATAATATTATAAAATAAATACTTATTACTAAAGAAATAAGATAGTTATTGATGGATTTTCGGTAAAAGATAAAAATAAAATTAAAAAAAAAGGTAACCGTTTGTAAATTGGTCAGAATTTACAAAAGATCGAAGAGATAAGAATATTTCAACAATATTTATCTATATTTATTTTAAGTAGGTGACTTTACGTGAAAGCTAATTATAATTTGTAAAATTCAGGAATAATTGTTGACTAACAGGACATTGTCAATAGAAATTAATAATATAATGAATAAAAATTTTCATCTATCAAATAACAAATAACAACGGTTTGCAATATTTTCGATAAAGCATTGTAAAATATTAATTTTCATTGGATTTAATAAAATTTTTTTTTTTATTATTACTTATTTATAAGGCATACGGTGATATTTATGAAGGATAAAGTAAAGAAAATCATGCTCAAACGAGACTTTATATTCTGATGAAATTATTTATTGTTTGCTAATGCTAAATTCATAATCTTCAATAATCTGTCATTGGTCGGCCCTTTTTTTACTTTTCATATGCTATATTCTTTTTCTGCTTGTACATACCTCACTCTCCTTCCATATATATATATATATATATATATATATATATATATATATATATAGATTCTTAATATCTGTATTTTATTTGCTACATACCCGGTGTTTTTATATGACATTTAATACTATAAGTCACTATAACATTATCAGTTTGAATGTACGTAATTGTTTAGCTGAGGAATGCAACCGTAAAAGCCAAATGATCACATAAACATTTTAGCCGATTGTTCCCTAAACTCCACCCACTCACCACTGAATAATGTTATTCTGCGTAACTTCTTTTACTAGATGGTACATAAACAATAATCCGGCCATTGTCGACCATATGACTGAGATGGTGATCCACAATGTGACCCGCGAGTATCATGACGCAATCGTCAAGTGTGAAGTGTACAACGAAGTCGGCAAAAGCGAGGAGACGAAAACACTGGACGTAACCTGTGAGTATTGAGGGAAAGAAAACAAAAGGAATAATCAGCAAAACAATACATCACTCTTTGTTTTTGACATGAGGGTAAATGCTGGGGGCACATGCGATACGACAATTAGCCTGAGGGTGAATGGACAATGAATTCCAATAATCATAGATTGGCTCAAAGACGTTAATTAAAGCCTATCGAAGTCGTAGTTCCCGTATATATATATATATATATATATATATATACGATCACATTCTATGATATTGGTTTTCATTACCTTTTATTTTTAAAAAATTTCACTCCTCTGAATATGCATACATGGAATAAAACTTTTAACTTTAAAACTAATAATTTTAATAAAAAAATCTTACTAATGTACACATTACATGTTGTTATTATCGTTTTTTTTTTACAATTTATAAATTTAACAAACCCGAGTGCTAATATCTATATCTTTGTAAATAAACACTTAATCGACACGAATCACAATATTATCAGTTCGTCAAATGAAGATCGTTAGTTTTCTTTATTTTTCATTGGAGATACATATTATAATCCCAAGAATGATTAAATTTTCTTTCATCTCATTGTTGCGAAAATAATTTTACTTTTCAATTTAACTTCTTAAACTCTTCACGATTTAAATTCTTTAAATTTAACTTTAGATACATATTTTGCACTTATTATTTTATAATTTCACTACCGTTATTAACATTCAATAAAATATAATTATTTCACCTAAATAATATTTTATTACAAATATTTCATCTACAAATGTAATTTTAGTACCTTTTATTTATTGCTTTATTTTTTTAGAAATCTAAAACAAATATATAAAGAGTAATTATAAGGAATGTAAAAAGTTTTATAAATAATTCTTTTTAATCCATACAATATATAATAATTATCTGCTATCGTTTATTCTTATATTAATGATATTAATGCGTGAAAATTTTATTGTCAGCTATCAAAATAATAGTGCACAATATTTAATTTTATATTTTTCTCTTTTGTTTGAACGACACTTCCGTATGTATAAATATTTAAGAAGACATCAAAGCTTATCGTGTAGTTTATAATTTATGCATAATTACACATTTAATTAAATATATTTATCAATTGTATGAAGAAAATCTGATTTAGTTTTGTATATATGACTAGTAATATATTTGATTTATGTGCAAATTATTTGCAACAATTTTCTAAAAAATCTATAACAATATATTTTAATAAAATACTGAAAAAACTTGCGAACAAAAGTTTCATTTTATCATTTAATTTGGTAATTCCTTATGATTACTTGTATATTTCTTGTTTTTTTTTTTTTAATATAAATTAATATTTCAACGTGACTAAATTCTTATTAAAATAACCTAAGTATTAT
This sequence comes from Ceratosolen solmsi marchali, assembly GCF_000503995.2. Classification (NCBI taxonomy): domain Eukaryota; kingdom Metazoa; phylum Arthropoda; class Insecta; order Hymenoptera; family Agaonidae; genus Ceratosolen; species Ceratosolen solmsi. The sequence continues at coordinate 885,340 of NW_011948422.1, forward strand.
CGATCGCATCACATTATATTTATTCTATTTGTTAACAATTGAGCATATGACAATTTATCAAAACTGCCCTCCATTTACACTAAACATGCAAGATCCTGGAAGTCGCCATTTTACATATCCAAGTATCTATATTTCTATTATATTATATTAAAATTCACCATCGCATAGAAGTACGTGCTATTCGACTTTATTGCCGTGTATATTGTATGATTAATAATCTTTTTATACTTACTTTTATATTAGTAATTTCGATATTATATTTTTCGTTGTTTAACTCTCAAAATTACACAATTAGTTTTTCGAATCTCATTTTTATTCGATATTTCGTATTGATATTATATTTAAACCTACTATTTTACCATTACACTAATTTTTAATATTCTCTGTAAATATTATTATGGTCGTAAATATTTAATGTACCTGAAACTGACCCATTATAATGCTTATCTATCACAATAATCTAATTTTTAATTTTCTATACTTGCAATGTAGATTTTCCTATGTCAATTATTGTCAAAATGTAAAATCCGCCTTAAATATTCCGATTATTTTAATGACATATTTTGTATACATTGTTTTTACTTATTAATATTTTACACACTTCTAAATATTTTCATAAATTATTTCTCATTTGTAAATTATTCGTCGCACTTTTATATCACATAATTTATCTATTAATTGAAAATTCATTGTAATACAACAATAGTAACTTTATCGATAGCCGTAAATTCCTTATAAGTTTTATATTGATAATATTACTCATTTAAATCTAACTAATAAAATAATGAAATAGATTAGTTATCATTAAATAAAATTGAGCAACATAAATATTGTTATATTCATCGTCATGTCAAAGAAAATTAGATGAAAAAAATCAATTATTGTGAAATTATACCGTTTCAAATGAAATAATCTTTTTTCATTTTTATTATAACAATTCATCATTCTATGATAGAAAATTTCAATTTTTAATTTCAACAATTAATTAAATTGTCTCAATATTAATAAAGTTTCCATTCAGTAATTCAATATTCATATTCTAAAATTACCGTACTTAATGTAGTATTTTGTGAACGAAATTTACACTTCAATAAATTTGAAAAAAAAAAAAAATTTTACATAAAAAATAATTTAATTTAAATATATTACACTCAATTAGTTGAAGCCTTTAATGCATATTTTTATTTATATAAACCATACTTTCAGCATTACATTATATAAGGATGTATGTGTATTTCATAATGATATATTCGTATATTCGTATATTCATCACAATTTTAAATGACATTTTCTCTATATTCAAAGATTAAAAAAGAACAAATAGTTTTTATTATTTAAATATTATTAGTAGTATAGATATTCGATTTAACAATTTAATATACAATTTATCATTTAATAGTGCAATCATAATCATATTTCTTAAATATCGTTTCAATACTATCGTTCCGATATTTCGTAATATAAATAATTTTCAGTACAATATCTTAAAGTTTCTTTATATTCTACGTCGAGTTCTCTTGATATTGCATTTCATAAAGTTTATTCCATTTCAGTTACGGCTCTCGAAAAATAATTAAACAAAAATTTTAACAAAATCTTTCTCGAACTTCTTCCTTTAATTTAACTTTACAATGCATCACAGTGTTTATTAAAAATAAAATTAAAAGAAAATAATAAAAAAAAAAAAAACAGAACTCCAACAATACAGTGACATGTATATTTATCAAAAATTAAAATACTTGATATTATAAAAAATCTTTTGGTTTAAGTTCAATGAGCCCGTTGTGCTAAATTGCGTAATGACGTTGAGCCTTGCACAGCGCATTGCATATAAATAATCAAATGAAAACAAAATATAAATTTACCGAGTCTTCATGATTGAAAGATCAATTTTAGAATATTAGAAATAATAGAAAAATAATTGAAATAATTTTTGTAATAAGAAAAATAATCTAATTATTATAAGGCACATCAACTAACCAAGCTGAATTAAGTGTAAATATATTTTTCATTAATTATTTTAAATATTGGAAACTGGTATTAATCAATAATATATATACACACACAATTAATACACATAATTACACAATACACAAAATTAAAATACTAAAAAGATAATGGTTAAAGTGAAAAGCTATTTCAAACCAGAAATGCTTAAAGGATATGTTAAACATACTCTATAAAAACTATTTATTATGACAATAACTTAAAAAAAAAAAAAAAAAAAAACATGTTTTCAATTAATTTAATTTGTTGATTTAAATAAAATGTTGATGGTATTTATGAGTTTTACAGCGAAATAGGGATTTGTGTTTCATTTATAAATAATATATTAATTTCAAAATAATGGCAAAACTTTGTATTCATGTAGTAGATATCAAATAGCACTTTGATAGATTAGTAGTAATATTGTTCAACCGGAATGATAAACTTTCACAAGTATTCACAGTGCTGGCGAATGTATTGGTTGAAAGTAAAATAAATATTCAATGATGACAAAGCTGATAAAGCTGTCGGATACGGTAGAAGCCATGAGATACAAATAAAGCAACGAAGACTTTTCGTTAAATTCCTTTGACAAGCCGATCGTGCAGCCCCCGCGGAATCAGGCCCTAATACACAAAAGAATAAAGAACGAATGAACGAAAGAATGAGAGAAAATGGTAAGGGGGAAGCGACGGATAAGAAAAAGAAAAAGAGAAAAAGTGAATAAAGCCTTTGAGAAGGCCCTGGCGAAGGCTTCCAATCGAAGCCAATGCCGCACAAACAAACTTCCAAGGAGAAAAATGCCAAGAGTCCTTTTTTCTTCAGATGGACCGAGGTTCCGCTACCCGCCCACGTCGGTGCAGTCGCACTACGGGGCCGCGGAGATCCTGCAGTGTGACGTGGACGGCAACCCCCAACCTGAGATATATTGGACGCACGAGGACTCGGAGCGCATCCTCGCGACGGCCTCGAACATCAGCGTACTCGTGCGACCGGAGACAGCAGGGCGCTACTACTGCCACGCGCGCGTCCCTGGCTTCCCCGAGCTCACGGGCTCGGCCAATATCTACATCAGGGCGCCGCCCACCATTATATCCCAGAGGACGCAGTACGTGCCGGACGAGGGTCTCGTGAAGGTACGATTAGAGCCGACCTCTCGAATTTACGGATCCGCTCTTTCATTTGGCCGCAATTATTGAGGGATTCGCGGTCGGCGCCGGCCGATGTCGGAAGGGAACAGACTCATTAGCCCCCGCCCTCACTCCCTCGTGTTCACATTACTCGAACCACTTATGGGGACAATAAGTGCCTGTTACGATATAATGCTGAAAACGCGCGATCTAGCGATGACGATGATTTTTAAGGATCATCATCGCAGTCTACATCCATTTTCTTAATTGTGCATACATAATTAACTTAGCGAAAAAGCATAAATATTCTCTGACCCTCGTAAGCCCTCCATGTTTCATCTTCTCGTATTTGTAAAGTCAAACTTTTTTGGACAAACGACTGCAAGTTTTAATTATTGTACGATTAAGCGTAACTGAAACGCATTAATTTAGAATCAGAAGCCATTAAAGTTTTACAAAATAACGAGGCGCTCTCGTAAAAGTGATTCGACCAAATGGGAAAATGTCGCGACAATTTTTACATTACGATGGTTTTAAGAGAAAATATCATTGCAAAAGCCAAATTCAGCGGAGAATTCATACAAATTGCACTAAATGTACGTGCAAAGTTGGCATGCAATTGGACGATCGGATAAAAGTTTCGTAATTCGGTTAAACCACCCTTTAACAAGTCTTAGAAAATCTATTTTACGGCCTAGTGATACAATGCTTCGCTTCCAATTGAATCTAATGCGCCTCGCACAAAGACGTTTAAAATCCATCGCAATATTATTTCTAGAATAATTAAATCTCACTGTGGAAAATAATACGTAACTTGTTAGCTATCTCGCGAAAAAGTGGAAAACATCAAAGAGCGGGGCTTATATTAGTTGGGAAAAGCCGCGAGCAGCACGAGAGCCTGGACGTCCCAATGGGGTTGTAAGCCCTGGTAATGAATGATAGCTGTATGAGGTGATTGATGAGGGGGAGGGGGGGGTAGTAGCTGACTGGTGGGACGTGATGAAATGCCAGTGCCGCTCGAAGTTGGCGACAAATCGCCCTCCTAATTGAGACAATTTTCCGATAAGCTTCTAGCAATAAGTAGTTGCGTTAGTTTGGAATAGGCCTGAAGAAGGCGCGTATCCGCCGTTTATTGAATCCCCGACGTATTCATGAACGGTTCTTGGCGAATAAAAGAAGAGCAATATCCGATTGCGCGATCGAAGCGAAACAAAGAGTCACGGTAAAAGCGTAGCCAGTTCAGTATCCCTCAAGCGACGCGAAAAATTGCTCGAAAAATATGAAATTCCGTAGGAGGAGGAGGAGGAGGATGAGGAGGAGGAGGAGGAAGGAGGAAGGAGGAAGGAGGAAGAAGGAAGAAGGAAGGGGGGAGGGGGTGGGGTGGAATAAGGTCGGGAATAAAAAAGCAGCAGCGTCAGTAGTTGTAACAAACGATGGATTTTGTTTTCCACAGGTGCAGTGCACCGCGATATCCGTACCAATGGCGGACTCGGTGGTATGGAACTTCGGTGGACGTGAGCTCAATTTCTCGTCGAATAATAGCCGCTTCTACAGGCACGAGGAGTACGAGCCGGAAAGGGTCGTCAGCACGGTCACACTCCTCGATCCAGTTCCCATTTATTTCGGCGATTACAATTGCACGGTGACCAATGCCTACGGCACGGACTCCGCTGTCATCAAGCTCACGACCTACGGTAAGTTGGAGCGAAGACGTGGTTCGCGCGCTCGAGAATCTCCCTCGGGGGATAAGAGCGTAAGGTGGTGGGTTTCCCTACTGGCCCTTTCAGCATGGCTATTATTATTTTTCCGATGGCTGTTACGTGACCGGTCCGAGGTCCAGTTAAGTGATTCTTTCTCCGGGTCGAGGCTTGAATCCCGACTACTGTTAATCCTTTCCGATGGGGGAGAGATTCGGCTGCTTCATTGGTTCTCACGCACATCCACTGTATTTGCAAATTTATTTTCCTCAATATCGGCATCGGGGCTTCTTAATACGTCGATTGGATAATGATCGACGACTTTATTATACGGCGGTTGATAATTGATTTGTAGAAGGGAATGGAAGAGCAGATATTACTATATAGAAGGCAAGCTACTTTTGTCCTATAAAGTATTGAATTTTATTAATGCATAATGGAACTTTGGAGAAAGGAAGTAGTGCGCCAGGATGTCTCGGATAAATATCCAATTTATGTATATATATATATATATATATCGTGACGTATTTTCTTCCATTGTCAGCGGTATTTATTTATTTAAGCAATAAGTACATATAAGCCCTTAAGGATGCGAAAAGTATCAGTCGGCTATGGTTGTCGAGCTTTACGGGTGTGCGGGTATATAAAGTGTTATTTGTTTTTCATTTTCTTCTCTATTCTAAAGGCATTATTATTGCTCGGTAATAGCTTCATACCATGAAAAGGCCACAATTAAAGAAAAATATGATCTCAGGAATATTATGATAAGAGTATTTGCGACTTTGCTGCCTCCTATACTTTAACTTCAACTATTAATGTGGCATCTTATTTAATTCCTCGCCAATAATATTTGCACTGGCTGAGTAAGTGTATCTTTTAAATTACTTCACTGAGCTGCATAAATTTTCAAGTCGCCATCGGTCTCGATGAGAAATTTCATATTGATTAAATGTATAAAAATGTAAATTCTGCTCCAGATTGTACTTTATATTGGAATATAACTTGTATTATTCAAGTTTCCGGACTAACGTTTAGATGCAAATTTCGTCGTCCGTTCAAATTTCGTTAATAATAATGCAGATAAGAAAGAGCAAGGTTATTAACATTAATTAATTAGAGTAGTCGTTGATGTTTAAAAAAAACTCGGAAATTGAAGGCAAACTTTTCCAATCTAAAGATGCTTTCTCAATAAATTTGTACAATATTGATATGTATCGAGTGTTTTCATGGCTACGTCAATTGATAAAATAATAATTTTAGAGTGTGGAAATACGTTTCCAACAATTCCATAAACATCACCAACGTTCAACTTATTATCTCTGACATTTACAAATCGTAATACACATGCTCTACATCGATAAATAGCATCGATATTTTTCAACTACTCGTTAAAGAGTGCTAATGAAATAGCTTGCGGCTCTTAAAACCTCCAAATATCAACTTTTAATAAAAATTATCGGCTACCGATCGATCACGATCCATCAACCCTCCAATTAATATACCAAGCGTGAAAAAGAATGTAAATCCGAAAATCTTAAATGATGAGCCACGAGAGCAAAATCGCCTCGATCGATTCTCTTCTATCTGATCAATGATTATCATTATTCCACGTTAAGAAAGGAAAGGAGCGACCGATCAATCAAATAAAAGTTTTATCGGTCGCCGTCACGGAGCTTTTGATAATCATTAGTTATTCGGAAGCTCGTTTGCGCAAGCGCATTTCACGTCTGCATTCCCCTAATCTCGTTTCTCACTTCGACTTATCAAATTATCCTTGGACTGTTGCGTTTGCCTCTTGGTCGAGTAGAGTAAACAATGGGGCGACAGATTAGCCCGAATGCGCTTGACGACGTCAACCGCATCGTCATCACGGGGTTATCGAATAGTCGATCCCCTCCACCCTGCCCCCACACTAGCATCCACTACGTAACATCTTCCCCGTGAAATTCTTTACCGAGCTCTTTTCTATTTGCCGAAGCTCACATCCGGTGTGCGATACTTACTTCATTCGCACGTGCTTTCTGACGCTGATATTTACGTCGTCGATTTCGTCTCTTCTCGCGACTTCTATTGAAATTTACTATCTCCCATCTCCATTACCGGAATTTCAATTCTCAAATCTCCGTTTCGAGGATGTTTATAAAACAAGCACTTATGAAAGGAACTCGAATGCTTGAATGAGCCACCTGAGATGTTGCCGCAAGCTCTTTATCTTACAAATATATTTAAACAGTTTCCATTAGTAGGGATATTTCTTATTGCAGAGCAAAATGTCCGTTTAGTTCTGCGCCAATGAATGAGAGCCAATGAAGTACGACTAATACGGAGATTTAACTATTCGATAAATCAAAAGATATGCGCTATAGCATTTTCTAAGGTTCGCGTCCTAAACGACGATTCTAGCTTAATACACGTATTTCTTATTCTTCTCCTTCTTTTTCTTATTTTTGGTTTTTGTTTTTTTTTTCGTCTCTTTTGTCATTTTTCATTGAGTTAATTACTTGCTATTAAACTGAGCGTGACGCTTAGCGTTGATTCCAGTCGATTGGCAGCTCATCCTGATCATCATCGGACTCGTCGTCTGCGTCATACTCATTGGCATCATCGTCATCCTCATTTTGCACTGTCGGGAACGTATCAAGCAGCCGCAGCCAAAAGTTGCTCAAGCCCACGACAACGACATGCGTAAGTATAAGTTTGAATAACCGTATTTGTTTATTATTTCGTAACTCCACTCGAGGCTCTTCTGTCGCTGACTGGGATGGCAAAAATTTTTGTTTATTAACGCGAAGCCGAGGAGATTCGTTTTTTTTTTTTTTTTTTTATAGTGCAGCTTCAATCTTGAAAATGATATTGAGCGATTAAGAATATTTCGAAAAGTTTTCAAAAATAGTGTGTAACACTTGTTACTCGTTTAAATAATTTGATGAAAGCAAATTTATCGTAAAGAATAATAATCGTAATGTGGAACGACAATGCTTCTTTAAAGTTTCCCTCGATTAAATTAATCCTAAATTTTATCATTATTTTCTATTAATAATTTCTTTATATTTTCAATTATTAAAAATATAACGATGTCAAGATACTTTTTGAAAAATTAATGTAAAATTATACGTAATGAGCGTGAGTTTATTTTCAAAATATCGAAATTATTCCGATCGTCTTAAGAATTAATCGCACCTTAAAGCTGACTGATATTTCTGCAAATCCAATTAGAATCATTATTCACAAACTTCTATTATTAATGATAGATCAATATTTTGTCTGGGAGAGTAACATTGATATATTTTGCTGGAATACTAAGCAATCAAACTTCCAAGACTTGCAAACATCATCGTTTTATAATGAATACATCGAGAAAAAATAAATACAACAACAACAACAACAACAATAATAATAATAATAATAATAATAATAATAATAATAATAATAATAATAATAATAATAGTAACAATAATAATAATGATGATAGTAATAATGATAATAATGATGATTTGTCAGAAATGACGCGTTTGTCAACTAATGAAGTTAGACGTATGAAATCATGAAAAATCACAATTAAATGAATTTTACACTCGTACCTAAAATATAATGATTGTAACAATTCCTTCGAGTAACCATTAATTTTGCAAATGTTTGTTATCTATTTAAATTTTAATTGAGAATGATCATACCGAGTAATTTAAATAACGAAAATGCACGAAACAATGACCGATAATTGGGACGTGTGCGCCACAGATATATCATTTAGTGATTTATTAAATTTAATGTGATGAATTAGATTCAATAATTTAATGGCATACGCGTTCAGCAAAAGACAAAATTATATGTAAAACGATCGGCCTCGTCGATAAATTTTATCTGGATTTTAAAAATTATTAATACGACATGAAAATAAGAAAGCATTAATCATATTGTAATCGCGAGCACGCGATCGCATTGAACTCCATATTGCCTACTTTCTCTCATTATCTTAACATGCACGGTTACGTGGAATCGTTACACCTTGATTTCGAGCGTTCGAAAATTCGCTTACAAGGACCAAATTGACCCGGATCAACGACAACGGCCATCACTGAGATGTAATACAAGCAACGGTTGTACATTGCAATAACTGATTCGCGCTCGACGCAGTTATCGCTGATCAGCTCCTCCATCTTCGTCCACATTTACTTTTTTCCCTCTGCTCCCGCACATCCGAACCCGGCCACCTCCACACAGACATAAAAAATAATCGACCTCAGCTTCCACACTCCCATCTCACTTCCCTTTCCTGTCCAACAACCCATCCTTCTGCCTCCTCATCGTCTACCCATTGCCCTCGTAAAGCACGCACATAGATACGTACGGACGTACGTAAAGAGGGACGGATGGCAGAGGGGCAGGTGGAAGGGCGCGGACATTTAGCGAAACAAAAAACCGAGCCCCGAGATGCCATAATGGAACGTACGTCAGGCGGCAAAAGCTAGCCGAGTGCTGCGCTTGCGATAGAGGTCGAGACCGGCATGCGTAATTTGAAAAATCGGGGCCAACCCGCGCTGCGCGAACATTAACGAACAAGGGGCGGTAAGGGGGGTGGGGGCAGGGGCATCGGTAGCGGTAGCAGTAAAGGCGGCAGCAGCGACAGTAACAGCAGTACAAGCAGCAGCACACTGAGGGAGTTTTGGCTTTTGATGAATTGCAGAGGAGACGGATTCGAACGCCGACCGCTACCGTGAAAGCGACCGTAGCAGCAATCTCTCGGACGTCAAAGCTGACATTCGCGCAGGCTCGAGCGTTAGTAATGCCGAGAGCGTGACTGCATTGGACAGCGAGGGAGAGGGTAGCACCCGGGGGGTGAACGCGCTCGCCCTGGCCGGACCCGTGCCTAACCCTATCTCCGGTTTCCGGTACAGCGCTGACTACACCGAGCCCTCCTTCCCGCCCAAGAGCAACGTAAGTCTCTCACTTCTCTCTCTCTCTCTCTCTCTCTCTCTCTCTCTCATTTCGGCTTTTCTTTATTTATTCCATCGCTTTACGCTTATTTTTCTTCGTTACCATTTCGTTTTAATGCCCCGCTTGTTTGTTTATTGGCAAATAAGCGAAAGAGCCTGGGATTTTGAAAGTATGCTCGTACTATACGCATTGCCGACGAGTTCGCTTCGGCCAATCGGATTGCACTTTTGTTTCATGCTTTTTGCCTTGGGGCCATCTCTGCTTCTGATAAACTAAAAGTGCTTCCGGAAATTTTTGACAGAAATGAGATATTTTAATGCACGACCGACTAGGTAAATCAGGCAGATGTTGCTCTTTTTATTTTTTACGAATAAGCCTGAACTCACTCGTTTCAACTATCGCATGTGATAATGATGATAGCAACATTTATTGTGCCGGATTTTCAACATTTATTCTATTTGACAAAGATTTACGTTGAAAATTCATTAGCATTACTGTAACTCTTCGAAAATGCACTTCTATTTTTATTAATATTTATTTATTTTTGTATTATTTTCTTTTTTATTTGTTTTATTTATTTTTTTATTTACTTTTATTTTTAATAAATGGCTTGATTTCCTTGCAAGTTATAATAAAATTTTTGCTAAGCTTAAAGAATAATAGAATTTTTAACAATATGACACCAATGCTATTGGAGTTTTATATTTCGTAAAATAAATCAATCGAATTAGAAATTCGGAATATCAAAAACTGGCCAATCAACGTTTCAAGTCCGCAAAATTAAAATTAATATACGAGAATTATACTTTATGAAATTTTTGACACTTGTTATTTCAATGAATAAAGATTGCCAGACATTTTCGACAAAAAAATGACTGGACGATTAACTTTTTAACATTATCTACAAATTCCTTTTACCTAATAAATATAAATAAGCGTATGTTCAAAATAAATAAGACCCCAAATTTGTGACAATAGAGATGAAAATGTAAAATGTTGAAAAGAAGCAATATTTACCAATAATCACAAAAATATGCAATAAACACACGCACGCGCGCACACACACGCACACACAGAGATTAAAAAAAGAATTTATACATTACTATCTTATAAAGAATGGAATAACAATCTATACTCTCTATTAAAATAAATTCCGCTTTTCCCATTGACTTGTGTACTTAATTACACGAATGGTCTAAGCTTGGATAATTGTTGATAAGAGACCTATAAAAACCTGTAAATAACCCATAGTAAATGGAATATTAATGATAATTAAAATCATATTAGAATTATACTGAAAAAAAAAAAAAAAAAAAAATACAAACGGACAATGCTATTTTCATTAAAGTAATACGTATTTTCACAGGATGTTTTTGTAATTACATTGAGCGACGAGATAGGCGCCGAAGATTAATTTCAAACTCTAATTTGATTCTAATCTATATTATAGATATGATTGATTTCTCGTATTTTCAAATAATTCTCGTATCCAATTATAATAGACTTTCTATTTAATTGTATTCTTTCCATGTTTCATAATCTTTACGTCATTCATTCATTAATAATTTATATATGCCCAAAATATTATAAATTTCATACGCTCTGCCTTATTTAAAAATTCCCATGTCTATATATAATTCGAAATTAATTTACATTGTTAGAAATTGTTAAATATTCACATATGCTTTATAAATATATCGATAAATGACAAGGCCATTTTCTTTCTCCTACATGATTATCCATTAGTTGGGCTCTGAAAAGCTAGCGATGTGTATTTTAATATTTCAATTCTAAAAGATAATAATGATTTCACCGCTTCTTCAAGCCCATCGTAACTATCCGCTTGGAAAATATCACTCGAACTGTCATTCATCCAAGATCTTCAATTATACTTTTAAATTTGTAAATATATGCACTTGCATTTTCAAAGTCTGAATTTTAAATTGCCTTAATTTGAAAGTCTAATTTATTTTGATTTTCCTGACTATAGCATTGATGAACAATGTCATACGCTCGATTCCAGCGCTTAATTTGTAGTGGCAACACCTTATTCAAATCATAAATAGTAATCACCGAATTTTATTTAAGCTAAATGCAATTTCAAGCACGCACGCAACCACGCGAGTATACCTACCTGTATGTAATAAAAATGTAACTTTACCAGTCGATAAAAATCGGAGCACAGTACCTTCATAATATAGATAATGCATTAGTTTGACAATTTGTGCGCGCTGAAATATAATTTTCAATACCTCATTTAATACCGAATAGAAACACGTTTGCCTAACATACCAATCGCGTACTTTAATAATCACCTGAGAAAATATATTTTTTGTCATTTTATTTATTCTTGCAATGCAATTACAAGATACTACAGTCTTATCGTGCATTTGGCCCGAAGGTATCGTTGTTTCTAATTTAAAATTCACGTCTGCTCAGACTTGCGCGACTTGTAATTGTCGACCTACACCGGCTCTCAACTATATCAATATTTCAACATTCAACATATACGACGCTCATAAGCACTCGCGCCTACTGTTTACTCGGCGCGTCTGCAATTCGCGTCTGCAATTCGTATATTTTTGAGCAGCCGTAAATTTCAAACTACTTCATTTCAATGGATTGCATGAAAAATTCAATGTCAATTTAAAATATTGAATTGGCAATGTGTCGTAAATGAATATTACATTTAAAAAAATGAATGATTAATAGACGTGGTTATGCTCGCATCTAATCCTTTAATATTTCAATAGGACCGTGCACCGACACCGTCAAACTCCACTCGTTTTTACCATCTTACAAGCGGCCGATACGCGCACACCGTTGAAGTACTTTCCCGTAGCACATCGTTCTCGACAAAAATGCCCAAAAAGAACACCAATGATCCCACTTAGACCAAGAATACAAAAATTCGCGTTGTGGAAAAACAATCTCGCTCGACAATATCACGCAGAGTCAAACAAAAGTGAATATGAGATGGTTGGGTGGGGAACGGGGAGTGGCAGAGGAATGATAGGGTGTGATCAGAGGCTTGACGAATGTAAACTACACTGGGACTGGGCCACTCACGTAATATATCCACGAGTAATTAAAATCGCCGGATAATAATGGTTTAACGCTCTCGACGAGCCATTTATCTTAAAAGTCGCTTGGTAATCAGTCGCTCAAGATCTAGGAAGGAGCACTTGGCAAGTCGACGAGCAATGGTGAAGGGGCAGTGGCCCGTGACGTTAGCGGGGGGCAAGCGCGGAGACCTTGACGGTCGAAGGCTTTCGTTTATTTCACCTGGACGAACGCTATCGGAGACCACGTGCTCGTTCGACGGTCGGAGAGGTGACGAGTCATTGCACGACTAGTCGCAAAAGCCGCGCAACTCGATCTCGCCACTCGCACGGCCAGGGTTAACTGCTCGGGCGGCTCGCGGCTGCGTACGGTTAGTTGATTGGATGAGGAGGCGGACGTGGGTGACGGTGACGGTGATTGGGGTGATGGGAAGAAAGATACGATAGTCAAACTCCAACGAGGCAATCCCAAGGCTCGAATTGGAGACGACGATTTTCTCTGATAAAGTGCCCCCTCCCCTCCTCTACCCGGCACGCCCCCTCCACCCTCACTCACCCTGTCTACGTGCCCAAGTTTTAATGCAACGAACGATGTTTCACAGGACGGCAGCAACAACAACGGCTACGTGCCCTACGTGGATTACACGCGCGACTACATGCCGCCCTCGACCCAAGGAATGGGGGCGTCTCGCGAGTCCCTCAGCAGAATCCCGTCCAGCGGCATCCTCGGATCGAAGAAGATCGGCCTGAGCTCGGCCAATTTGGGTGGGACACCGCCCCAGACAACCCCAATTATAGATCCCCGATTCTCGGCCACTTACGGCAATCCTTACCTCAGGTAAGAAAGTGGGGTGAGGCGCTTAGGCCGTGGGCACGATCGGGCTTATCCCGTTCTTAGAATCGGGCGGGGGGGGGGCAAATTTTCTCAGCGGCCGCTGATCGAATCGCGCGACGATGACGACGACGACGACGACGACGACGACGACGACGACGACGACGACGACGACGACGACGATGACGATTACTAGAGCGGATTAACGAACCGCTGGCTCAACCCTCGCGCCTCTAGATATTGCCCGGTAATTTCTTTCCGCGACTAAGGAGACTCCCTGCACGAGTACTCGATTAAATTCCAAACCTCCCCGCCCTTGGCTGGCTTCCCCTTCCGCAATCTCCCCCAACGCTGTCCCTTCTATTTCCTCGGATCCCTCGCTCTTCCATGCTGCGTTTATTCCTTGTTCTCCGCTCTCACCGCCCGACCGTCAGCCACTTTTGGCCTTTCGTGCTTTTGAATAATCGGCGCGCACTACTGGCGCAAACACCTCGAACGCGATTAACTTTTGGACGTTCTTGTGTGAAACTGCAGAATGTCCGCGGCGGAGCAGCTGCGACACGCGCCCCACACGGCCATACCAGGGGTGACGCCGGCGCCGCCGCCCTACACTCAAGCCATGCGAATGAATAACCTCAACACGCTGAACGGAGCCGGGCCCCAGGTAATTTTCAGTCATCAATTATTATCGTCCCATTCCCATACTCAACATCTACCCTCCGCACTTGCCTTTGCGATCCCTACCTCGCGCTCTTTATTTCTCATTTCTCTTTTCTCTTCTTCTTTTTCTTTGGCCCCCCTCCCCCCGCCGCAATTTCGCCTTTCCATACGCAACCACAGATGAAGAGGTCACCGACAGAGAGGGGGGGGGGGAGAAGGGAGGGGAGGAGAAGCAGACGGTGATGAATACTTTTTTAATTGGCGCCGATGTACGGCCAAGATGAATAGGCTACTTTCTCGAATTTTTCTGATTTGATTTTAAAATTGAGCAGGTGAATGGCTCGAGACTCACACACGTGCTTCCGTCTGTCTGGCTATACGAATGTGTGTGTACGTGCTCGAGCATTCTAGATAATTCTCCGAGATAACAAAGGGGGGGGGGGCAAAAAGAAGATAAACCGCTTGGCTAATAAATGATACGTTAACGGGCTAATTAATGACCTTCTCGTCTTGAATTTTGGTACGTCCACGCGCGAGAGAAGAACACTTTTGAGAGCTTATGAATTTTACGTTATTAAATTGTATCCCATAACTAAGAAAATGTCAATTTTACGACTGCGAGGGTGAAAAATATTTCGGCTCAAAATGTGGGTTAATGCTCGAGCGTGCGCTTCGCTACAAATTATATCGAGAAGAAAATTTATTTATTTTTTTCTGAGCCACGGATAACGATTTGGGAACTTTCGTAAGTCTACTGTATTCTCAAAAATATCTTCTACCTTTCACCAATATTCTTCAATGTCCTGTAACTTGTTTACCACTTTGCACACGCGAACGTGTAAAAACCGTATGATGCGGTTAAATTCTAACTTTTACAATTCCGACACAAGGATAAATCAACGCGCTCAGTCGTACAAATATTTCTTATTCGAGGCTTCTTCATTTACATCGGGTTATGCCTTTGTCCGTCTTCTTGTCGCCATATACAGCATAATTTTTTGTATGTCAGACAAGAGAGAAAGTGGTGTTTTTGCGACGGGAGGGGGAAGGATTGGGAGTAGTGGAGCGGCGGGGCGATGAGTGGGGCGGTACAAGAAAAAAACGGATGAAAAAAATTGAGAACTCAAGAAGCCATAAAAGTACCGTAGGATAGGCGTATCTTGCAGAAGGATAAAATTTCACAGTCAACTCCAAGTTTTACCCATATTGTTAATATCGCACCTATCCTTTGGCTCTCGAGCAGTGCATATGTGCGCGTCTTTCGAGTTTATAATATTTAAAGAAGCATTTACTAGATTGAGTAATAAATATAAGAGAGGATAGAATATCGCCTCAAAAATGCGTGCTTTTTTCTTCTCTTCTCCGGTTTCCGTTCCCATTCACCTACCTCGCACGCTCTCGCGCTCCCATCTTGCGCGTTACAATATTTATCGCACGCTGCGGCGAGGCGTGCAAACACAAATTCAGTTTACGATTTGCGACACCCCCCCCCTCCCCCGGGCATTCCCAAACACCGAGACGTCGAGTAAAAAAAGGAGATCTCTCTCCCTCTCCCTCTTTCATCCACTCTTTTTTTACTCGATTGGGCGTCCCCTTCGAGTTGCCTCCCAATCACTCAGCACGAGTCCGAGAAATCCTCCTCGCACCTCGACCTTCCGCGTGGACACCTTCGTCTCCTCCTTCTACTCCGCCCATCCACCCATCTCCCCTCCATCGTTATCCGTCACCTCCATCAGCCAGACTCCCACGACCCAAGTCCCACGGACCGCAGGCTCCGACCTCGAAATCAAATCTCGCACCTGGGGTGAGCACCTGCGAAGCCCCGAGGTGGAGAGAGGGAGTTTTAGCAACCGCATTAACCTCCTTAACGTCAACTGCAGGCTTTATGCGTGCAGGCGCCGCTCTCAGCCCACTACATAACCGGCGGCCCGAATGGCGGCGTCGCCACGGTGAAGAGGACCACCGCAGCAGCGGCCAGTGCCCTGGCGACGCACGTATGAGACCGGCCGTCATCCAAGCGGAACTAGAGCTACGAGAGCATCGGTGCCGGGAGAAGGGAGCCGGCCCTCGGTCAGGTCGAGCGAGTCCTCAAGCAGTTGAGGTGGGCGAGCCGCGACCATCGGCGCCTACTCCTCGAGCGACTTGAGCTCGGGGACCTCGCGGACCTCGGTGACACCGACTCGGACGGCCAGCCGAAGCAGTAGCCACGACACCGCGAGCCAAGCCGTGCTCGCGCACTCCCCATCTATAAATACCATATATATATAAACACATGCATAAAGACATTTATAAGCGCGCGCCTACGCGCATATATAAATATATAAATATGAATATGACGATATATTATAGCGGGGCACCGTCGAGCGCGACGGTCTCCATCTACATACTTGTGCGCCCGTGTTTGTCTCTCTTTCTCTCTCTCTCTCTCTCTCTCTCTCTCTCTCTCTCTCTCTCTCTCTCTCTCTCTCTCTCTCTCTCTCTCTCTCTCTCTCTCTCTCTCTCTCTCTCTCTCTCTCTCTCTCTCTCTCTCTCTCTCTCTCTCTCTCTCTCTCTCTCTCTCTCTCTCTCTCTCTCTCTCTCTCTCTCTCTCTCTCTCTCTCTCTCTCTCTCTCTCTCTCTCTCTCTCTCTCTCTCTCTCTCTCTCTCTCTCTCTCTCTCTCTCTCTCTCTCTCTCTCTCTCTCTCTCTCTCTCTCTCTCTCTCTCTCTCTCTCTCTCTCTCTCTCTCTCTCTCTCTCTCTCTCTCTCTCTCTCTCTCTATATATATATATATATATATATATGTGTGTGTGTGTGTGTGTGTGTGTGTGTGTATGTGTGTGTACGCGCGCATCAGTGTGTATGAGCGCGCGTGTTGACGAGTCTTCCTCCGGCGAAAGGGACATGGATGAAGTGAGCGAACGAGTGCTTTTCAGTTTTCTATTATATGCACACATTGACATGTGCGTGTATATAAATAGCGAGGGATCTTTTATACGCAGAGGCTTTCTTCGCTGAGGCCACACATCACGGTATTGACAATCTTTTATCGGCGTACTCGTCTTATTCGTAAGATCTCGTTAAGGTATTTAAGTAGATATTCCGATCCTCGGTTCCTCGGCACTTGTACAGTGGCTCCCGCCGACCGAGCGCTCGACCGGATTATTATACCCCCTTAATTTCGCCATTCTTTACCTTCTTCCGTCCTCTCCTCGTCACTCCTCACCATCGCAACAACCCACCCACTCGCCCACTCTCAGACGCCCATTATGCAGAGGAGCCCGTCAGTAATTACCACGGCGCTCGGTAGCCGAGGTCGCCCTGACCGTGTTATTCCACTTGCGGCTTACGTAAGCTATTAGAGGATGAAAAATGTCGGAGTCATTTGTTCGATTTCTATTGCGGCACTTCTTTACTTGTGACCCGCGAGTAAATTGAAACGATGACTTGAAATCGTAGCTTCTTTAGCGTGCGCCTCCACCTTCGAGCGGACGGAAAATATTAAAAGTTGCCCGAGAAAGGAGAATATTAGACGTTAATGAGTTTTAGCTCGCGGTGAACTATGGGATTAGGAAGCGCCTAGGGGTATAAAAAATATACTATCTGGAATGCTAGTCGCTGCGTTTAATTACGTAAGCGCAGTTCACGTATCTGAGTGCTGCTGTGCTTGCGGGTGCAAAGGTCAATTTGCATTAGAAAGTTTGATAAGCTAAAACGCTACTGCTTACTTGGTATTCTCCTTTGGGCGATCGGGGCTCACGAGTTTCGCGATACGAATTACTGAAGAAAAAACGTGGCGATTGCCGCTGCATTTATCTATCCTTTTCCCTCGTCAAAGAATGCGATTAGTCATTGCGCCGTGACAGACATCCGGCGAGCGTAATTGACGGGGTAAGAGAGCGAGACGGAAAATATACTCATCGCAAGCGTTCAGCGGCTGTTTTCATGATAATTATTGTGGCGCTCAGGTCGCACGCCGTGTATAAAGGTAAAGCGAATGGAGAGGAGCAAAAAAGAAGAAGGAGAAGAATCTCAGTAGCTTCAACGTCAGCGAACCATTGAAAATGGTCTGCCGACGGAGTAAGTTTCCACTTGGCCTGAAACGTATTATTCCACGAGATAGAAAACGGGAAAAAAAAAGAGATAAACAAAGGATCAGACGTGGATGTCCCTCATTACTTCTGCATCGAATTTTTTTTTCTCCTCCTTTATGCATCTACAATTTTGTTTTACAAAGTCTTGTATTGAAAAAGCGTCACGGTAAAACATTTTTTATGTTTACGTGCAAAACCTTTGGTGCACCACTAATTACCGAGTACCTTGAGATAAAAATTCTACCGATCAACGAAAGGCAGAAATTTGCAGTATACATGCGCAATGTATACGAAAAAGACTCGACTCATAAAGTATGCATAAATTCACATTTGAATTTTTTCTCTCGTGATAAATATACAATTGAAATATATCAAGATTAAAAACAAAATTAAAAAAAAAAAAAAAAAAAAAAACTAAAAAAAAATACGAAAAGATCGCTTTATTTCTTCGTATTAATTCAGAAAATTTAATCATTTAATAAGAGGTACTCGATTATATGTATAATTTATTGAGTGTTTCGTACTTGTGCGCGTATACGAATCTTTCATATTTCCGTGTGTAATCTCGTGCAATAACTAATATACGCGATATAAACAAAAAATTTTTATTCAAAAGCTGCCCACGTCTGTATGTAATACAAGCTACATGGACACGCAAGGTTCCGACATATCGATTGCGTTTGTAAATTATTTAAAGTTAAAAAAAAACGATGAAATTATTACTATATATATACGCACACACTCACACACATAATAAATAGTGAAAAATTAAAATATACGTCTGTTGTCAACGTGAAAATTAAAGCCTGCGAATATGTATCTAATATGTGTGTGCGCGCGCGCGTGCGTGCGTGCCCCTGTGGGTGGGTGGGTGGGTGGGTGGATGGGTGTGTGCGTATGCGCGTGCATATTTATGCATGTATAGAGTTCTATATTATGAGTGGGTGAGTAGGTGTGGCGGATATATGTATGTTTGTTTGTGTAAATATGAATGCGTGTGAGAATATGTGTGCATGTGCGTACGTATGTGATGCGTATACGAATTCTATTTGAAATAGGCGTTTTGCTTCAAAATTATGGTGGATCGTGTTGCTGTAAATATATGTCGGCGTTTATTTCAGCGCGGAGAGCGAAAATTATGAATTTGCATAAAAAAAAAATTTCCAAGATTACGATCGTGCTACGTGTAAAAACTACTTTTCTGTTTTACTTCTTAAAAAAAAAAAAAAATAATAATAATAAATAAAAATAAACAGAGATTTATTGCATTGTTGTACAAAGTTACGTTGCCTATATCGTCGTTTGTGGGCTGCGACATCTTATCTGTTGTCTTGATTATAAATTTTTTTGATAAATCTTTTGAAGTTTGTATATGTCCATTATGGGTGTAGAAAAAAATATTGAAAAGAAAAAAAAAAGAAAAAAAAATAGAGCAAGAATCTTATCTTCCGCGTACTGTTCCTTCGGCAAATAAGGGTCTTAAAAGTCCTGAACAATACTGAAATGTGCATGCGTTAATTTTCCTACCCTATTGTTACATATATTAAAGGTATTTCGCTTGAAGAGAAATTTTGATCGTTAAATCTTATAAGTAGTCGTCAGAATTAAAGAAATATTTATCGTTATTATTATTGGCGAAGCCTCAGGCGCCGTCAAGTTTTCGACACGACACATCGCCAGCAGCACAACTCAAATCCTATAACCTCATTTCCCAAAGCTCCGCGACGCTCCAAAACTTGTGAATTATTATTGTCACGGCAATGAAAATGTCGGAAAATTAGATACAGAACGTTTTTGATACAGCAGATTATTGATTTCTAGCCTTCAGCTCGGATGGAGGGAGAGAAACAAACGCTCGCGTAGTCGTTTATATTCAGTTTGAAAACGAACAGCACTAAAATGGTAAAAAGTTTTTATGGGATTCCGTGTACAGCGAAAAATAATTAATATTGATAACGAAACAGGGTAGCCTATCAATTCTTTAACGCAAAAAAGTGAGATGAGAAGGAGCCTAAAGCCACAAAGGCTCTTTACTATTAAACGGCAGAAGCGAAAGCATGAAAGAAACAATCGCGCCACTGTCATTATTGTTATCGATAGATATTTGTCGGTGATATAGCATTGATATGTGCCTATCACGTTCGAAAGGAATAAAAATAAAAAGTATAACGGGTAGAGGTAACCGGCGATGGAGGATAAGGGGCGATTGGGTGGAGGGGGGGGGGGGCAGCTGAAGCGTGCAATTATGAAAATATCGTTTTGTGTGCAGGCTGATCTATCAAACGGCGATAAAAAAAAAATACGTGTACATATAGGAAAAAGAATTTTAAATAAAATACGCGATTGCAACAAAACCAAGGCAAAGTATTGTAATTTATATACAGAGTCCTGTATAGAGATAGTATTTGTGTATATAAGCAAAGAGAAAGGGATAAATATAAGAGAAAAATATTATGGCTCACGGTCTTTTTTCCCCGAGTAAATAAGTTTAATTAATTTTTTGAATAACAATTACGAATCGCTATTAGCGTGCGCGCACATCATTCGACCTTTGACGTCTATCGAGTTCGCCAATCTTCTTCTATCGCACATTTTTCATTTTTATTGAATAAACCAGTTCTATTTAAATCGGCTAATGTGAAATACATCGAGCCGGACATAGAGATGCTGTAGAATATGAAAAAAGCTAAGCTCGATAATTTAATCGATTCGTTTAAGTGATATTAAAGCTTTTAAAGCTTTGATGAGCATCGATTTTCATGGTATGTACAATATTAGCGTGAATTTACCTCCAACGAAGTTTAAATCATAAACATTTCGTAGCGTTAAACGTCCGAAGAAAAGAGAAACGTGTGTAATTGAGTTCTAATGACGACAACACACGAGCTGATTTGTATCTAAAAATTGTGTACAGTGAATAAGGGAACGATATTTTATACCGTTATCTACTTAAAACTTTGTCGTACTTTTTAATTCAATGAAAAGATTAAACGTGCAACGATAAGGACGCGTGTGCACGGTGTCGCGATTGGCGTACATGTACGCAATTACATACGCACACGTTTGCTCGGCATATAGCGAGACGAGGATTCGCGCTTAAAGCAAAAAAAAAAAAAAAAACAAAAAACAGCCGTTGTACAGGTGTCGAAGAAGGTGTATAAATACAGTGTGTCATTGTAAAGAATGAGAAAAAATAATATCTAATACCGCGCCATTATCATGCGAAAGTGTTTGCCACTCCTTTTCTTACTTGGCACGCGCAGAGTATCTGTAAATATGCATATAATAATAATATGTTCGTACCTTGGTACTGTTATACAGAATACTTTATGAGAGAATAATAGAGCATATTATTGAACGATAAATTAATTAATAAATAATTACAATCAATATACTGGGTGATCCTGACGAACGTTATAATTAGAAAATTTTATCTCATTTCATCCTTGTAATGATAGTATATTATTAATAATAATAATAATAATAATAATAATAATAATAATAATAATAATAATAATAATGATGATGATGATGATGATGATGATGATGATGATGATGATGATGATTATAATGAGTGGATATTAGGAAAGGAAGATGAGTAGACGAGGGAAAAAAGTTTTCACGCCTTTTAAGCTACGGGATCGCCCTATACGTATTAATTGTTTATTCTGTCAATTATAATATAAATTCAAATCTAAGTGCATTTCTTCGCCTTTTAATGACAAGTCAAGCCAAACTCAAAATACCATCGTAAAACGACGTTACTCGATCGAGCATCGCGACGTTGACAAATGACGTTTGCCCGATGAAAACTTGGATAACAGCAATTATTGTACACAATCTGTCTTCTGAGGTTTTGTAAGTGGCTCGCATTGAAAAGGCCGTGATTCCTTGTCCCGCCCCTCTCAAAGTTTTCGTTAAAAAGTTCGAGCTTTTTACCGGCGATCGATATCGCATAGGGATCGTGCATTACTCTCGGGAATGCTTTCGGTTGTCATCCAAGCGTACGATAAAGTGACGCACAAATCTCCCGCGGCAATCGAGTATCCTGTTAAAGAGCCAAATAAGCTCCCTCCACGGTAATTTACGTCACGCCCCCGCGAACTTAGAAGCCTTCTTTTGCCTTTTTACCGACTCACGAATCTCTTCTTATGCTCTCACCTCGACCGTTCATCAACCCACAGTCTTGAACCACAGAATGACCTGCCATCCCAAAACTTTCCGTAGCACTTACACATCGCTCTTCACGACAGCCACTTATCTCTATAATTATATCCGGGCATTTCGAATATCATTGGAAATAATTCACTTAATAATAATTTTAATGCCGGCTTTATTCTCCGAGATGATTTTCTGACAGGTGCTCGAACGTAATCATACGGACGTAGCTCATATTTATTTACGATATTACGACGAGCGTAGCGACAGGAGAGCAAATTGCTTGAGATACTCCAGCATCTCATTTATTCGACATGTCGCAATGACAAGATCCCTAAAATTTCAAGATCATTGCGAAAGTACGCAAAACTTCTGGGCTTTACAAATTTCAAAACATCGCGATCGCTTTGTACAGTCTAATAATTCTCCGATAAGCAATAAAACTCTCGATCGTTCATTCAATTTTCATTAAAACAAACAAAAAAAAAAAAAAAAAAATCTCAATAAACTGTAATAACAAACTATTAACGTTATATAACAATAAATCATACTAATCCAATAAACTGGCGTATGAGGTACAAGGAGTAGTGCACCTTAATTGTAACGCATGGTCTGTGATAATAACAGGAAAATAGTCAACGAGGATGAACAATTGATATTGCAAATTAAAACGAAAATTGAACGGATAATCGAGTAACATTAAACAATGATATCGTTTATATCGTTAATATTGCAAAATATCCCTCGATGTAATAGGATTATCTCAGGAAAATTTGTTTTGCCCGTCTACCGGAAGAATTAATAGCAATGAATCGTTCGAACGTCATCTCTTGACTCGTCGATCTTTCGGCTCGATTCGCGATCAATAAAACGACAAATAAACATAAAGCTAAATCAGCATATTACAGCTTCTCTATAAGCGTGAAAATTATCGCTCGATCTATGGTAATCGAGTTATTTCGACTTTGTTGAACAAATTTTTCGATAGTTTACGACTAGAGAGTTACGGCCCGTTAATGACGACTACGGTCCACCACCACCCCTCCCCCCAGCCCAGACTAACGCATAATATAAGTCTCTCGTCTAAGAAGCCACAAAAACATTATTTCCATTCTCAATTTTGAAACGAACTCATTTGAAAATTTCGAAAAATTGTTACGATACTTTCTTTAGAGACTGTGGTTACTTTAGCAACGTAAAAAAGTAATTACTAAAATGGAACCTGCAATTGATGGAAAAGTTGGTTAAAAAAAAAGAAAAAAGAAAAAAAAAGAAAGAAAAAAAATTGACTATACTTCCGGGTAGTAATATACATCTTAATATGAATAATAATCTAATTCACATTCGACTGATCGACACGTAGAAGGAAGAAGATAATAAAAGAGAAACAAAAAAATTAAAATTATATATTACGTATTTTTCTTGATGTTAAGCTTTTCCTCGAACGTCTAGAATGCGATTTCAAAGCATAGACGAAAACTGAATTTTTCATTGACTCGTTACGCAATTATATATCAAAAATTAATTGTACATATAAATAGAAGTTAAAAAAAGCGATAATCTCAAGCGATCAATTTCTCCGTACATTGCATTCGTACCAAATTTGCTCTTTATGCGCTCGGAGAGAATTCTCAATTCAAACATACACAGCGGAAAGTGAGATTTTTCCATTTGATTTCAATTAATTCATCGAACATAAAAGACTTTCAATGATGCACAAATTTCTCATCAGCATAGGATTCCGAGCTAAATTGCAATCTTACACAATATCTAAAAGTTACACAATGACGAGTAGTTTTAACTTTTTTCTAATGAAAATCGACACAAAAATGGCTTACTTCTGCTTCGTATTTATTATTTTATACCAAACATATCAATATTTATACGATATATTTAGAATTAGCGATATTCTATTTTCTGAAGATTAGTTATAGCGAGTACAGTCTACGATATTTAATTATATTAAATATTATGTAAAATTGTCTCCGTCTTCGTTGCATCGTGAGACACTCAATCTCTACACATTGATAAAAATATTCCATTTTTATCCATTTTTGCGGTATTTCCACGCGGCTTTATCTCACTATTCTGATTACACGTACGAAAACGTTAAAAATAACAATGAAATATAGAGAGACATACAGGACCAATTTCCACGCTTAGTCAAAATCGATTAACAAGTTCCAAACAAAAAACCACGATTAATCTTTATATGCATCGCATTAAGAAACCCTCGAAAAAAAAAAAAAAAAAAAAAAAAAAAAAAAAAAAAAACTAATATATACATAACTATTTTTTAATAATTCCACATACGAAACCACGAAACATATAACTGTTATTATAACTATCCTTACTTACTTCTCTTTATAAATTGAGAATAATTTAATTTGCCTATGAAATTAAAAGATTACAAAATTAAAGATTGAATGGCTGTAAGAGAACAATGACATTGCCATGGCAGGCAGGGATACGCGATATAATATAATTGTGTGTAGAATAAAAATTGTTTATCATTTAGTGAAATAAAGTTTGGACATTGGCGACGAGCGTGTAGAATTTGTATCGGAGGTTAAAGTAAAAATTCCAAAGCAAAATTCACAACTACTACGTACGGCTGGACGTACCTTTACAATAAATATTTTGAAAGCGATTGCATTCGTTTATTAATTGAGAAAAATTAATATATTTATAACTATATTCGAGAAAAGACTGTGCTGATTTTTATAACGAACAGACGAAAAGAAGAAGAGAAAAGACAAAAACTTTTACCGAAGCTTACGAGTCAAAGAAAAAGTAATCAAAATAACAGTAAAACGAACAAACGATCGAGGTGTTTCTTAAATGCGTTAATTTTTAATACTCAAATGCTTAATGCACATAAATAAAGATAGTTATTGCGATCACTGAATTTTCTACGTAAAATAGCGCTAATTATATCTTGATAGATGGTAATTCGGCGAGTAAGAAAGCTCTTTCGAGTAATTATGGAAGCAAGTAAAGTTGAATTCTCGTGTGCAATGAGTTGACTGAACGTTGATTTAAAGAAATTTAAAGCGAATGTTCCATATTTCTATGTTAATTAATGAGGTTAATTGGGGTAATGAAGGGGCGGGTAGTGGGAGGGAGGGAGGGAGGGTGGGGGAGGGGAGGATTGCCGATTATCACATCTTCCTCTAATCATCGACACATCCAAAAAAAAACCGATGTAAAGATAAACACATTTTATACGTACCTGTTGAGTGAGTATGGGCAAACAGAGAAGTAAATGGTATATGCAAAGAAAAAGCAAGCAGACGAATATCTAAATTTATTATGTATAAAGATAACGGAAAAAGTCGCGATAGGAGCTTGCGTATGAAATTCCACACTACTAGTGTACATTCTCAACTAAAAGAAGAAGCATAAAGAATATACAAGATCTTCCGTTGATTGATATTAAAGAATGCGTGAACCGCTAAGAACGATCAAGCTACCTATAATTCTCGTGACAGTGTGCCAATGAAATAAAAAGCAAAAAAAAAATAATAATAATAATAATAAACAAATAAATAAATAAATAACGAAAGAAAAATAAAAACACATTCTATAGGTATTGCCTAAAAATAATTATCGATTATTTGATTCGGCGTTTCTCTTTATTTTTCATTTGTCTAGTGTGCGTACGTCATGTTGACCTTATTTCAAGCTTTCTGTTAAGATGTAATTACGTCTAAAGCGCAAAAAGATGCTCTGCTCAAAATCAATTGCTTTTAATTGCGAATTTCTATAATACATAATTTGTATAGTTTCTTAGCAGAAGGCTGAAATAACTTTTTGTTGCCAAAGACACGTTTCTTTACATATTATTGTACGTTGTGTATATTAACTATTTTCTTGATTTAAATGTTGCACAGCGATATAATGAACATGATTTATCGCACGGCCGTCTAAAGTGCTTCGACTCGTGAATTTTATAGATTTTCCGACTTCCTTCACGAATGTGCGTAAGAACGAATACTTTATGATTATATTATTTAATTTCTTTTTCATTTACTTAAGAGCGGATCATCATTTCGTTATTCTAATACTTAAGTCTATTCGCTATAAGTACGTATTATATTATAATTACGTGCCTTTTGTATATTTTTCATTGGCCTAAAGGAGCCCGATATATATATATATATATATATATATATATATATATATATATATATATATATAATACGATACGCAACGATATATTATATATTATCGATTGAGCTGTATTAATTTTTTTTTTTTTTTTTTTTATACAGATTTTAGGAGTTTTATGTATCGCAGCCTGTTATTATTTCATTAAATCCTGCCATATTCTAATTGTACAAATTGTTCATTTTTTTTATTTATTTACATTTTTTTTAACAGACATTTAAAATAGTTTTTTACTTTGTTATCGAGAGATTACCGACTATTATACTCATTATTAATAATGTTGATTTATTATGTGGAATATGTGGAAGATAACGATTACGTAGATGACTAATTACCGAACGGACTGGATTAATTAAATTTAGATGCAAACGTACTTTCGATCAAATAATCTTTATCGAAATCAATCAATGAAATATTCAAATTCTCTCCCGATGCCGAACAAAGTAAAGACTTTATTCGTTCGTTATTACTTTCGTTATTACTTCTACCCCCCCTTTTTTTTTTTTTTTTTTTTTTTTTTTTGTGTTGACATTTCGTTCTTTATGGTAAGTTCAGTTATCGATATTTATTATAATGCTTTTAATTTTAATTGCCTCTCTTAAACTCCGTTATGTTCTTTATGCTATTGTGTATTATCGCCTCTGTAGGATTAATAAAATAAGCACGTAAAATTGCAAAAGGTGCGATTCACGATTTGGAGCAAATCCCTATATCGGCATAATCGAATGCTCATAACTGCATGTGTCTCGATGTACAGAATGAAAATGATAATGAAATGGAATACCGAATTCACTGCTCTTAAAGAATCCTTGTATTATAAAAATGATTTGTATAATCGAACGGACGAGCCAATTCGTTACGAAAAAGAAAAAAATATGTTTGTTTTATTAACTCATGTTGAGTCTATATGCTCGAGTGGAAGGACTTTGTTGTAAGGTTTAAGCGCGCGCATGTGTAATAATTGAACGAGTTGTATATCACGAGGGAGCATTATCGGATCTCAGATGAGAGAAAGAGGTGCCGAGCGCGAGTAAATTTTCCGCTCTTCGGTCGGATATGAAATGTGAGAATGTTCCAAAGAATGAAGGACGATCTCGATAGGCGTGAAAGAGTATCTATCATACATCACGGCTGCTCGCATCTTTACTTTCAATTCGGGATCCAGCAATGCCCGTTTCGCGTATAGATTACTTGCCGAGCGATACATTCCCCTCTTCTTGGTCCGGAGGACTGAAGGAAATGGCCCGACGAATATGAAGATTCGAGGCTGTTACGCGTGCGAGCCTGGGAAATCACGGTGGCGTACCTGTACGCGATGTCGCTTTGATGAGTTTAAAAGGCAGTGGAGGGCACTAAGTACGGCAAGCGACGGATCGCTTTTAGAGTTTAGAGAGACAAAACCAAATAATAATAAAGTAAAAAGGATAGGCAATATATTGTAAATAAACGAGTCTTCGTGGAAATTATGTGTGGTTTTTTCGTACATCAGTATATTCGATTTTTCACACGAATACTTTGTAATTGAAAGTTCGCGCGTTATCAAAACCAAAAGGTATTGGCGAATTTTTTTTCTTTTCGGTTTCAATTTTACCGCTTTTTCTCTTCAATTTTCTTCACTTGTTTTCACATCTAAAGACAAAAATGTAATTTTTAAAAATGTATTCTGAAAGCGATCCTTTCGTCGTTACTACTCGTGATTGATTGTTCTAGATTGAAATATTATATAACTGATCATTACTATGTCTACATTCTTTTAACAGACCTACCACTATTACTTTACGAAGCTATCTGTACATACAAATTTTATATTCCTGCGAAAAATAAAGAAAAAATTAATATAAAAAAAAAAATAAATAAATAATTAAATAAATAATAATAATATGTCAAAACATCTTTGCAATTTATTGACTTTGTAGTGACAAGCTCATTTATTGTAAATATACATAATTTTCGAATTTTTCAATAAAAAGTTTTGAAAATCACTAAACACTATGTGTTTTTATTCAACGTGGAATTCGTTTTATTTCATTAGAAATAAACGACAAAATCAACCACTCGTCACGCTTATTTTACACATTTATTTCAGCGTTGCGTTTTATCGTATCGGCAGCTTATTACTAAAGGAGGCATTATTCTATAAAATTAAAAAGTTACACAACCACATTAAATTCTACAAATTTTATTACTACTTCATTAGCTAATAATATATAATTAATTATAAAATTGACATACAATTTTTGTATCAATTTTTCTTGTCTTTACTTTCATTCGTAATCGACATACACTTCGGTAATTATACTTATAGCTTGTAACAATTAATTAAGTCGACGAGTATTTTAATATTAACGGTAAAGAAAAATATGCCAGCGAGCCAAATGTAATCGAAGGTATTCATTCCCATAAATTCCAGCAAGTATGCTGTAAACAACCATAAGCTTTGGCTAAATATCCAACTAACGACTAGCGCAATTGTCCTCGTTAAGCTCATTTTCAAATGGGGTAGGCAAATTGGAAGCAAAGAGAGAAACCAAAAGAAATATTGAGACGTCATGACGGGGTTGAATGTAACCATCGTTATGGCTTGGGTGAATAATGCAAAGGGTAAGTTTTCCTTTGACGAATAGCGCATGGCTAAGGCCAACAATATACAGACTTGCGGTAGAAAGGTAAATATTTTTTGTAAAATACTATGGTCTTCGCCTGCTGAAAGATAAAGCATATAAAAGTATACCGAAAAATTATGTCTAACGTCTTTTCTCACCAAATGGTAAATTAAGCTTTCGTCCAAAAACTTTTTCCCATACAATGCATAGGACAGAGCTGTCAGATCGAATAACCCCAAAAGACAAGATATTATTAGCTTCATTTGCCTTCGATTGGGTAGCAATAAATTTCTCTCTCCCAAATACAAATACATGACCAGGCTAAACGCTAGTGGATAGAGTCTAAAATGTATTGATAAAGCATGAACCATCCCGGCCATAATAAGTTGGTCATTTTGTAACAAATACAATGTCCATAAAACCAAGTAAACTGCCAGAGAGTCTGCGTTACCCCTAGTCGATATTACCATTGCCAATGGATTATATAACCATAAGAGGGCACAAAGATTGGCGGTTTGCTGTTTAAACTTTTGACAAAGGAGAATTTTCCTCATTATTTTAGCGACCAAGATGTCAATAACAGAGAAGAAAACTTTACCGCAATCTTGGTGCAAATATACATTCGGA
The DNA here is from genome assembly GCF_000503995.2 of Ceratosolen solmsi marchali. Lineage (NCBI taxonomy): Eukaryota > Metazoa > Arthropoda > Insecta > Hymenoptera > Agaonidae > Ceratosolen > Ceratosolen solmsi. The sequence continues at coordinate 915,271 of NW_011948422.1, forward strand.
GTCATTAGCAATGCAAGCAGTGGCGTGTATCTGTATGTATGGCGTTCGTAAGGTGAGCCTCTTTTGGTTATATATCGAGCTGCATCGGTATAAACTTTGTAATCTACATCGGTATATGGTACATTAAAATACTTGTCGTGATAGTTGGAGTACGTTACAAGAAGAAGCCTCGTTATAAAGGCAATTACGCAATGTAATTGTAGGGAGAGCTTTTTGCTCGGTTGCACGCTTCGTCGTTTCATGGCTTGCTTATTATTTGCTTTGGCAGCAGCTTCAAAATTTCTTTTCATCTTGATGCGATTATCAAATTATGCTTATAATTTTGTTTTATGCTGTGCAGCTGCTTTCATGAGACAAGATTTAAACTGATCGAATTCGTTTTTACAATCATCTTTCTTAAAATCTTTCTTATTTAATACACAATTAGCGTATGCTGCGGCTGATTCGCGACACTGCAACAACAATGCTGGATATTTACGAAATCTGTCTTTTGCGCTCTTTACAGAATCCATGGTCAATATTCTTTGATATAGTTCAATATTTATCCTTTGAACATCCACTTTGCTCTAAGTTGCTTGATATCTTCTGGCTTACTCAATAAACCGTAAATAATAGGCGAACACGTCATACAAGTACCGAGGAAAACTGTAATATTAAAAACAGCTTTTGAATGACGATATATAAAAGGCATATCCTTTAATACCGGATGTTTTCTTTTACTATACATCTTAGTTCAATGCTTCTTTCTAAAAAATGAAATGCTTTAATTACAAACTGAATTTGCCAACATATACACAATATGTACATTCGCATTGCAATGATACAATTAAGGGTACAATAATTCCTTATCCTCGAAATATATATATTCATGCAATAAGCAATAAATTCCATTGCATTCATACAAAATTGTACAAAAATAAATCAATAATTGAGGATAGGAACGTGCAATCATTCGTTATGCTTAATTTGAGAAAATAAAAAAAACGTGCTGGGATTATTGCCACTTACGTAATCAACGGTATTATGGTCGTAAGGTTTCGATGTGTCGATCCCCGAGCAAACAGACGAATCAGGATTACTTTTTATACAACACTTTCTTAATTCCTCGATAACGCTTTCGCATTTCGCTGGCTGATACACATTATCTAAACAAAATAATAAGGTTCCATATAGTACGCAAGAAATTGAGGTTATATCGCATTCATATTAATTATACACAAGGCAAACCTTGCAAACACTTTTGCAATTTGCATGCATATTTCTTACAAGGATCGTTAGTGGACATAAAAAGGTCTGTAAAGAAAATACAATCATACCCCAATGAAAAGTTTATGAAAATAAAATGAAATTTAATGAGACACGTACCTCGCAGAAACTCAAATTCATGCCGATATTACAGAAACTTAGCTTATCTACCGAAATCGTCAAACATTAATATTCTACTGGTTCAGCTACCATTCGAGATTATCATCCTGAGATAATGAAATTTATTCCTCCTTGCCTCTATAAGGTAAGGGTATTTGTATAGTGACCGTTATCGGTACATTCGCAGTCATTAAAGAAGCAGGCGGGGCGAAATAATAAGCGCAGACGATAATTGAATGTTAAAGAAATTCCCTGTAAAATTAGCTACCAAAAACATTTTTATCATCATCGTTATCCTTATTGTTGTTGTCGTTGTTGTCGTTGTTGTTGTAGTCGTTGTTGTCGTTGTTGTTGTAGTCGTTGTTGTCGTTGTTGTTGTTGTTGTTGTTGTCGTTGTTGTTGTAGTCGTTGTTGTCGTTGTTGTTGTAGTCGTTGTTGTCGTTGTTGTTGTAGTCGTTGTTGTCGTTGTTGTTGTAGTCGTTGTTGTTGTAGTCGTTGTTGTCGTTGTTGTTGTTGTTGTTGTTGTTGTTGTCGTCGTCGTCGTCGTCGTCGTCGTTATCATAGTTGTCATTGTCGTCGATGTTGTTGTCGTTATTATGAACTTATGAATCATTAAATAAGATTAAGAAAGTAGTATAAATTTTCATTCCACCGGTTTAATTTAAGATTTTATGAGTATAACATTTTGCTTCTGATAAAATCGTAATATAAGAAACGACGAACTTGACAATAATTAAGTGCAATATAAAAATCATAAATTATCTCACACCCGCCCCCCTGTTCTTCTAACCTATTATTGTTTATTATTCAATTATAATATTTTCGATCCCTACTTAATATGAAATTCAAAGGGTCATTTTAAGATTAACTATACATTCACTTATTCTAAGTATCTAGAGAATTGATATCAGCAAATTTCATCGAAACGATTGATAGAAAAATTCATACTAATGATTGCATGCGCTCGTTCGTGTATTCGTGCCGGTGATAACGTAACTCTCACATCATTGGCTCCTTTGTTAATTTGTGCATATATCATCTTGCTTGCTGTGCCATCGTAAGTTCAACTTTTCCAAAATCCAATGGTATTAGGCATACGCATCTCAGCTATTTATCTATTATCCGCTCCCCACTATTCTGCATAGCACCGGTTGGCACCAACGGCACATCCACCCAAACCTGAAAAATTATGACAAAACTAACAAGATCTTGTCTCTGCCAACTAACTACAAGAACTTCTCTCTCGATTGCAACGGCGACATTTTAAAGCGGCATTTTAAGGGTACGTTAAGCCCTCCCTCACCCTCCCAACTCCTCCCCCACCACCCCCTCATCATCATCCTCCTTCATGTCCTCCTCCTCCCTAATCTCTATCCTCAAAACAACCTTTAGAAAAGTGACGGCCACATCCATCCCGCCCCTTCGAATTTCGAACTCTTCCGTACCGAGCCGCTTGTCCGCGCTCCAATTACAACGGCTCCCGGTCGCAGCATCCCAAACTATCATTGACGATCTCTTGAGAAAATATTTTCCCTTCGACCGTCCAAGCGGGACCGAAGATTCGATCTCGTCGAAAGATGCGACGACGTCGCAAAGTGGAATCGCGTAGCATCGCTGCGCGAAGAAAAGCAGCGCAGCCTCTTGGCTCCCTTTGTTACGAGGCCCCTTTCCCCCAGCTTCTCTCCGAAAACCGCCACCCCACCCTGAGGACTTTTTACCTGAGCCCGAATCCTAAATCTCGCGAGCCCCTGAGAAGAGCGGATCGTGCTGGCGACGGTAACGGCGGCAACGGCGGCGGCGGCGGCAGTAACGACGACGCTCCCATGGGGAACGATCGAGAGGGGAAGGGGGTGGTCCAACCGTCCGTCTCGCTCGCTCGCACACTCACTTCCATACTCGCTCGCTCTATGCCTCTATCCCTTTCCATCGCTCGTCGCCGTTGTGCGCGCGCGCTCGCTTTGTCCTCTGCTACGTATAGAGAATGAATGGCCGGCCTTCGGTGGTGGGGTGCGTGATCCCCACTTCTCGGGGGGCGCAAGCCGACTCGCCATAGGCAACCCCCACCCGGACGTACGCGCGCGCCTCGCGGGCTCGTCCGGTGGTGCACCCTGGCGTCGCCTCGGGGTGACTCCGGACTGCCCCCACCGCCAGCGCACCTCGAGCCGCCGAACGACGCGAGGAAGGAGCCGGGGACCGATACACTAGTCGACGCGTACCCGTCGAGCGGTCAGTGCGAGTCGAGTATGCGTCAAGTGAGGATTGGGTTCTCGTTGTCGAAAGGTTGAGTGTCCCTCGGTGCGGTTCACGCAACATTATTTTGATTGCTTGCGCTCCGCTAGTGATCGAGGAGGCTGCGCGACTCCAGTAGCGCCGCTTCAGAGAGTCTGAAAGTTCCAATCTCGCCGCGAATTACGAGTTGGTGACGATTTTCGCGGTGCGGGGGTGAAATTCACATAAGGATTGCGAGCGCTGAGGCAAATATTCCGCGGTACGGTAACTTGCTCATCATATCCAAGGAATTGCATGGAGGATGGGGAGAAATAAAATCAAGATCTAAGAGACTGTTCGTCTATTGTCCCCTAAGTGATATACAGAGATAGAGATAGAGAAAGACAGATATATATATATATATATATATATATATATAGATAGATAGATAGATAGATAGATAGATAGATAGATAGATAGATAGATAGATAGATAGATAGATAGATAGATAGATAGATAGATAGATAGATAGATAGATGAGATAGATAGATAGATAGATAGATAGATAGATAGATAGATAGATAGATAGATAGATAGATAGATAGATAGATAGATAGAGAGAGAGAGAGACAGGCAAACAGACAGAGATAGATATAGAGACAAAAGAAGAGAACGGAAAAGAAGAGAGAAAGAGAGAGGAGAGAGAAAAGGGTGGATTATTAAAGTGACGGCGGGAGTGATATCGGGCGCGTGAGGTGCGAGACAAAAGTGTTAATCGGGTAGCGGCATCGAGGATAGCGCGAGCCTGAGGATGGATCGACGACTCTCGTCCACGTGATATTGACGAGGGCGGATGAGAAGCAGCGCCGCAGGCTCTGGTCGAGTCGCCCGTAGTAGCCCTTTGGTTCGTAAAGAGTCGAGCCCGCCGAGGATGGCCGGACCGTCCCGCGGTCTCCGCAGTCGCGGTGCCATCGCTCCACCGATCCTACGGCTCCAACCGCCGACGGCACCGCCACAGCAGCCGCCGCTCCTGCTGTTACTGCTGTGGCTACTCGCCGGCCTCGGAGCCGCGCGCGCCTCCTGCCACTGGGCCACCGACGGCAACGAGACCCGCTCGGCTGTCTGCAGCCTGCGCACCCTTGACCCAGCCGCCCTGGCCGCCCTCTCGCCCTCCCTCGACGGCGCACTCAAGCTACGGATTTCCTGCAGCAGCATCCATCATCTCGAGAGCAGCGTGAGCGGCGAGAGCTGGCACCGGCTGGGCGGCCTCCACGAGCTTAGCATCGAGGGCTGCAAGCTACCGCGTATCCCCGAGGCCGCGTTCCAGCCCCTCGGCGAGCTCAAGCGGCTGAGCCTCCAGTCGGCGAACGTCGAGTGGGGCCTCAGCCGTAGCCTCGAGCTCGCCGGAGACGCTTTCGCGGGCCTCCGCGAGCTCCAGGTCCTCGAGATCGTCGACAGTAATCTTCGAGCGCTACCGGCCAACGCGCTCTGCGGCCTCGGCAATCTCCAGGTGCTCAACCTCACGGGCAGCCAGTTCGCGAACGTGAGCGACGTCGGCCTCGCCGACGGCCGCGCCAATCGCGCCGACTGCCACACTGACATCCGTGCCCTCGACCTCTCGCGCAACGAGCTACGCAGCCTCCCCGAGGAGAGCTCTCTCTCGGGGCTCCGCCAGCTCCAGGAACTCATGCTCCAGCACAATCTCATCGACGAGATCGCGAGCGACGCTCTCACGGGACTCACGAGCCTCCGCGTCCTCAACGTCAGCTACAACAGCCTCGGCTCGCTGCCCAACTCCCTGTTCGCAAGCACCCGCGACCTCCGCGAGATTCACCTGCAGTTTAATCAGCTGCGCGAGCTGCCGCGCGGCACGTTCACGCGGCTCGAGCAGCTCCTCGTCCTTAATCTCGCGGGCAACCGACTCGGCAGCGAGCACGTAAACGAGACGAGCTTCGTCGGCCTCATACGGCTCATCGTCCTCGACCTCTCCTACAACACGCTCACCCACATAAGCGAGCTCATGTTCAAGGACCTCTTCTTCCTGCAGATCCTCGATCTCAGGAACAACTCGATTGGTCATATCGAGAGCAACGCCTTCCGGCCCCTCTACAATCTCCACACCCTCGAGCTCTCGGACAACAGACTACACGCGGTCGGGCCCCAGCTCTTCAACGGCCTCTTCGTCCTCAATCGGCTGACGCTCTCGGGCAACCTCGTCGCGAGCGTCGATCCCGTTGCCTTCCGCAACTGCTCGGATCTCAAGGAGCTCGATCTCAGCGGCAACGAGCTCGTCAGCGTCCCCGAGGCCCTGCGCAACCTGAACTTCCTCAAGACCCTCGACCTCGGCGAGAACAGGATAACGGAGTTCCACAACGGCTCGTTCCACAATCTCCATCAGCTGACGGGTCTGCGCCTCATCGGCAACGAGATCGGCAATCTCACCCGCGGCATGCTCTGGGACCTGCCCAATCTCCAGATCCTCAATCTCGCGCGCAACAAGGTCCAGCATGTCGAGCGCAACACCTTCGAGCGCAACACCCGTCTCGAGGCAATACGACTCGACGGCAATTTCCTCTCGGACATTAACGGCGTATTCGCGGGTATAGCGAGCCTCCTGCTGCTCAACCTCTCCGAGAACCACATCGAGTGGTTCGACTACGCCTTCATACCCAGCAATCTCAAGTGGCTCGACATCCACGGCAACTTCATCGAGAAGCTCGGCAACTA
>NW_011948422.1:926570-947400 GCF_000503995.2 Ceratosolen solmsi marchali
TCTCTCGTGCGTGCTTTATGGGAGATAAAGAAAGCAATCTTATAACAACACTCGACGAAGAGGCGCGCGCCTCTAAAACAACATAGACGGTCGCGGTCCATGTGTTCCCTCCCGCGCACGTCTGTCGACGGATTGCCGAAGTTTAAGTGCCCGGCAGATAAGGTTTAAGGTTCGCTCGGTAAATATCGAGTGATCCCCGAGCGTTGTACGAAGATTGCGCAATATAGCGTTTACACAAAGGTGCTATTGAAAACTGAACAGAGGGCCAATCGCACCGCGCATTCATTCGATCAATTCGTTCATTCGTAAGCGGAAACGCGGTCGATTAGTCGATTTTGCTCGGAGCGTCGGGGTGAAGAAGAAGGAGAGAAGAGCCGAGCGCGCGCACCCACACTCACGTAACGAATAACGAACGACGCCGGGTAGATTCCACACGGGTGCTCTCTCTCTCTCTCTCTCTCTCTCTCTCTACTCTCTACTCTCTCTCTCTCTCTACTCTCTCTCTACTCTCTCGCGCACGTGTAAATACACTTCAACGCGATCATTAGTTTCTCGAGCGACAAGTGCAATGATATTTAGTTTTTGAACGAGCCTCGTGTATCGAGCGTCGACTGCCCGATCCACTTTACGAAAATATACTCCATTTCTCTCGCTCCTCTTGCGAGGCTCATTAATCCGACCAGGTATTATTTTTCTTTTTCTTTTTTTTTTAATGTCTCGATGCAATTACGACAATAGAAAGTAGCATTGGCATTGGGCTCTTCTCCATTAAAAGCGTCAATTGTCGCTTAAGGGGAAGAAGCTCTCGTGCATGAAATTTCCTCGCACCGGCAATGAAAGAAAATTATTCCTATAATTGCGGTAATAATGAGTTTCTCTTAGTTCTCCTTCACCTCCACCAAATTCGAGAGGCTCGAAAGTCATAAACTTCGCATAAACGTAATAATACATTAAAGTTGGAGAATTCGGCAGAGTGGACTTTTTTTAGTGTTTTTAGTGATATCTAAAGGGAGAAAAGATGGTGGTCGTTTTCCCGAGCACGAGATCGTGAATATTGACGAGGCGAGCATTTTACTTAGTAATTATCTCAACGTTATTAATAAGAACTGAGCAAATGTGAGTGTACTCGCGCGCTCGTGTAAAGATAAAATATTTGCTTTTACATTAATTGCATTATGAAAGTGCTACATTCTATCGGGATCTTAAGCGCCTCTTAATTCGTTTTAATTCTAGTTGAGCTTTCACTTTAAAGCTGCTGCAAAATGAAACATCAGTCTGACAACTTTTCTGGATAATTTGGAGGCACATTTTAAATAACCAGCACCAGAAGCGCTCAACTTTTAATTACTCGAAATTATTACTTATCTATTTATACCACACCAATAAATTTTCACCATCTCTACTTCGTCACCAATCCCAAACTCTCAAGCACTCGTCGTGGCCCAACCCCCTCTACCCGTAAAAGATAAAAGCTCGAGTCTCGTTATAAGATGTCAAAGTACAATTTGCCGATGAACGAAAATGCATTAGAAAGTTAAAGATTAAAATATCAATTTGGCTAAGTAGAAATAATTAAAATTCATGGGGCTAATTGCCGTAGCTCATCGGCGTTGAAAAATGCCGGCCGCGAAAAAACTCGACCCATTATCCGTAATTGTATTTCGCAAATTATTCCTTCCCGCTGCCATAACGTTCGGGGCCCGAAGCACGATGGACGCAATAAGCTTCACTATAAAAGCATTTCCAAATAATCCCATCCTCAAATCCACATTATTTTTCGCGACAAAGCCGAATGGCTTATCGAGGGCGACACTATGATTAAGTATTGGCTCATCCCCACCCCAGCTGCCAACTAAACCAGTTGAAACATCGTAGGATCGGCGCTCGCAATTACGGCAATCGCGTGTTACCTATTATAATCATGCGTCACCTAAACAGTCGACCCTCCAGATATCAAATCCACTCCCCTACCCGTAACACCACCCTCCCTCCACACACGCACGCACGCACGCACGCACGCACGCACGCACGCACGCACGCACGCACGCACACACGCACGCACCCCTCCCATGCCACCTCGCCAATCCCCACCACAATCAATCCCCTTACACGAACGATCTCGTTTCCCGTTTCCGACGTATCGCAAACAATTTGTGCTCCTTTTCTCCCTGGGGCACCCCCCCCCCCACTCCAGCAATCGCCCATTGACCGTCGCCTCGCTACCTGCACCGCACCGCAACCATTTGGAATATCGCCGATTGGCACCGACGGTTCTCCATCATTAGGCCACTTTCTCTTTCTCGTACCCGCGTCGAGTCACCGGCCACGACCATCCGTTATCTTTATTCTCAGCTGTAAAATTAGTCGGCCGCCAATGAGTGCGAAGTGGAAGCGAATTCTTTTCATTCTACCCAGTCGCCAGTAATTATTCCGGCTTCCGCGGGAATTAAGTTGATTATTTTATGCCGAGGACTTTGTCCGTTTTATCAAACGCAGGTCCCTTGATCGTTCGGCTAATTAATGATGCTTAACGCAACACGTGAAGTATTACGAGCTTATCCCCGAACTTTTCCTATAACGCATTGCGCGCCCGTTGCATTGAAATAAAAGCGATTATAATTAAATAAAGATAACCTTCTCCTTCAAACGAGCATTAATATTCCGTTTATTGATGCACGAATTAATTTACTGACAGTTGCACGAGAATTTATAACACGCAGACTTTTCATTACATGCTGCTTCGTAATAAAGCTGATAAATTAAAACCGAAATAAACAGCTCGCTTATTATATTACGTGTTTATTATTTTCAATAAAAGCATCATTAGATTCAATTTATTATTCTAATTGTGAAAATTAAGTCAACATCGAACGAGATCGCGTAGCGTCCCAATGTATTTCGTGCAGTTTGCTCGACGTTAACAAGGGGGAAAGCAAATTTGAAAATGATGCAGTTACAGTATATTCGAAGCTTTCCGAGCGTATTTCATCCCGTAGATTCGCATTTGGATTTCGTTAGACCTTGCACTAGGTAAATAATAGAAAATCATTTTAATTATCTCACTTTTTTCCCTTTCTTTGCTACTTTTTTTATTCTTTCCCCTCTTTCCATTGCGTTTATTCTTTTCACCAATATAAGCTTTGTGCTTTTCATAAATCTACGCAGCGATATTGCATGATGGTAATCGTTCCTACATTCGCACACTCCGATCGAATTCGGACTATAGAAAATATCGTTATTTATATTCATACCTTCCTCACCCCTCCCTGCCTCGACGCTACTCACCCCTCACCCCTCACCCCTCACCCCTCACCGATCATCCCTCAGCCACTCGCCACCACTCGTCGCGCTCCTTCTATTCCCTGTATTTATTATTCAAATTTATACATATATTAACGACCACACTACGCGGAAGAAATAGTTCTTTGCATTAATTAACGGTTAATAAATATTCCTGGTAGATGAAGGACGATCTCATAATAGTTAAAATATGGAATTTACTGTAAATAACGGGCTCCGATCATTCCAATTAATCAATTGGTTTGCAAAATATATTTCACTCCCGAGGCAAGCGCGATCGCCCTCCAGACCATTCAGGGACCAACCAAAACACGTAATAAATTCATCTGACAATATCTATAAAATTTAGCAAACAAAGCGTAAATTTCACCGATAGGAATCGTAGAATTTTACATCACAACCCAACCAGAGCGCCATCGCCTTGCTTCTTCATTTACCGCTCATTACCTTGGCGAAAAAGCAAGTAACATCGCCATTTACGCTGCCCCTGAATATTACAAAGCCTCGACATTGATCGTAAAGCCTACCCCATACCTCCCCTCCCAATCCCTTCCTAAAATCCGTAAAGGAGTCTCGTTGACAAAGTCGCAGCTGAATTCTTATTACGCGAGCGAGGATGTGGATGACCGGCGATTCTTACCCGAAAGCCTTGTCGTCATGAATAAACTAAAAAAAAAAACAAAAAACCTGCATACCACTGGATCCTCTTGACGGCGGGGCTACGTCAACGGGCAGACGGAAGGTCGGGCACCCCCTCCGAGACCCGGCTTGTGTACACGGCGCGTGTGCGCATCGATCGCCAGCCCCTGTGCGTATTTATTATTAATGCGTTCGCTGCACCGGCTGACAGCGGACCCCGACGCGCCCAGACGCTCGTGCTCGCGATCTCTTACCTCTCTCTCTCTCTCTCTCTCTCTCTCTCTCTCTCTCTCTCTCTCTCGCTCATGGCCAATCGTCGCGGCGGGCCAATCGTCGCGGCGCCCCACGTACGCGAGCACGACTCCACCGCGGGCCAAGTTGATTAGAGGTGATTTCGAGGCGGATGTCGTATCGAGTCGAGGCTGCTTTCGCCGTGAGGGATGCACCGTCGGATTACAAGTGCGAATTAGCTGCTGCCCATTCGGCCAGGATTTGGGTTTGTAAAATGTCGCCTCGTTTTTAGTCCTGCGTGTTGAGTTTGAGCGATAAAGCGTTTGGGAAGAGGGTGGCGAGCGTACCTTTAAATAAAAAATTTAAGCGTTCTTTACGAGGGAATAAGTCCTTTTCTATCCCCGTATTTTGCGCAATTTCAATTTATATTCATTAATTCGCTTCGTACGTACGTCGGTCGCAAAAATAAATCTCCTGTGAAGCTTCGTTCTCGGTATAGGGAATTTTATAATTAAAATGACCGATCGATAAAGTCTAATTCAATGCGCGATCGACAATAATGTAAAAAATACATTGTTCCTTTTTTTATGTAAATTAGATATTGTTTAGGAATAATAGATTCGTTGGATTTTTTAATGTAAACCTTTTGGGCTTTGGATTTTTTAATTTTCTACGAATTGGATTTTTCCGACCAGTTTGTGCGCAAAATAAGTGGACGTAAGAAGTAGAAATGCTTTTGTCACAAATATTTATAGGACTACGAGAGAAAGATTTAGTCGATGATTACAATTGGCGTAATTATGATATATTTTCAAAAAATATATTGCCACAAGTCCATCGATAGTTCCTTAATGATTAAAACCTTAAATTATCCTTGAATTATTGTCCTTTATTATTGTTCATTCGTCAAAAGTATAACATTATTTATTATGAAAATTTTCATTCGATAGTCCAATTAGCAATCATGATTTTCATCACAGACTTTTAATAAAACCTGCTGTGATTTTCAACTCTTTAACAGCCTCGACATACTGCAGAGTTACGATTTATTATACATTGTTGAAGAAGTATTAATGAGACTTTATTGTTCTTACTTAAAGTTATCTTTATTAACTGCCCTGAAAAATTGCTTCTTCGCTATTACGCAGCTGTACATGCCAGGATATAGATAATAAAAAACTGAAGCTTTGTAATCGCCTCGATGGTGAATGAAATTTTGTTAAACAAATATAATTGTAAAATTGTAAATCTCATAAATGGATTTTACGATGAATTTTACGATTAAATTTCCTTATTTATTTAAAGCCATAATTACACAGACTCGATAATAAGTTTAGATGAAGCTTGCTCGTCCGAGTCGCAAAAGAATGTACGTCAATATCTCACAGAGTATAAATAATTAATAGATATTGCCAAGTGCACTTTGTTGTAATTAAACTGAATCGCAATTAAAGAAATTGAATTTAATTTAAATTATTATTGACCATTGATTGAGCAATTGCGTTACATTAGTTAGTCTCAAACTCAATACCACCAAAGCTCTGACAAATAATCAAGAAGATCGTAAAGTGAGTATACAAACGTGCTTTACACATTTTAAATAAAACGTATTACTTTTATCCACCTATAGTCTTAATAATTATTGCTCTTACGTCTATGTTTTCTAATTGCATATTACAAATTTATTACTTTTAATGGAAACTCGCACAAACAGGCGCACAACACGCTCTAATTAATTAAATGGAATAATGTGATTGGTGGAAAAGAAAAAATTTTTTTTTATGGCTTATTTTTTTATCCTTTTTAAAGTCATTCTGTTTAGTAAATCTTGTTGTCTTGGGAGGAGCACAATTGACCTCTCGGAGTAACGCAAAGAAACTCAGTAAACAACACTTTTAAATTAGATCATTCGGTAATGGTTAATCGATAATAACGTTTTCAAGGCGTTTCACACCATTGGGAACAATATTGGCAACAATGACATATAATATTAAATTGAAAGCCGATGTATAATCAGGCGTTTTTATCTCCTGATATTATATTATACTCTGATTATATATTATAAGAGCCTCTGTATGCATATATAAAAGACAAGGAAATTTTTATTTTATAACCCTCTGCCCTAAGACGCAATATGCTTGGCCTATATAAAGTAGTACAAGCGAAATTTTTACAATAAAAATAAAGTTACGTGCAACATAATCCCCACATGTGCCCATAGAGCAATGACAAGAAAAGGGGGGGGGGAAAGAAAAGATTACGAGTATACGAGAAGCTACTATTTAATACGACAGCTTTAAAGTGAAGAGAAAAAAGAGAGAAATGAAAAGGAGGAGAAAAAATAAAATATTAGGGGAAGACAAAGGGAAGAAATACGGCCAACCACTCATGCCGACGTCCATCGTCGAGCGTAAAATTGTCAAAATAGCGATCCTCCGGAGCAGCCGAACGAAGGACTAAAGGACTATAGCGTCGAGGCTAGGGAGCAACCACTCACGAGTCAGCGTAACGAAACTCGCGACAGGAAGGATCAAAACGAATGCGTGCAGCCCGGACGCATAACTAATAAGCGATAAGTAGGGACGAAGCGATGATCGAGAGGTGGGATCGCGACCGCGATAAATCGCCCGTCGATCGGCTCGCGATAAGAGTCGCCACCGTGGAGCGTCACCGTCGGATTCCCAAAATATTTCCCGAGCTCGCCCACGCGCATAGACGAAGGCGGAGAGGCCGCGCAGTCGGCGATACAAATGACCGATCGGACCACCGCTGTTCCCCCGTTGAATTACATAAACAATCGGTGGGTTAGCATCGGCAGATGACGCGGAAGATCGGGCAAAGGATAACCGAAGGAGGAGGCACATGTGCAGGGACCTGATCCCGGCTAATTTATATATGGGCTCCCGGCGGGACGTAAGTCCGACCGTATGGAGTGACAATTTTTCCCGGGATCGTCTAACCTCGTCCTCCTTGTCTTCCTCGTCTATTTCGTCCTCGTCCTCGTCCTCGTCCTCGTCCTCGTCCTCGTCCTCGTTCTCCTCCTCGTCCTCCCGCTCCCTCTCGTTCACATTTTATCCGATTATTATAAGGAGATATTCTTGCTCCTCTTCGTCCCGTCACGGGGTCTTCTCCTCTTAAGGCCGTTTCTTTTCCGTAATTGGCAATTAACGAACCGGGGAGAAAAATCCCGAGCTATAAGCTAAGCTTGGGAAAAATCGCCGAAGGTAGTTTATTGATGCTGTAATTATGGAAACCATATGTTTTTAATGATAAATTCGGGCGGTGGGCGTTATGCTGGGTGGACGGGAAAAACAAACGATACGTTAAGTTTATAGTGATATTAATGTCCAGGCAATTTATAAAGTTCTCCCTGTAGAATGATAACGTTTTACTTATGGTAATGTCGTTGCTTCGTCGAACTAATTTTTTGTTGTTCAGGAGTGCGTGGAGGCAGCATCTGACAAGAAATTAGTTGCGAGTTCGTCCTTTATTGCCACGTCGATTTTCCGCGATTCGAGCTGGCCGATTATGCCGGCCCTTATGTGCATTTGAACAAGTTTAGTAATTTATCGACACATATTAATAGTCAATTTTTACATAAACAGGACCATTAAAGACCACAAAATCCAATATGTGTAGATCGGCCTCGCGTGATTTATTGCTCGACGGGAAGCTGAAATTATTGAAAGTTAATTAAACAATGCCGCTAATGTTTGTACCGCATCGCTAAAGTAGGCATAAAATATGTTTCAAAGGTAAGAACATTCTTGCATTTATACCTTTTCAAATTAAATTAACACTAATCCGACGAGAATACATACAAGTATATGTGCATGAACTTTGCGTTCTCAAACTTCTCTCAAAAACTGGAAATATCACGTTACGGTCAGCGATAAAACAAACATTAGAATATACTATTTTACTTGTTACGTAAGTAGCGAGTGTCGTATAATAGATGCCATTGGCCGCGTCAATGTGACTAATCATCATCCATAAGCCCTGGAATAAAACAATTGATATACAATGCTAAAAGGCCCAATTATCCTCGCAGAAAATGTATTTACATAGGGCTATACGATTACAACGAAAGTATCTTATAAATTGTGATAATAAACTCGGTATTAACCAGTGCACAGTGCATTCGAGACTAAACTAATTTCATTAATTGTCCTCAATGATCAATGTTATTATTTATCTTTAACGGCCAATAAACAATACCGCGAACGAGATAATATTAAAGGAAGTTGCGGATAGAAAATGAAATTCCGAGCTCTCAACTACAGCCTGAAACACTGATTGAAATAAAGCCAAATGGCATATTTGAAATTGCCTTTAGCCTTTACATAACAAACATCCCATAAACTTTGTCGCTCATTCGATTTTCAATTTTAATCTCGTTAAAGTTATGAATGACAATACGTCGTAGGTATATAAGCTACATCCAGCCGGGTCGTCACTTCCCATCCAAGTACTCGAGAGTACATTGCGAGGCCGACGGTGTCCGTAGCTTTCGAGACACTCGACTCCCTTGATGGGCCTCATTTGTACACATATTCGTTCAACCTACATTTATCTACCTGAAGAGCAAGTGCGCATCGCTCCTCCACTAACCTCCTGACCGTTTCGGTCTTTTACACGAGTCAAGCTGTGCCGAAGTTGGGCGGACCGCCACAAATAAATTGCTTTACCTAACCTCCGCTCCCAGCATCACCCGACAAACGTTATTACCCGGTATACACACACGCACACGCACAGAGAGAGAGAGAGAGAGAGAGAGAGAGAGAGAGTCGCGCACGCTGTGTATATAAATACATCGAGAGTTGCACACGATTTTGGAATCGGGGTGAAGTTGATGAAACTGTTATGCGGTCAGACGTAATTTCGGGCCAAGGAACGATGGGCCGAACAAGTCTGACTTGGGAGCGTAAGTGTCGTAACTTTAGTACTAAAAGGCTATAATGCGAAAACTTATTTTTAGATATCGGCGTTGACTTTTTACATCGATACGCGTCGATAAATGAATCATTTACTTTGCTTTATCAACGGGCTGGATAAGGAATTGATTTCCATAAACATCCAACGACTTATGGTAATTTTTAACTAATTTATCTGATGTCTCGGATGTATCGTACATAATGGACCATAAATTTCGTGGAATAAAAGTCATTACTTTTGATTCGCATTGCTGTGCTCTAATGATTATGAAAATTAATGGAAATCAATTTACTAATTTTAATATTGATGATATTATAATTTCACGTTGATGTGTAAACGTAAAATACGAGCGATAAAATTATCGATACTGCGATTATTAATAATGATATCGATGTTGTTATTGTTGTTGTTGTCGTCCTCACAAGCTAAATTAAATTAGATAAAACTTAAGCATTTGTCAAGGAAAAGAAGATCACGATGATGAAGACGGGGACGAAGAAGAAGAAGAAGAGGAGGAGAAAAAAGAAACAGATAGCGATGATGAAAGTAAAAAAAATCTACTAAACGTTAGAGGCTAAACGCATTGTATCCAAATTGCAAATAATCGAAGCACCACTGGCATTTCAAAATAATTCTACAAAATTTCGAAATTGCCGACAATTTGGTCTGCTTAAGTAATATTAAAAAAAACAAAATTTACACTAAAGTTACTTACTTCAAACATGCAGATCAAAGCTTGAAATGTCTTAGAGATTTGAGAAAACTGCTGGAATTTATTGCAATTTCAGATATACAGTTTTAGCTGTTCGGTGTAATTTAATATTTTTTAAACTCCATCGAAGTTTGTTTTAGCTTTGGTACTCTAACTTTGAGAGTTTAATATTTATGAAGATGAAGCGCCTGTAAATAATAATTAAGAAATACTGCTCAAACTTTACTAATCATATAGTTTACTTTACAAAAAGTAGAACAAAGAAAACAGCCAAAAGGGCTCACCCTCGCCATTTTTTCTTATGCACACGCTCATTGTGTGCAAACAAAAGCAGTCGCTTCGAGAAATTAATAATGCATTTAACATTCCAGAATATCGTCTTAAAGTCCCTTTTTACTAGCGAGCAAAGAAATTCAATAAACAGCATTTATCCGAGTAGAGTTACTACTTTTTCTACGCAATTTCCTGTGTGTGCAATAAGTAGCTTTCATGTTGGCCGAGATGTGCAATTTTAATGGTAAATATTTATAATTTAAATCGGCGTCCACGATAATTATTAAAGTTTATAAAATACGATATTTTTTAAATAAATGCAGATAGTAAGATGAGAAGTTTTCGATGCTGTAAAAAGCATGTAATTACCAATGTATAAGTCACCTGGTAAAACAGTTTACATCGGTTAAATTTGTTTATTTGAAATTTTAATTGCTCCCTCAAAATTTTATACCGTGTTTGAGATAATTATAGTTGGTAAACAATATTAAATTTTAAAAACTTTTACAATTCTTGTGTTTATAATAAAACATTTTTGGTTTTTCTTTTGGTTATAAAAATACGTATAAATAATTTGTATAAGTGACAATTTTTTGATAAATATAATGAAATCAATATTTAAATTAATAATATTTATAGTTTCTTGGATACTTCAACTTTTAGGTATATTTAATAATCATAAAATCAAAATCAAAATAAAAAATCATAAATACTTTTATTATTAATTAAACAGACTAGATTAGTAGGATTTTTTCAATAATATATAATTATCGATATATTGTAATAAAAAATTTTTATAATAAATATAATAATAAAAAAATTTTTAAATTCTATAATACAGTCAATTTCACACGTTGTGGAAAGTGAAGAAGTATTCATTTTTATATGACAGACACATCGTTGCATTACATACGCCATACAATGTTAGCAATCTACTTTCAATCTTTTCAATTTCAATTTCAATTATAATTTTCTCCCCATAAGACGCTACAATGGAAAAAATATTTTCCAAATTGGATCTCGCAAATTCTACATATTAAGCTTCTACTTTCTCAATGTACACAATTTGTAAATACAATGGATAATCCTTGTCCCTACTCTATTTGCTTTATAATAGTTGAGCGCCGCAAGGCACTCCAAAATTAAAATAATTAAATTTCACGAATTAATGTAGTTTGAAGTATTTTTAAGAAACTGTCATATTTGGAAAATTAGATTCTCGAGCAGCGCTGCTGTAAGAGACGTCTTTTGGCAAAAGCTGTAAATACTTGAAAACAATTTAAAACCATTACAGGACCATTAACAATACAATAATGCATGTTGCATAACAATTTAATGGCACTGCGCTAAAGACTCGCTAAATAATACGAAAGTTCAATTCACCTTAATAGTCCCGAATTCTCACAGCATCCGATCAACGTAGGCGTTAAATTAAAAATTTTGAAAAAAGAAATGACCCATCGCGATCCTACAACCTCTCAACATATCCCTCGAATATAAACGAAAGTTCCAAGAAGAATAGAGGATGGAGGGAAAGTAGTTTGCCCGCTTGCCGAGAAAAAGCAAAAGGACGGAGGTAGATACGAAATGTCGAGCATCCTGCGAAGACACAGAACTCGTTTTGGACAATACACCAGTCGGTCATCGTCGGTCAATCTCCTCGTGTAGCGCCTTTTTCTACACTATCCATAACGAATCCGACCCCAGTGGCGGCGACGGCGGCGGCGGTGGCGGCGGCGGCGGCGGCGGCGGGGACCGCGGAGGTGGAAGTGGTAGTGCCGTGAGAGGGGGTAAGCGAGTCGGTCGCTCCTAAAAAAAATACCGAAAAAGCGCATGCAAACACGTTTCCCGAAAGAGAGCGAGATCATACCCCGGGCAAACATGGTATAATCGAGAAGTGTGAATCCGGTCCCCGCAATGGCGGAGTCAATGGGGGCTTGCCAAGTGTCTCCGACGTCGACTACTCCTTCCGCACCTTGGGCCTCGAATACCTAGCGAGGATGCGCTCGGCCTGGCTCGCGCGGCGCCTCCGAGCAGTTCCAAATATTTCTCCACAACTTTGTCGCATGCCACGCTCGCTCTCTCACTCGCTCTCTCGCTCTCTCACTCCCTTTCGTGCGCGGGCGCGAGCCGACCATCTCTTCTGTCTCGACACCGGCTGAACGTTAAGCCGAGGGCTCGCGCTATCCATTTCAAAATTAATGGCGCGCGTGAGCGGTTTCTTTTATTTCGCTCGGAATTACTTTCTCAAGGTGAGCGTATTATTATTGTGTATGTTGGGTGCGCGTGTGGGTTCGCACGAGGCGACGGCGTCGAGCCGAGCAATAAAGACCGTTGCGGACTTTATAATAACTGATAAAAGAATACGTGAAGAAGATGCTGATTTCATGGACTCACCGGTACCGAGCAGCTTTCTCTCTCTCTCTCTCTCTCTCTCTCTCTCTCTCTCTCTCTGTCTCTGTCTCTCTTTCTTGTTTTCATCTTATATGCACGGGAGACGTCACGATACCGCGATAAGCTGCTTATAAGGATCGCCGTATGCTTATTTTGACGTTTTATAAGCTAGTGATTCGTTCGCTAATGCCTAGTTTTTTCACTTTTTACAATGGCCAACGGCAGAGTCTTAGTTTTTTCTCGTTGCGCCCGCGCAAAAAAGACTCAACCGACGGAGCGTTTAATAACCTTATGAATAAACGCGATTTTCCGTGTAGAATAATCGCGCCAGTTAATACGCCAATGAATAATACTTAATCGAGGAAACGGCAAAATCAACTTTACGCTTTATGTTTGGCGGCGGCATAAAGGTGCGCGCGCTATCTCGCTCCAAGTCAATTTGGCGTTGGCATTCTAACGTGGCCCTCCTCCACCTCCATTTATCATCCTCGTATTTTTCATACCGCGGCGATTACGATAAGATGCAAAGCCCTTGCAATAAAAAGGCGGACCCGCGTTGCGCGCCTCAGAATGTAAGAGACTGGATAACCACGCGCTTACCGAAGTATTCTATTAGTCGTTGTATTACAATGCGTACACTAACTGGTGGAGCCACAATGGCCGCTTTTTACCCACAAAAATGCAGGACCGCAGATAATTATTTCGACAAAATTGATGAACGGGGGCCCCTCGCGCGCCACAAAAAGGCACCGACTCGCCGGGCGCAGGTTGACGTCCGAAATGTCGTTTTCCAATTAAAAATCTGCCGGATCACGCACAAAAAGGCCACGCGAGCGCGGAAGGAGAGCCGTAAGAGGTGGGTAGGGGAGGGAAGGGGAGGGGAGGGGAGGACAGGGGCCGGCGTTCAGAGGATCCACTAAAAAGAGGCGAATCACGCGGTGGAAGGACGAAAAAAACAACCGAGATTAGACAGGTGCTGCTGTCGGTTCCACGGCCTATAAGATTTCTAAGCAACGCGGTGCGCTCGCTGTTTCTGCTTCGTCAACGGTAAACCGAGAGTCGTGCGCGGGGCTGCCAGCGGCGGTCCAAGGAAAAAGGAAGAAAGAGAGAGTGAGAGCGGTACCACAATAAAAGGTACCGACCGAAGAATGGACGAGGCCTCCCTGTCTACACCTTGCCGCCACCCCCTTCGCCCCATCCCGCACCATTTCGACACTCCGCGCGTCCACCCTCGCCCTCGCCCTCGCCCCGGGCAGCCCAGTGATCGAGGCTAGGGCGCAGGCGCCCGCGACGAATCGCAGCCGCGTTCGCACCTCGCCGGTTAATGCGTGCGCGACGACCCCACGCGTGACGAATCGCCACGTGAAATACATGGATCGCACTGTTCGCCGAGCCGTGGACCAGGAGAGGGACGCATCCAGGAAGGTTTCTCTCCTCTTTATGCGGCTGGAGCAGGGATCGTTCCTCCGCTCGTATCCGAATTCGTCACGAGTACGACGAGGGGACAGCTGGGTCCGTCCTCTCCTTTATGCGCAGCCTGATAAGGTATAGACGGAAATTACGCGGTGGCTGGGTGCTGCAGTCGACAGCTGCACCTACTGCCTGGAGCCTCGCCGGGGGAGAGATCGAATGACACTTAATGTGACTTACGCGGTGGATTGGTGGTTGGCTTGTAGACTTCTGGCAGTTGACTCGCTCCTAACGAATGATGATGTCTGCGGGGCTATTTTTAAGTCCTCTCGGGCTCGTCGGCGGCTGTCTAGGGTATCTAGGGGTAGCTGAGCGTAGAATCAGTCTTCAACGAGTCTTAGCCTCTTCCAGGTAAAATCTTTAACGAGCAATCGCTTCATCGGGACGCTACCCCGGCTTACGTGTACACACTGGGCGCTCATTGTCGAGTTATGCTTGTCTTAGGATTTCAAACTACCGAGCAGCCACCGACGGTATTTATTGCTCCATGTTTTCTACGAAAAATGTCCGATGCTGGGATAGATTTATTCTAGGGGTGAGCTGCGCTTAGCCCTGGTAATACGATCGTCTGCGACCAAATGAGCATATTTTTTAATTTTTATTACTTCGCGACGACGAGTCGATCGATGAATCGGTCTTCCCCCTGGGCTTGTTTAAGCAAGTAAGTGTGAGAAATATTACAAAGTGAATTGTGGTATGCGATGAAATGGGAATATTTTTTAGGTTGCTTCATCGAGACAAGCCGAACTTTTAGAGCGAACAAATGCATTTTACGAGTTTTGAGAAACGTTTGTTGGTGAGAATGATTATTTCTCGAAGACGATTGGTCGTGTTTATATGTGTACTGGTGGCACTTTGTCTGCTTATACTAGAGAACGATTATTCCATTAGCTAAGTTTATAAAAGCTAATTATTGTAATCGTGTTGGTAATCAATAGCCATGACGATAATAAAATTTTAAGGAAGAATTTAATAATTCATTCGGATATTCGAAAAACTCTTGTACTTGGTTACACTATAACCTTACTTTCATTACTTTCATTACCAAATTTATCGATCCTTACTTCTATATATTACGCTATTTCATATATTTTTATCACTGTACTTAAAATAATTAACACATTCTGAAAATGCTTATACATGCGTTTCTTATACATAC
This sequence comes from Ceratosolen solmsi marchali, assembly GCF_000503995.2. Classification (NCBI taxonomy): domain Eukaryota; kingdom Metazoa; phylum Arthropoda; class Insecta; order Hymenoptera; family Agaonidae; genus Ceratosolen; species Ceratosolen solmsi. Next base: position 941,684 of record NW_011948422.1, read on the forward strand.
TTGTGTGTGTGTGTGTGTGTGTGTGTGTAAAAACGTTGTTACGAATACATGATTATTCGACGTAGTTTTCGATGTAATTACCGATATAAATGGATGAGCTTTTTAAACAAATGTACAGGTTGCTTTCATTGAATTGTCAATCCTTATGCCATGAAATAGCCGATCCACCGAATGTATATTACATCTAAGCATTGAATATTTTACAAGGTTGTATTTTCTAGTATGTCCGCGAAGATATAAGCATCAAATTATTTTGAAATAAAAGATAGCTTATTTAATGCTTAGGGAATCGTGTATATAATTCCACATTACCTTTAATACTACTATGTTGGCTGTCAGTCAGTGAGTTTGACGACTTTCTTGGTAAAAGATTGATGGGATATCGGTGATCGATATCACGAGAAAAGTGTATTGTTGTCTTACTCATTCATGCCGAGCTTTTAAAACCAAAACTGAGCACAGTGGATTGACCGTCAATGTTGTATATATTGTATTACATGTAAAGATAATGATGGCGAATGCTGTAAAACGGGAATGAGTTCTACATCAGTGTATGAAGAAAGCAACCAATCGAAAAAAGTTACGAAGAATTTCATAACTGTGTTAAACCTTATTCGATTCGGTGTCGTTAAAATATTTTCATTTAAGCTTAGACTCAGAGATTTTCAAAAGCTAATTGTACATTGTTGATTGAATAGCGTGTTTCGTATAGTCTATAGTCATTAAAGAATAAAAGTACGTTTTATAAAAACACACATATGTCGTTTATATGTCGCATTTGTAGTAATGAAATAAATATATTACATTACATTAGAATGAATTTACTTTTAGTCTTGCACAGCTAAATGCGTTTGTACGAATTATGATATACAATATTTTAGGGCGATATATTTTTACTAAACTTTATGTCAGCATCTGTACGCCATGTAATTATATTATAATTAGCATAGAGTTTAATTACACATACATACACACACACGCGCGCGCGCGCGCGCGTACGCACGCATGCACGCACGCATGTACAAACTAATATGATATAGTTAGTGTATATTTTTTTAACGATATTAAATTAATATTAAAGAAGCGGAATTTCAATGTTGGTAATGGAGCATTATTATGAAAACATTTGAATTTTTAACTTGAAATTAACTATAAAACGGAAACACATTTTACACTGTACAATGGCATAAATCCAGCGCTAGTATGCTTAAAAACTCGTTCAATTAACTCGCAATTGTAAGCAAACCTCTTTCGAGAACACCTATTATAAATACATTTGGATTAAAAATATTGTTAGACATGCTGATATTAGCCATCTACGTACACGCGAAACATCTCACACAACTAATCCGACGTTCTATATAATAATGCATAATGGGTATATATATATATATATATATATATATATTGAGACTATTGTCTCAGGGCATTTAATGCTAGACGACGTATGCAATATCGACAACAACGCTGCAGAGATGAGGAACAAAGATAGACAATGCAGATGGTAGGGTATGAATAATGCGAATGAGAAAGCAATAGTCCCTTAGGAGATTTCTGTAATCTACGTCTCCCGTACTACCACTATTTATTTATCCGTCTTCGACGCTAACAAAGAGTCCAAGATACTACGCTTCTCTATACGGTTTCCATAGAGCTGAAAATTTCTTTAATAAATAAGAATCATCGGATCGATTCTCATCGGATAAAAGGGAAATACACGTTTCATCCGTAAGAGACGCATCGTACGAATTAAATGCATTCTCATACACAAGCAACGAGCGCATCGTGGATTATCACACAACTTCAAAAGCATGCACTGGGCAGAGAGCATTGGACGAACATTTTTTGCTCTCAGCTCGATCGGCTTAAAACGACAAATCCCCTTAATCAAATCGTTTTCTTAACACACTCGCGCGAGAGCTCGAAATTAGTAAACGCAGGCTTCGCGCTCACCTATAACCGTCGATTAGAGAGAAAATTATTAAGCGCATAATATCACGTATCACGCAATCGGGAATCGGGAGCGACGTTTCCGTAAAGGCGTGCTTTCGCGCATGCGCGTGCGTTAAGCGCTCGGCTAATTGGACGCTAACGAAGCCCAATCGTCTGTAATGAGCGGTGGGGCTATGGCAGGAGGAGGAGGGTAGCTTCGAAGACGCGGAGGAAGCACGTTGTTAGCGTTTTGTAAAACGCGAGGAAGTTGCGTATGTTCTGGTGCACTCGATGGTCGCCTTGTTAACGTCCTGTGGGGTGCGCGCGAGAACCCACGAATCTGGAACTCATCGTGCGGTTGGGCTATTGTGCGCTCGACGCCCAATCATTATAAAGTTTCCTTGGTGGTGAGGGAGGCGGGCCTTAAGAGCGCGCACGTCCTTATGCATATGTATATCGAATCTGGATCCGGGAACATTGGACATGGAAGCGCCATAACGTTTTCGTGTGGTCAATGGTTACACGTAGGAGCATCTGGAGTACAATGATCGAAATTGTTAGCCGCATCCGTAGTTTTGAAGGAATAAAACAAGCGTGATATCGGAGAGACGACTTGGATGTGAATGACTTTTGGTGGATGGACAAGTGGAACTTGCCTCGAAATGGACTAATTTCCAAAGCCGAATCAGCAACGAAAGTCTCGGCTGCTCACACTCGATATTCTGGAGGAAAACCGATATGTTCCCAGTGGAAATTCGTTGCAGTGGAAATGACTACGGAAGTACGAGAATGGCTTGGGAACACAGGACCAGTGTCGGCAATCGTCGAAGCCAGTGCATGAAATGATCGTAGCAACAGGATAACGTCGTCTCCTTCTTCCACGACCATCCCCATTCCTCTACTCCTCCCCAATCATAATCGCCGGTCCAGTTAATATTGCAAAGCTCGCAAAGATCCCCGTATCCTTGCCTCTGCGAAGCACTTAAATTTACAATAAAGCCGTCGAAAGTCGGCTGGCCGGTGTTCGCCAGTCGTATCGCACATAAAGGCGCAAGTGTGTTTGCTTTGTTAACGTCCGAGGATCCAACGTATTCCATTATTTCGATGGGTCGGGTCGCTGCAACTTGACCGTTGAGATCGCATCACACGCGCGTGTGCGGCAGTGTGCTGAGCAACACAGAGCCGCTCGCTCCCTATGGCCTTTTGGTCGTTGGATGTATGTGCTTGCGCGCGTGCGTCTCGACCCCCCGCGTTCATGTAGAAATCGGACGCGGCGCCGTAATACTTGCGAGCTTGTTCCATTTATCGGAGATGGGGCTGGACAACGGTGCCGTTGTTCCGCACGATCCTCTTGAAGTCCACGGCTCCTGATACGCGCCCGATGCTCCTTTTCGTGGCTGGCTTCTTATATTGACGCTTTGGTTGCGATAAGGACGTCTGCCTGCCTTTGTCTCTTTCGCTTAATTCGGGATGTGAGGAAGAGAAGAAGCGCGAGCCCACGGTCATTCGATGAGTGTCGAGGGCGATCTAACGTCCTTTTACATTCTCCAGCGTGCATTCTTGATAAACGTACTCCTTCGGCTTACATTACGTGTAACGACGGTGGGGTGAGTCTCGGGTAGTGAAAAAGTTGAGGCTTTTTGATTGGTGCGAGGAAACGCCGTAAGCGATATTCCGAGGCACGTGAATTGGGACGACCTTGGCAGCGAGTTGAGCACGTTTTTATCAGCAAACGCAATCAGATTGGGATAAAATTATTTTTCACTCTTTAACGAATTGTATCTTTCCGTTAATGGCATCCGCAATTCATTGTCTAACCCCGGAGTTCCCGCCTTTGCTCAAGCTCCTTTTTTCTTCTGTATTTAGAATTTTATTAGCCTCGATTCGCCGATGCGTAACTCACAATTATTCTTCAACGAATACAAGGCATTACGTATTAAATTCTCATGTCCCATCCGTTTGCCTCTTCCTTTCTCGATTCGAGTACATGGCTTTGTTTTGGCACAAGGCCATTAAACTAATGGGAAAATAATTAATCTTGCCTCATTGTTTAATTGTAATTAGAATTTTAGCCTAGGCTTCGTAAATTTTCCATAGAACCCGTTCACTAATATTTTATCTCGATTTATCAAATAAGATGAGCCTACATCGAGGACAAATTACCCAAGCAAAATTGCAATAATACCTGCAAAGCCTGTTTAGCTGTGTAACTCGACGTATCGTCATCTCTCGTTCGTAAACGACGGCCGTTTCGGCTATGGAAAACCAACAACGTAAAATCTTATCATTGTTTGTAATTATAACAACTCCGCCCGTCGATGCCCATCCAATCAATAATGTAAAGTCCAGTTAAAGATATGAATCTGCACAAATATATAGATTATATCGATAAGGACAAATGCATCGATAAAGATTTGCTCGACGGCGTGAATACGTAAAAACGCTTCGGCGCCAATAAGAAGATCGATCTAATTAAATTATTCGAGTGACAAGACGAAAGAAAAAAAAAAGGAAAAAAAAATGAAAAGCAAAAAATCACGGAGAAAAGCACTGTAAGCACATAAAAAGACGAAGAAAAATTTTGTTTACACTCGATAAACACTAAGAATTTCAAAACCCCAGCAAAACAAGTTTACATCGGACGCAATTCGTCCGTCCTTCGCGAAATATTAACGTACACCTCGCGTGGCAGTAACATTTCATAGAGCAACAAAAGTTCGTCGCTACGCACATGCGTACGACAGCCCGCTCGAGAAAATTACCATATCGATGCATTTAATCACTCCAGTGTACAAAAGTAAAAAATCGTCGTTCTTTTAATCGTGGGCAGATCGCGGGTAACGAGCCAACCTATCCTCATCAAAGGATCCGCCCTCGTCCATTCGAGCAAACGACGGGGCTGCAATAAATAAAAGAGAAAAGAAAACAAACACACAAACAAACAACAAAAATAAAAACAAAAAAAAAAACAAGGATCGTTCGGTCTCAACATTTCAAAATATGTTTCGCGCGCGACTCCCTTAACAACTTTATTAAATATGCGCGAGGATGCGCACGTCCTCCCGACACAAGATGTGCAGAAACGCCGAGTCACGAAGACAGCTACGCGAAGAGTGCGAGAGATGGGCGCGTTGTGGGACGGGGGAGGTGGCGGGGGAGCCGCCGTACTGCAACGGATAACGAAAGAAGGCACGTCGAGGAGGAGCCGAGAGGTACGGTCACTCGATACGCGTCAGTGTGCGTGCGCATAATTTCGCATCGCGCCGTATCACATCAGGGCTCGTTCGCGCGTGCGCGTACGCTAACGCGAGGCGAAAACTGTGTCTTCGTGCCCACCGAAAACCGGGCAGCCGAGACGGAGAGGGACGCTGGAGGAGAGGAATCCCGGGCGCATAATAATAACGTGCCAAAGGGCTCGCATTCCTATGCGCGAAGCGTTCAACCGAGGTGTCTGCAAATGAACATCACTTAAACTTTAAGTCGCGCCATCAACGGCCAGAGGGAGATACACAATACGGCGCGTCGTCAACAGGGGTTTCGACCAACGAGCTGGAAAATCATTGGCGACGGGCGAACGTCGCCGAGTCCCTCTCGCTCGCTATCTCGGACTCTCTCCATCACCTTCCCCCGCCGAATCCTTGTCGCTCGCCCCTCTCCACACACAAGTTATTTCAGTTTTTATAAGGTAGCCGCTCTCCTTCCCATTATTTCCCGTTTCTTCGCTCACTCGGGCCCGCGCTCCCCCCCCCCCCCCCCACCCCCCCCCCCACCCTCCTTTTGACCCC
>NW_011948422.1:947557-962161 GCF_000503995.2 Ceratosolen solmsi marchali
CCGCCCCCCCCCCCCCACCGACCCGCTCACACATTCGATTATAAGCCAGGGAAGTCGTTATTACGGGCCGATGTGTGAAAAGGACGGCGATGCGCCCGTCTGTAACTTGTTACGTATCGATAAGCCCCGCTTTTGTTCACCGAATAAAGAACTACGGACACGCTACTCCTCGTTCATCTCGGCGCGATTGTAATTGAAAAGGGAGAGACGATTGGCCGCGCGATTCGGCCGCTCCGCGTAAATGAAACCGTAACGGCACCGCCATCGTAACCGGCTCGGCACTGCTTATTTATTCGACAATTTTATGAGTGAACGCCGTGCGAGCTTGTTAATACCTTGCTCCCAATAATTTATGGAGCTCAAAATGTTTTTTCCGAGCTTTAAGTAGCGGCCATTCTTGCGATTATCTTATTAAAAGGTTTGCTCGATTTCCAAATATTAATTAGCACGGCGAAAATTGCCAGAGTCCCGGGGACTCGAGCACGCTCGCTTTATATGTTTTCGTAACTCATTTGCACGGTCGCCGATAGCCATATCTTCAATAAAAGTAACGTTTCTGCCACGATTCGCAAATGTAATTATAGATGCGGTAAGGCGTTAGGGCTCCGATTGTAATATGGACTTTGGGTGTATGCGATTGGCCGTATCGAGCGGTCATCAATAAGGTTAATTTAATTGAAAAGTTAGTTACCTCGATGAAAGAAGTATGTATACGCAGTCGCTCTTTATGCCGCTCTTCACCATAATTTTACAATGTTTCGAGAAAATATATTTTAACGTGGACTACGCGATAAGTAAGAAAACCTTCATGTTTGCCCTCGAATTAATATACTTGAGGAAATAATCGTTTCTCTCCCTCCCACCAACAAAACCCCGTAATCCACTACCACGACACCCTTCCCGGTCTCTCGCCAGCCACGCCTCTCCCACCATCTCACACATCGTACACGCACGCCCGCGCATGCAGCCTCCAATTATTAATCGGCACGGCAATCGTTAGAATGTTAATAAATGATAGGGCGAGGTGGGTTGTGAGGCGGAGGATTGAAATTTGGTTATTAATTTATTACAATAATCCCTTGATCATTCAAGTCAAACTCAGCGTCGTATATTTTATCGCGTGTTGAGAGTATTATTTGTAAATTGAACGTAATACAACGTCTCATAAAATGATTTGGCAAAAACAAAGGGTAAAAATGTGTAAAACTTGGCGGTTAAATCATACGGTAAAGTGCTAAATTCGCGCTCGTGTACGGCGGGCTTATGTGGATTAAAATCGACTAGCCACGGGAATCGGCACTTTATATTCACCCGCACAGCGGCGCGACGCCATACGAATTGGATAAAACGAAAAAAAAAAAAAAAAAAAAAAAAAAAAAAAGAAGACGGGAAAAGGACAAATTTAACGACGATTTACGAGCGCTACACGCATGGTGATGGGACCGAAAACGAGCGATTAATCGCACAAATTTAAGCGCGTACCTTTGAATATTTTCGAGGCGGCAAACCAAAAATAGAGGAAATTAGAATGTTAAACTTTGTTTCGAAGAGACTACGTACAAAGCACGTGCTGTGTCATAATCAATTCGTTTCTCACACACACGCACACACACGCTCTCGCACTCGTCTCTTTCATGTGATTTTTCCTCTCGATTTCTCTCAAAGAAATATAAAATCCTTAAATATAGGGTCGATCGCCTCCTCTTCTTCTATGCATTGGGACGAAATTCCACTACAAATGCGTCGCGCGACGAGCATAAGCTGTTATTCCATTGAGAATATAAGTATTTTTGTATGCGGACGAAAATCGAACGAGGTGCGGCTATTTTGCATATTTTATAGCGAGGACTATAGCCGGACCGTAAAAATTTATGTATAAACGTACGCACACGCCTACGTTCTTATCACTGTCGGCGCGACTATAACGCTACGACGACAACGACGACGACGACGACGACGACGACGACGACGACGACGACGACGACGACGACGACGACGACGACGACGACGACGACGACGACGACGACGACGACGACGACGACGACGACGACGACGACGACGACGACGACGACGACGACGACGACGACGACGACGACGACGACGACGACGACGACGACGACGACGACGACGACGACGACGACGACGACGACGACGACGACGACGACGACGACGACGACGACGACGACGACGACGACGACGACGACGACGACGACGACGACGACGACGACGACGACGACGACGACGACGACGACGACGACGACGACGACGACGACGACGACGACGACGACGACGACGACGACGACGACGACGACGACGACGACGACGACGACGACGACGACGACGACGACGACGACGACGACGACGACGACGACGACGACGACGACGACGACGACGACGACGACGACGACGACGACGACGACGACGACGACGACGACGACGACGACGACGACGACGACGACGACGACGACGACGACGACGACGACGACGACGACGACGACGACGACGACGACGATGAGGATGACCGTGACGAGGATGACAACAACGGCGAATTTAATTTAACGCGTTCTTTGCTCGTGCTGGCACTATCTTTTATCGGGTGTGATTTTAATTTGTCGATATTCCTTTTCCCCATCTTCATCGTCGACAAATCCAATGAAAACAATAATAGATTTTCGTATGAATGGAATGGAAATGTCAAAGAAAAAGAAAAAAAACAAACAAAGAAAAAGGTCTTTGGGGGAGAGGATGGAAGTGATATATTGGCCGCGGCAGTATGAAAGTTGAAAGCGTAGAACAATAAAGTATTTTTTAAGTGCGTATGACGAGAAAAATGATGCTCCTCAACTTACCGTATTGGATTATGCGTTTTAAATTCACTACAATGTCTCCCTCCCCTACCTCGTCACATCCCCTCTAACTTTTACAACTCACGGCAATAATTTCTCTTCTCATCCCGGAAAACATTACAACAATTCTCGGCCGATCATTTCCTCGGTGTGTGCATGCGCGTTGGACCGATTGATCCCTAATTGAAAATCTTGGGAATTTTCCTGCGAAGTACGCCAATATAAATAAGTTATTATTCGTTAACCATGAGAGATTATCGGGTCACATCGAGTATCCGAGTTATTCCGAAATATGCGGACGTATTACTCGTTCGATAGCTAGGCAGGTTGACAAGAGCGTTAGAAAATTATCCTGTTCTCGACCCTTCTGACTGCGCGTGATTCTATGCTATAACCTACCTACCACTGCGTCTGCAACTGTCTACGTCTGCGCGTGTGGGTGGATGGGTGCGTTTAAGAGGGAGACAGTGTTTTTGTCTGGCTACATTCGTGCCTGGACCCTTTTAACAAACGATTCCCTTCCGTTCTCTGTCTCTCAATCTTCTCAATCTTCTTCCAGCACCTTATAAACGTCACACGCACACTTCTACGCACTTGTACATATTCCCCTTTCTTCCCTTCCCTCCTTCCATCCTGCCTACCTTCCTTCCTTCCTTCCTTCCTTCCTTCCTTCCTTCGTTCCTTCCTTCCGTCCTTCCTTCTTTAACGACGAGATTTTACACGTCCTGCTTGGTGCTGTGAGCATGCATTCGTTATCCCGCTCTTCATCTGCGAAATTACTATTATCTCGCGTCAGCTTTCAGATACGGTATACCATACGCGCGCGCACACGCATGATGCACGCACTTACTCACACAACTTAAGGATTTGAGTATTTATATATTGTTCAAAAACGTCGGCCGTCTTCCTCTCGAAGGTTATCCAGATCATGTTTAAAGTAAATTACATGTTGTTTGTTTACATTGAAATTTTCTTCCTCTTTGTTTTTTTTTTTTTTTTTATATTTAAAAGTAAGACGTTTTGCTGAATATTCTTTGGAATTAAAATACACTATTTTCATAAAACTCAATATAAACATAATAATATAAGGTATGTTAAGCGTGAGTGTCGTTAAATCGCCCTACAAAATCTATAATAATCTAATAGCAGTTAATAATTTTTATGAATTTTGGAAAATAATATTAAATTATTGCATAACTACTTCTATTTCGTAAATTATTGTTATTTAGTAATACAGAAGCGAGATATTTCATTGATTTTAATCTATATTTTTCCTATAGCTCCTTACTGACAACATACTGTGTTCCTTTCCGCTTTTATAAAACAATTCTAAAAGATATGGAGGATAAATTTAGATTATATAGAAATTTCTCTCTATCCAAAATGCTAAAATTTATGATGTATATTTAGAATGTGGCCACTATAAATGTATTAAATCTATGTTTGCCATAATCGTACACTTGATCTATTATAGCAAATAATGTAAAACTATCTCATGATTACTAGCAAATCTCAAAGATAAATACAATAAATTGCTTAATCTCAAATTCGATCGTAACACTTATACTCTTCTTTCAATTAAAGTTAAAATTTATTCTCCTTTCACACGGTTACATAGCTTTATCTTATTATAAACATAATAATTACACATAAGAATATATGCAGTCATTTATTTAAAGCCATATATTCCACTTATTTCGCATATTTCGAGAACTGCTTAAATGTTAAATTTACTAAGCTACTTTGCAATGGATAATTTCGTCAATATTTGAATTTGACTTATAAAGTTGCTTATGCTGAGTAAATCGATCGATCCTTTTGAATGCTGACTAAAAGTTTCCTTTCATTCAAGGTAGAATCAGCATTGTGTGTATGCGTGTAATGAATGATATACATAATGCATAATGAAAATAAAGAAATGAAAGGCAAATTTCATTGCTACGTATTCATGACAGTACAATATTTGTTGTGCAATACACCTTGCAATTTCGATTACATCATTTTTTATAATCACGCGGTCGCTTTTCCACTCTTCATTCTTTCGTTTAAGTAAATAAATAAAATTTGCAAAAAATTCTCTAATATCATCATGATGAATTGATTGTATAATTTGCGGAATAAATGGTAGACGATTTGATGAATTGCGTATGATTTTCTCAATGTTTTAAAATGCAAATGTCTAATTTTTATAGCAAAAGTCGTAACGAGCTTAGAGTTACGGATTTTCCTATATATAAAAATCATGAAAATCAATGCTAAAGTCCCATGAATAAAATAGCTTTCAAATTTATGAACGTATTTTTCTCTTTACAAAATTAATGCTTCAATGTAAAGATTTTTTTGTTAACGTCACGTAAAGGAGAGTTTCAGCGAATGTTCCCTCTGGTCACGTCATATTCGGCTGGATGTTGTGTCGGTGAGACCGACACTATCAAGCACAACCGACGCTCAGAAACTGAGGCCATTGCGCTTTCCTTGTCCAGATGTCATGTTTCGAGAAAAGCAATCGAAACAACGTTCTGCTTAATTTTTCCGGGTAGGAGTCATTTAGAAGCGAAGGCCATACATTTTCGACTGAAACTTTTGGACTGAGAGGATATTGGAAACATTTTCAACTGCCTTTTATCCTTAGACGACCACGAAATTCGGCATTGTTTGGCTGAACTACCACCAATTACTGACATCTTTGTGAATTATGTATCGTATTTTACTTATCCCTTTGCTTCCTATTTAAATATACAAATTACAGTTTTTTCTACTTTTTTGTCTTTTTTTTTTTTAATAGAAATTTACCTTTCATCATATTAAAAGAATAACACAATGGCAGAATAACTAAATGTTTGCTTAGACCAAAATTATTAAATAATTATGAGAGAACTTAGCAGCGAATATAATAAGGTTTACGATGTACAATTTTCTATGCTCACGGTATTTAAACTTTTTTTTTTTGTGTCCGTCTATCGATCTTTATAAATTATTCATTAATCCTAATTTATAGTTATATCACATGAGTAATGCATAAACAAAATTAGAGTATAATATTTAATCTATGTCAAGTTTGATGTTTTGTTCTTAAATAAATCCTTTCTAATGATAAAAACTCAAATTTTCATTGACTAATGAATACAAAAGTTCATCCATTTTTTAACCATATTTTTTTTTTTTTTTTTTTTTTTTTTTTATGTAAATATTCAGAATAATATTTTATACTATTCATTTTCGTTTAGTCAAAGTATTTAGAATTTTTTACTATGCAGCATAACTTTACCCTTCTATCAATATTCATTATTTAACGATTTACGTTTATGTAGCTAATTAAAATTTTCATTAGCAATCAGGAGAAATTCTTATCATTTTTTATGTTCAATAGACTTTTCACTTATTGACATTTTTCTTCATTTCCAATTTCGACTACTTTTCTATTTTCAATAAAATTCTTAATATTTATACCACAATTTTTCCTTATTATACGTTTAATCTAGCGATTCAGCTTTTAGTCAAGTAATCTCAATAGACTTTTTTCATTATTTCATTTAAAAGGTTCCAGACTAATTTTCAAGAGATGATAGCCAAAGGTTTTCATGTATTCTCAGTATCGATCGATTTTGATTGCAGTTTTACCGTAGCAATAGTTGCTTTTAATATTTGAAAAATAATTTATAAATGGTTAAATATCAAATTTTTTATAGATTAAATACACCTTATTAGGATGTATAAATATTTCAGTGGCCGTTTAATAACAAATAATCGTTCATTTATCAGTTTACATTCTTATCTAAAAAATTTTACTACGTTCATGGGGAACAATTGCTCCACGAATAATTAGTTTTACTAATTCTAATATTGTAAGGGAACTGTTTCAAATGTGAATCAGAATAAAATAACGACAAATTCCTTTATAGAGAGCATATTGCAGTTCAGAAGTTTTTAATTTTATGCTTTCGTCGCATATTATGATTGAATGAATCTATTTTCGAGCTTATAATATTAGTGCATCAACGTGTATTTATCATTATCATTAACTAGAATTACAATTCTTCTTATCTACTTGTTAAACATTATGTTTGACAAACCCAGCAGAAATCATATATTTGTTTTATAAGCAGTAAGCTAAACATTTAATTGGAATAATTATTGCGTAGTGACGTTGTGATTCTCATATTAATTTCTAATCTAAACGTCGTATAATTTTATACGCTATTGAATTACATTACTACAGGATGCCCTTATTTGTAATTATTATCAAATTAAAATACATATTAAGATTTCTCAAGAAAAACGTTGTTAAAAACATCTACCTCGAAGCATTCTTGGTAACCGTAGTGCTATGCCTTGAGCGATAATTCAACACAAAAGCACTTGGAATTTTTTTATGGCGATTGTCATTGAATGCCGGTTGAAGTTAGTAATAGATTTATTTATATTTATTAAGCCAACGAATTATTACAATAACATGTATTCTTTATTAGTCGAAAGAAAATGTTTATTTCCCTCATAGTGCAAAATTTTATTTATGCACGCATTTAGAATGGCAATTTTCATCACTTACGGATTTACAATTTACATATTGTGGATGCCTGAAAAAATCTGTGAATTTTTCATACTCGTACATTATCGTCAACTAGATTAATTTTCTTTTATTTAATTTTTTCATAATACAAAAAATCGATGAAAGTTTCAATGTGTCATTATAATCAATTTCATTTACGTTTTGTTCAACTATCCAATTTATGATGATTTTTGACCATTTAGCGAATAAATCAGTTCTCATATCGTTCAAGTTTGCTATCTAACTGCTGAAATTTTACAAAAAAGATTATCATATTGATAACTTTTATTTTTCATTGCATATACATCAGTGATAAGGTGCAAGGGCTCATAGGTTTGAATTACAGTTAAATGTTACCGAACGTTTGTCGTATATGCAACATTTGTAAACACATTCAACCACTGTAAACTTCGAACGGGAATTGAAAATATCACCAACTTGTGCCGCGGCAGTCACACAATCAATTTATCAACCAACTTTATTTTTCTTACATATTTGACTTTTTCTTTTCACATTTTCTTTCGTCATACCTCAAACCCATATGTCTATTAATTTATATTCATTATTATTGAGCAATTTGCTTTTCTTTGTACTTTGATTTTCACAGCGTCGATACATTATTCATTACATTAATTACGCAAAATCTTACAGTGAGTTTATTGTTAAAAAATCAAAATTAAAAATCCAATTAAATTGGAAAAATATAATCAAACGTTAGAAATACATTTTTTCTTAGTTTCTACCTAATCTAATTATCTCATAATTATTCGATCAATAATGTTATAATAATCCTTAATTGCATGCTAATTATAATAATTACACAGAAAGCGGAATTTTTAAGTGAAAAGAGCGCGAATCTTGGATACGTGAAATCTCTTTCTCGCGCTCCTTGTGAATCTTCCATGGAGTATTGGATGAGGTCCTTATGGAGAAGACGCAGGAATGAGATGCAAGAGAGGGCGCGCCTTGGCTGTCCGACTGTATCGGTGAGAGCGGCCGTGCGTGCACATACATTGCGCGCTCACACCCACACATAACGCGGGATAATGAAATCTGCTTCCGCTGGTGCATCGGGCCGATGGTATACGTGACCCTGCGCTTGTCTGTCTACCTCTTTGAGCGTGTGCTCGTCTGCGTGCGCACGTAGCCTCTGATTGATTAAACGTCCTTCCCAATAAGCCGCGTCCCGTTACATTAAAATCTCGCGAGTGTAGCCGAAATACGGCATTATGATGAAATTGCAATGTAAGTTGGAATGGGCTGTTTTGAAGGCTGCGTCCAGCGGCGATTAATTCCAATGCTCTGCACTTGGGTCGATACGTTTGTTCGTGAAATGTGCCGCGCCGCGTCTTTTAAGCACTCGATAGCCAATTAGTAGTTGTCCACTGGAAAAAGTTTGATTATGTACGATGATAGAATTTTGTGTTAAATGATAGTTACATGAGCGCGCCGTTTTTGCTTATACGTTTTTGCTTTTTTAGTGACAACAGCCAACAGCCTCTTATAATTAGAAGGATAATTATTGCTAAACTGATAAGCACTGTTAATTCATTTTGATTAGTCGGAATATGTTTTGGATTGGGATTAGGGATTCAGTGCTCATAATATGTTTAACGAGATGTATTTTAAAGAGCTAAATGCTTCCATAGGTCCATTTACAACGACCTATTTAGATAAAATAAAACTTTGTTAAATCCAATGAAATAGTTAAATTTACATTATGAAACATGCTATTCCTTTTATCGTATGAGCTGGAATGCTATTAGGTTGGAATAATCCACAGCGAATATTATTTGACATTTGCATTTAAGTGTCGAGGAATATGTATTGGAAAGTATAAATAGTATTTATTAATGAATTCACATATACTTGCACTAAGTATTTTTCCCTTTCCTTCCTATAGACTCTCTCGTTTTTCCTTTCGACGTTAAGACGTCAAATTCAGATTGACTTGGCGCTGTTTATTTGGGGTATCATAAATTGATACAATGAAAACATTAGGATAAGTTATAGTGAGCATATTATTAGACACTTCGAAGAATGCAATTATTTATTTATTAAAAGAAGTTTTACTTCTAAAAAGTGTATAGTGAAGAACGTTTGATCACACGAATATTTGAAATAATTCCTTTATACATTATATAATTAAAGTTTATTATTTCAAAATAATTTTAAATAAATATTAATTGACATTTATATTTAAGTATCGAGAAGTGCTTTTTTTTTGGCCGGGGGAGGGGTGTATTTTATTACTTACACTCTCCTCAATCGGTATCAATCAATTTTTTGACTCTAATTCTTGGTAATATTTTACTTATTCCTCTAATATATTCATCGTTATAATAAAATATTTTATATTAATATTTATGTTCAAATGGCCTTTTTTTAAATTAAAAAGCTTCAAAATATTTCCTACTTTCCATTCCTAATTATTAAAAATTTCATAATAATTTTTTGAAATTAATAGGCATTATGACATAGGGTTTTGAAATTTTGTAACAACAAATATGAAATATTATTTTAAAAAATACTTAACTTTTATTCTTATAGACTTTATAGTGTTTTTTTCCCTTTTCAAATTAATTGATAATTTTAAACATAAAAATAGAAAGGAAATTAAAAAGAAAATTAATATTTTTATAATAACCATGAATGAATTTACAATGAAGAAATTCATGTGTAAGAAAATTGTTATTTCATATTTTTATTAATTTATATTTTCATCAAACAATTCAATGCGAAGGAATAGAAATAGGAATAGAAATAGAAATAGGAATAGAAATAGAAATATAATAGAAAAGGAAAAGAAATAGAAATAGAAAAACATATAATTAATGTCTAATAGGTTTTATTAGAAACAAGACATTTATCGCGACTTTAGGAAAATAATGTCTCGAATATTTATATTATAAATTTGCTAATTCAATCAGTACATTTCTTCATAAGAGTCCAATCGATTTTTATAAGTAATAATATTATAATTTGACGATGAAGCTTTATTATTAGTCCAGTAGGTAAATTACTTATATTCAAATTAATGGTTTTTTTTAGTAAAAAAATCCTATTTCGCCTTGGATAATTACGAGGCGCTTGCTTACCGCAGAAAAATTAAGAATAAAATTTGAAATATTCAGTAAATATAAAGGTCGGGAAATAATTTCCAAGATTAAAGGAATAAAAACAATAGTGGCAATGTAGCATGATAGATCATTGCGAGATAAGTCGCAGGTATTTTTTTTTAAGTATAAAAGAATGTCCATGTCCGTCGAATGCTTATCTTAAAAATGTCGAGATAAGTCACATGTTTCTCTGATTAGCCATACTAAGGGAACTCTTAAAGACCACCGTACCCCCACTCTACTTTGTGCTCCTCGTTCTTTCTCTCCCTCTTCTTCTTGCTCCCTCATCACACCCCCTTCCCCCTTCTTCTTACCCTTTCCACTCCACGTATCATTGCACGCCCTTTGCATACGTTCGTAGCACATGAGAGGAGTTTTTAATTAATGTTGCCGAAAAGCATTGTAAATCTGAATAAATTTCAAGACTTGCTTGCGCACGACGCCGAGGCTCAACATACAGGAATCGGATCTTCTCCACATAACACATTCGCGCTTGCTTGCACACATGCGTAGAGAGAATGTGTGAGAGAGAGAGAGAGAGAGAGAGAGAGTGTGAGTGAGAGACTGGGAGCTAGACGGGGTGGGTCGGCGCAGGAGGAGGAGGTGGTGGTGGTGGTTGTTGCGGAAGAGAGAGAAAGAGAGAAAGAGAGAGAGAGAGAGAGAGAGAGAGACAGACAGATGGACACACATTTACGGACGTATTCGTAGCCGCACATGTTTCACGATAAGGAGTCACCTGCAATTAAAGTCAGGGCCTCGGAGCTCGTATGCGAGCGCGCGAGAAGCACAGTGGCTGCGCTTTCGCGGAGCTCGGCTTCGACTCGCCGGATATTTGACTCCACCTGCTGCACTTCGTTATACTCCGGAGGCCTCTTTTTTCATTCTCGCTCCTGCACCTCCTCCTCTTCCTTTTCGCGCACTGCAAATGTGCCGCTTGCGCATTCCTACGTCCTTACCTCTATCTATCTGTCTGTCTTTGACTCCCCCCCCCCATCCTCTCACACCCCTCACTTTCTCTCTCTCTCTCTCTCGCTCTCTCTCTCTCTCGCTCTCTCTCTCTCTCTCGCTCTCTCTCTCTCTATGTATCTCCCTCTGCGTCTCTTTTTGCTTTTTGCTTATGATGAGAAATAGAATATCAGGCGTAGTGGAAGAAGGGGGTCACGAGGAGATTAGATTAGATGACAAGAATGAAAGGATGAAAGAAGCGAGAGCCAGAGTGAGAGAGAGAGAATATTGATAGAATAACGTAATGACCGAGAGGAGCGAGTGTGTATGAAATGTAGACATTAGCCTACCTATATCGAGATACCGAGTGGTTGTGCGTAACGACGACGGCAATCGAGCTCGAGGGACAAAGGACGGGGCGCAAAAAATGATTATAAGTTAACGATATTGCCGGGGAAGGGAAAAATGAAGCGGGTCCGGTCGTGCTTGGATCGGCGGTACCGAGGCGAAATAGAACGAGTGCAGGGATTCTGAACACACGCGCGCACATACGCGCACGCACGCACGCGTATAAAGAAGAAAAAACATGGTAGAAAAATGCGAAAAGGGAAACAAGCAATCGATCATTACTAGTACTACGCACTACTCGTGCACCTATCCGTCTATGTATGTGGATTTCATAACGTCCTGCACGATGCTGTTTCGAATAAGTAGATCGTTATATATGCTGACGTGAGTTAATGTTACAGGCTGATTAAAATGCAAATCGACTTCGAGCTTCTATTACACATTTTTTTTCGGCGACGGTATTGTCATGACCGCCAAGGCAGAACTAAAAGTCATAACACCGATTTCTCCCGTACCTTATTATGCATTCACCGTAATTATTTTTCACGGTTTAGTCTTGATGGTGGAAAATGGCTGGAGGCACAGCTCTTATACAATCGTGACACTTGGTAAGAAAAAAGCGGTGCCCACCCCTGATCCACCCTCCCACGATCGTCACTCGCCATCCACCGATAGGCGAACGAGCGCAAACTTCTGCCGAGTATCCGGAGCACTTGTAAGCTCGATGAGCCCCGTCTCACGTCAACGCCTACAAAGATTAATGTAATAATTGTCGACGACGCAGCTAAGTCTGTTATTTGTAATAACGTACTTACGTGCAATTACCCAGCGGACGTCTGAATAATCATTCAAAGAGTACGCGGACGAAAGTTGGAGAAAATATTGGAAAACTAAAGGAATTGGAATTTGCACCGCATCGAACTGGCATCATCGGAGATGGTAATCAGATCTACTCGACAAGATTAAAAATCAATTTAGCCATAATAATATTATCACGAGGCATCATAATTAAAAATTTTCTAGGATAATAATACCTCGCAGCTCTCGGTGTGGAATATTTACGTAGCAACCTCGGAACAACCATTAAAGCGCGTGTATTAATTAAATTCGCTGCGACGGCTTCGCGATTTTAGCAATGGCGCGGGTGAGGGTAGTGGCTCGTTAAGCTCGTCGAGAATTGAAAAAGCAATTGCGTGCTGGAACGATAAAGCGCGCGTCGATGGGCGAGAAGGCGTCCGTTGAATTTCGTCGGGGCCTGATCGACGAATCGACCGCCTCGAGCTGGAAACGCGCCATGGGCAAAAGGAACGCGGCCCGTTATTTTTCATGGCTTATTGCGAATCAATTCGAGAGGCGGGAGATTCCGGGCGTGAGAGCCGTGACGATGAGGGCGATAACGAGCGCAATAAGACCGACTTTTTCCCGGACGCCTCTCCTTTTCATTCGGCGCGCCCGTAAGCACGTGCCGGCGGTCTCTCCTCTCCCCCCCTCCGCCCACTATGCAGACTCCTATCCCGGTCGCTCGTCACGATCGCGCAATCGGAGCGCAATCGGAGCGCAATCGGAGCGCAATCGGAGCGCAATTCTAACCCAGCAGTGATTAAATTCCAATCGTCCTGGACTTTGTGTCGCATTCTCTGAATCTGCGAATCTAGCGCGTCGAGTCGCCTTAGCTATGCCTGATGATCGTCGGCCATGGTGATTGCGGATGGATGGTCGTAAGGCATGAAGTTGCGAAGGTGGTATTACGAGCGACGAAACGACCTTTCCTTCCATCTCATCGATCGCACATCGTTCGTTATCGTTGCTTTGTTTCCTATTTTGCATATATGAGAGCGCGCGCGTGTGTGTACGCGATCGCAGCGGAGGGTCGTGGCTGTATCGCCGATTAGTCGTCGTCGGGGAAAATTGCCGGCGCTAATGACGAGGCCGAGTGACGCTGTCACTTTCTTGTTATCGCGGTTGCCTCTGGATTAGCCGAGTTGATGAAACGGCTTAATTCGGGTTTTTATCCCTTATTAGTCTCCAAGTTTAGAAGTAGCTTGAGGCGAGAAGGGCGTAAAACAAAATGTAAAGTGCAAAGGGCCGTGTAATCTTATATTAATTCCGTTAATTTACTTTTTTTGTCTTTTATCGTTGGTACTAGCCACTGTTATTATCGATAAAAAATTTATAATTCCGATAAGTTGTGTCGTACTAAAAAAAGGAAAATGGCTTTCGATTCGTTGCATTCTTAAGGCTTATTATTCGAGACTGAGATCATTGGGAAGTAAATTTTATCATTTATTGCAATAAATGAGCAGTGGACGTGACATGTACAGTCGCTCTTTCGCCGCCACCCCCGTCTCTCACCCCCGTATCCCATAAGAATATGATCGTCGTATCACGTAGATCAATTTATGTATTTTCGTTATTTTTGCACGACTAAACAGTTCCTTAGCGTGATCACTTAATCTCGATTTAGGAAAGCCAGATGAGTGGGACGAGAAATGCCCTTTCATATTTCCGCAAATACAAGAGCGAGCATTCACTAGCGACAATTCACCAAAAATCGCCAAAATAATGGACAAATAGCTTTCTTTCACTTACAATACTCAGCATTTACGGAAATGCGATTGGCTAGGATAAAACGTAGACGTCTTGCTACGTCTTAAGCACTGCTCCTCGATAAACGCCGCGGTAATCTTAATCGGATTTTTGAAATCCCTGCGCGCCTCGAGTGCGCCGCCATTAATTAAAACCCAGCGTCGGGCCGTAAACCAAGGCGTTGCGTTGCTTTATTAAAAATGTACATACA
>NW_011948422.1:962287-967313 GCF_000503995.2 Ceratosolen solmsi marchali
ACACGACGATAATATCCGCGAGATCCGTGCATACACACGAAGGCAAGGCGATGCTCGTTACGGAGGGCCCAAAAAGAAAAAAAAAAGAAAAAAAAGAAAAAAAAAAAAAGAAAAAAAGTAAAAGAGCAACCGTACGAAATTCGCTTTAATCGCCTCAATCGAAGGAGCAAAAAGCGTATTAAGCGTCGATACTGTGCTTGTGGGAGGGGTTTGGGGGCTGGGATCATGGGATGGGGTTGGAATCGAAGGACGATAGTTGCAAAGCCCCGAAGTGACGAGGAGTTGGTGGCGATGTTCCAAGTTACTGGGAATGTCCGACTCGCTCGAGCCGGTCGAGGTGCCGCGCTCGCCGATACTCGGGGATGACGACCGAGGGTCTATCGCCCGAAAGTGCCCCAGCATCGCGATCGACGAGATAGAGTACACCATTAGCGGCGCGACTGTAGCGTCGTTTATTACATTCGAGCTGTCGGCGTGGGCACTCGCAACCGCGTGTGACCATCCGCTGGTCCCGTGGAAGCGCCAACACGCCCATCGACGGTTATCGATTGTCGCCGAGGCGCGCGCTGACTCTTCCTCGGGTCCCTTCCATCGGCTTTACAAAAGACAGTCGCCTCCGCCGAGGCCAGTATCTGGATAAGCCTGACTTAATGTCTTAATATGATAATTTGCGAGTGGCTTAGATTTAGCCGATCAAAGCCTGGGCCAAAGCAATTGAATTAACCGAGCGCTGCCGCGTATTTATTGATTTTTAATACCAGCGGCTCGCGCTACCGGAATTCCCCGGGAATACTGGCGCATTAGAATGCTATGCATTATTTATAATTTTGATTCACTTCGGGGACTTGCCTACGGACTTTCCGCTTTGAGAGCTTTAACGAGTGGATTATTATTGCGTGGTACAGATGGTCGGCGGAGGTGAGATAAGTTGTGGTAAACGCGATGTAAAATTGCAAACGATTTGAATGATTTTTATGTAATGCGATACTTTGGTTTATATGGCTATGATTTTATGGCAATGATAATCCATTTCCAGCGACAAATCACCGTGCTCACGAGAATTCAGGGATTTAAGTTGAACGCGTGTTTACCGTGCAAACGGAGCAGATTTATAATTGCTAATGATATGCAACTATTGGCGGTATGCCGTTGCGATAATTACGCTACTCATTTGAAATAAGTGATTTTGGTTTAATGTATCCGCGAGTTTAACGCGATTTATATTTGCATTTGTGTGAATTAAGATTATAAGCGCCGAGATTTTTTAAACATAATCTTTGAATGATTTTTCAAATATAAACGCCAGTTTCTTCAACTCTACAATCTATTGGCTTTGCGAGAATTTCAGCCATAACCGTTTCTTTTTTTCCCTTTCTTTTTTTCATTTCGTTTCACGGGGTCTGAGTACCGCAGATTACTATCCCATTCAGCGGTCCCTTAAATCTGCCGTTTCGTATCAAGTTACGGTTATTTTTATCCCGAAAGGAAAGTTATAATTACCGATATGAAAAAACATATTTAAGTGCTATAGTTTTAATATACGCGATGGCAATAAGAGCAGGAGGAGATTTTTTTTAAACGCAAGTGTGAATTTGAATCGCGATTAATATTGCTATCGGCTCAACATCCACATTTCTCGTGCATTAATATCCGCCGTACAAACTGAAATGTTACATACGTAACATTGCCCCTAATTATATAGCATTTATTAAATATATAACCGTAAATGCCTACGAACCTGATGAACAAAATCTTTCAAATTCTTACGTACCCGTACCGCGTCAACTCGTATTTCATAGTGTAATCGAAGCCCTTACAACGAAATACTCAAATGTTCTCGTAGTTCATAATCTGCCTTTTCACAATATGTCGATTAAAATATCCCGCTCTCTCATCGTTGATCCTAGGATTGGAAAGGGCAGTCGGACACCTAATCACCTTCACCGTGATAAAAAGGAGGTTGGGGATAGAGGGGAGGGTCGGCTTTTTGCCGAACAATCAGTTTTAAGAGCCGACACGGGCCATTCGACTTAACTGGGACTGCAGTTGCAACTGCGCGTGGATCGACGGCTGAGTTGAGAGATCAACTTGCACGCCGATCGCCGGGGGCATTGTAAAGAAGACAATGGAAATGGACCGTGTCATTCCGACCTATGGACTCATTGGTTTCCCGGGGCGGTTAACGAACGGAAGATAAAACGCGCGACGAGCTTTTCCACATTGGTGGAAAAACGAATTGTCGAGGGAGTTTCCGTCGCCGCCGCAGTCATCGCAATCGTCGCGTCCTCGTCAGCCCATACGCCCTTACGACTTTCGTTGCCATTCGATTCCTTATCTAAATCTCATTGTTTATCTATTATGTCTGATGCATATAAGCCAATGATTTTCGGTAATATGCATGTGCACTTTTTATCAAAGTGCATCTCGAGTGTTGCCCAAAGTATGCAGCAACGATGTAAGACGATGTAAGATGTAAGGAACGTTCTCGTATTACTTACAAACAGTTTAATGCATCGATAGATTTCTTGATTATGTTGTAGATATGTAGATACACACACGCGAAATTTTTCACGATAATAGATGTAAGATAAAATGCTGGATATTCGATATACCAATGCGAAATTATAGTGAAGTCATTTATCATCATACCTAAGTACCATTTAATTCAATTTGCCTGTGATCTAATGTTGTCGAGTACATCTTGAATAAGATTTGGAAGAATAAGCTGTTTGGTGAAAAGCTTGTATACTCACTTTTCGGATTAAATTTCAAAGAGATTTTTCTTTTCTTTAATGTTGATTTTAAAGTTAAGTCGTTATGCGATCGTTCTATTTAATTACATTTTTTCATATATTGGAAGGATGACGAAAGATTCAATATCTTAAAGACGTAGGAAGGAATTACGGTCGATTAACCCTTGTAATAAATTAATTACAAACTATACCATTTTAATGTAAAAACACCAATCGATTGAATTTTTAAAACTTTTTTAACTTTTACTTCTGCACACCCATATTATATAAATAATATTTATAATCAAAGCTTTCTCCTACCCGCGAGTATGATATTATTAACTTTACAAGTTAAAAAATTTATCTTCTTATGGTAATAATCGTAATGGAAAATTATATTATTTTTGTCATATAAATCGTGTAATATACAACACCTCTATCTCCCCCTTTCACACTCTCTCATCATGCAATAAAACACGGAGTATCTTTATAATATTCTAAAGTCCATACATGACGGTTTTGTGTTATATGACAAGTGTCATTTAAGACAAAAGCAAGATATTTATGCAGAAAACTCTCGCGAGCATCAGGTAGACAATCTCCGTCTTTCCGAGACAAAAAAATGACTCGAGTCAAATTGCCCGTGATTAAGTAAATTCAGTTGAAAAGTTGGGCAATACGTAATGGGAGAAGTGTAGCATGGCGGCAAGGCAGAGTGCCGTTTGTCACATTGCGTCAAGTGACATTTGTTCAGCAAACCCCGCAGGTTAATGTTACGTAGCGCGCGAGATAAGTAATAGCTCGACGAAACTTGCCGGCTTTTCGTCGAGTTAATCCACACGCGAATTCATTGTCCCGCGATCATCAACTTCTCCGTCGCAACAAGCCTCCTCGAAGCTCCAAATTGATTAAGATCCAGGACAATCGCGACGGCCCGATTATACGTAGCTGTAAATTGAGGACAATCCCTCCCCTTGTCTAATTTCAACGCAACGGTATTTGGCCCGACCACACAGACGCACACGCTCACACACGCACACAAATAAACGCGCGCACGAACGAACGAACGCTCACACAAACGTCATATCAAAGCCATGGAGGCGATTGTTCTGCGGGCATTATTATAAATGCGTAGTCAACGGGCAGCGCCTTCGCCATCAATGGACACTATTTATTCTATTGTGCTGCCCGGGAAAAATGAGCGCATTATTTAATGGGAGCAATTATTAACACTATGCAAGCATTACGGTCGCCATATAAGTGTTACAATTAAAGTAAAAATGCAGCTTAGCAATAATTATGCCCATAAATTAATATTAATTATTGGACATTCAAGAAGAAGGATTACTATGGCGCGCCGAGTTCTCCTCTCTAAGCTGAGTTATTTATCACGAGGTTATGACCGTACCGATTCTCCCCAGAAATTCTCGACCGCTCCCCAAGAGGTTTATCGGCTATTCCATCCAAGTTCCTCTCTCTCTATTTTTTTTTTTCATCCTCCCTCTCCTTTGCCTCCACCCTCCCCCACCCGCCCGCTCCGCTCCACCTCCCCATCCCGCACAACTTCTAACTCCCAACATCACCTTCCTCCCACTTCGCGAATCGATCCAACAGCTAACTACTCACCGTCTTGAAATATTTATTATAAATAGCAGGAGGATGTGCTCTTACGGTCTCGCGAGTCTGCGGTACACCAAATTTCTCAACTGCTCTCTACACTCCGCGAGAGCCTCGAATTAATTTAATTCGTTCTATTTATCAATTTATTAAGTAGGGCCCATACATCTCAACTAAGTAGTCACTTCCACCGCACATCAACAACACTGTACGCGGGTATGTAGGAAACCTCCTTTTGACCACACATCGCGATGGAAAACGCAACGTCATGCCAAGCGATGGAAATCTCAGCGCATCCGTGTCTACCATTATATCCTTATGGTTTTACGCATTTAACATAATCGCGCGCATCTAGTAGCAATAAACGAATAAGTAGGAAAGTCAGGATAAATAAGGAAGCCTGTCTGCTCGGGAGTGAGGAAGACGTTGTTGGCCGATTGTTTGACGAGAAGATGGAGTTTCAATTATGTTGGGAGGCCCGTTTGGACTTTGCAAATTGCCGCATCATAATGGCAAATGCGAATAATGGCTCGCTTACAAGTCACCGCTTATAACGCGCGCTCTTTTCCCTCGTACCTCATCTCCCGGGGGAAACCCGTGATCCATCTCCCGCAGCGTCCGAACTCAATAACGCGCCGCGGCTCGCCCTGTTTACCTTTCGCTACGCGCGCTTATCT
>NW_011948422.1:967443-984103 GCF_000503995.2 Ceratosolen solmsi marchali
CCCCCCTTTTCTTTCCCCCCCCCCCCCAATACCCCTCCCCCCTCCGTTCCCTATCTCCGGCATATGGGATACATACGGGGCGTCCAACCTTCGCCACGCTCATCTACGCGAGAAGCTGCCCTTACGAGCGACCCGCACCTTTCGTGAGCGACCGGTCTCACGAGGTACATCGAGACCCGGAGCCAGCACAACAGACCTCAGCATCTCGTACCTCTCATCACAGAGCATCGGTGTCGATCGAGGATTACGACGACGAAGAAGGAGGACGACAACCTGCGACTAGTTGGTCAATACGTCCAAGGCCGCTTAAGCAGTCTCATGAAAAGTGCGATAAGTAATAGTTACTATTGCGAGTAAATCGATTGGGAGGATCGACGGTGGAGGGAACACGTGCGTCCTCGGTTTTGCCACGGCGGGCCTTTCCAACGCCACGGTGGGCGCCGATGACTTTTCGATCGACTCCAATCGACTTGAGCAGCACATTCAAGGTGGCCCAACTTTTTCAAATCACTGCCGGATAAATACCAACGTATCAATGGCCGTTACTGTGATGTAATGGATATTGGTGGGGCGTAGCCGAAAAGTGTTGGTAAGCATCGAACGCCGTAAGGCCATTAAACGCCATGGCGCGTGCAAATTCATTATTTTATCGTTCAGAGCTTATGGATTTACTTTTAATAAAGTTTAATTACGCAAACGAATGGTCATTGATGGTTATGTAAATATTTTTTTAAAAGGATAGAATTACAGTTCTGGGAAATAATTTGAGGACACTTCTTTACGATGGACGTCGTAAAAAGTGTTTATTCCTTAGTGATTGTGTTGGCTGTTATTGCTAAGTGCCCCAAAATTTCACGGAAATAATAATTATTATTATCATTGTCGATATCATTGTTACTGTTATTATTATTATTGTTGTTGTCATTATAAATTACTATTATTATTATTATTATTATTATTATTATTATTATTATTATTATTATTATTATTATTATCATCATCGTTGTTGTAGTCGTCGCCATTACCGTCGTTATCATTCTTACGAACACACGCACGCGCACACGCACAAAAACACAATTTTGTAATAAAATATTTGATAATTGTATGTAGAAACTTAATATCCTTCTTATTTATAAATATGTATGAGATAAAAAGCGAATCATAACATAAAGTACTTTAAAATATTTAAAATTCAATATCATTTTGAAAAAAACCTACATTTCCTTAAAATATTATGGATTAACATAATATATCTTGCCATTCATTGAGATAAATTTTCAAACTGTGATTAAAGAGGACACAATTTTTTTTCATGAAATTCAGTACGTTATCGCGTTGATAAATTTAAAAGAACTTTATGAGACGTGAAATTAAATAATTAAATAAGTACGTGCATTTATATTTATTATAATTTATCATAGGATAAACAGTGATGCTTTTTACTTTTTTCAGTAATATTTGTGACCCTCGTAAAACTACCAGAGTGAAAATATGAAAATATAAAATAAAACAATTGATTAAAGAGTATTTTACCCTACTCTATGAATATTTAGATATTGAACAATGATTAGCTTAATGGGCATTCGAAGACGCCAAATATTTCGAATTATATTCAGCTTTGCGCTCCTATTGATCTCAAAGCTTTCCAATGTCGCACGAAGTACGTATCTATAAAACACACTGTAAGCATCATCGGCATGAAACGGATTTTCCGTTTTATTAGCAATGATAAAAAAAAAAACCTTACGTTTCAATGATTCGAAAAAACCAAATTAATTTTTTCTACCCTATGAAATCGTCAAGCCTTGGCATGTTTTTGCTCCTACTACTTACTATACATCGCCAATGCCCACAAAAGAAACAGAAATCTTTAGCATAAAACTTCACAGAGTTAATACATAATGCCTCTGCATTATGAAAGTAGCTGCAGTAATAATAATTAATTAACGTTAATACATCAGCTGTTATTTCAAAGTGAAAAATGAATCTGCAAAAAATATAGGACATGAATAAACAGTTTTATGGTTCATTCGCAAATATTAATGCGACGAGTACCTTAACCGAGCCAAGCCCCATAAAAAGTTTCGTTTTGTGCGTGTGATTCACGTATCTGCAATTCATTGCAAAAAATCACGGAAGCCGTATAATTCCAATTGCGACTACGTGAATGACGACGAATGTCTCGTCTTTCAAACAAAAGCCTCTCGTCAAATGAATCTTGTAAACTTTTTGCGAAATAACGACATATAAACTGGCGAAACCACGCCTTTCCATTCTCATTTATATGTATCTGTAAGCCTCGGACGGGAAAGCCAGTGTGGCGTCATGTAAGCTCTGCGGGTTTCTTTCGAGCTTCCGCGTATAAAGGAAAATGAAAACGAGGACCAAGTAACTAGCGCACACTTCCTAATTGGTACTACCGTCTCGAAAATTTAAATCCCCGAGATCTCAAGGCCTAAAGGTCTGTACGTCGTTATCTACGCTTAGCCATGTTCCTCGACGAGTTGCAATAACCATTGCTGTCTATCATTTTGTATTGCCTTCAGCGAGTTACGGCGAGTTATAAACAAGGCAAAATATATAATAACGGTACAATACATTCAACTTAATTGCTTATGAGGAAATAAATCAATAGATCGGATTTTGCATTACAGGACGTGGCAGAAGAGAAGTATGGATTGGCGTTTCGTGGTCGTTGCGATGATTACTTAATATTAAGTTGCTACACAGTCGTCATCGGTAAAGATTCGTGGCCGTATTAAATAATTAACACCTGCAACCGCGCATAATAAATGCAGATCCAGTCTTTTTGTCAGGATGATGATTAATTACGATTACGTTGGATGATTATTTTGGTGGAAATATGGTAAGTGGGACACACCGAGAGTGAAATAAACATCCAAACATTAATAACGACTCGACGGCAACTAGTCTCATGTTAAGGAGGCATTGAAACGCCACTGTAAATTTAATAATAGAGATTACGAAATACTTTATTTTACACCGAATTCACCATAGATAATAAAAGTCTCGTATCTTGGATAAAAGTTCTTCGTTTCTCGTATTTTTCATGCATGCAACTTTCTACGACGAATGCCATACCGTGAATCACGAAACGTGCATTTTTTGTTGCGCCACGCCATTCCCACCAAGCCATTATCTAAAGAGGGGTAATGGAGGGGGATGGGGCGGGAGGAGGGGGATTGTACCACGATCGGCAGCGACATATTTCAAAATCGCGAAAAAAAGTGTAAAAACTGAACGTCAAAAGTTAGGTGCTTATCGTCGCCGCCGAATCTGTCCTTATCCAACGACAATCGCCATTTTCACCCCGAGGCCAAGGCTCCTCTCGGCTCAATAATATCCGCGACTCTCCTTCTTCCCGGCGGGCAAATGCAAAGCGTGGCGGCGGTGAAGGAGAGGCGAGGGCGACCGGGTAGGAGGCTGAGATGAAAAAAAGGATCGCTTTTCAGGTCTCTCTCGCACACATGCGGAAGTCAGTGGCTTTCTCGCGGGCCACGACGACTACTAGCGAGCGACGACTTATGGGATCTGGCAGGCGAGATATCACGGGACCCCGCGCGACACTGAGAGTCGCGTGACGACTGCCATGTTTGCACAGTGAGAACGAGTGAGAGCGTGGAAGAGAGGCAGGGAGGAACGAGAACGGGGAATAGAATGGACGGTGGGGCAGATTGCTAATGTGATGGGGGGGGGGGATGAGAAAGAGTAAATCGAGCCACCGAGAAAAGACTTATGCGCTGTCTCTCGCTCTCTCGCACGCCAGAATTTCTCTTTCTTTCAGCCTCCGCACGGATAGTACGTCTTTCCCTTTCGTATTCCTCGAAGAAGCGCCATCCTTTAATTCTCGCGATGTTGTGTGTGCCTTACGCGCAGGTACATGTAGGACTTCGTGTGTACATGCTTCATCTGGAAGCGGTCAAGGGTGGGAGGGAGAAACAGATAGAGAACGAGAGTGAGATAGTGTAACGGGAGGAGGGGGAGATACTACTCACGCCACTGCGAATCGCCGTCACGCGAACCTACGTCCCATTCCTCTTGTACTCGTTCTCTCGTGCTTTCTAGCTAGCAAAGTAACGTATACATGTCTTATATGCTGGTTGCTCATGTATGGAATATTAAATCTCGCAAGAAACTGGATTAGATAAATTTTATAAATTATGCAAATTAAGACCGATGTATTTGTGATATGTGTAAGCGTACCGTGCTGGTGTATGTGACACTATTGCGTTTCAATAGGCTTGCCATCGCATGTGTGGACGAATTATGTGTATGCGTTGTTGCTAGGCAAATGTTGTTTTGGAGCTTTTTGCCGAGTAGAAAACATCGGAGATAACTTTATGATTATGAGAGCACGCGCCAAGCTAAGTTACCGCTTTAAATATCGAAAGCAGCCAAAGTCGATACGGCCGGATAATGAAGTTTTTTTTTTTGCCATTGACTCTATGCGTTAAGGTGAGATTCCTGGTTTGTAGTTTAATGAAGTCTAGTCTATACTAAATTGTAATTCTCACGTTCTCTGGCTTACATTAGCCAATAATTCTCACGCTTTCTAAGTTTATTATATTAATAAGATTTTTGCATATTGGTAAATTTATTGAATAAATGTAGAATTACGTTGTAATTAACAGGGAAACCCTAAAATTTTCAAACAATCTTTTCACGCTTAGTCGACATGAACTAGCATATTATTCGGAAAAAAATTCAGTAAATATTTACATTGTAAATCAAGTCTTTTATTTTGAGAAAAATAAAGTATAATTTATTCAATTAACTATTAAGCGTGTTAATGCCATGATATTTATAAACCTCTACTCATTCATTAAATAAAAAATATAAATAAATTTAAAACAGAAGGGCATAGACTTCTAGTGAAATGTTGTGCAAATGAAAGAGACAAGTATATTAATGCAAATATAAATAAATCTCGATGCCAAATATTACAACAGAATGAATGAAAGTAAATTTAGCAAATAATTAATCAGACATTTTAAAGAAACATAATTATGCAACGAAATCATTGCGCTAGTGCCTACAATGTTAGTTTGGAACATGTTATTTACTTAGAAATATAAAATGTCTTCGATAAAATCATATGATTAAAGTACTTAAAATACGAAAATGATCTGAATTTACTAAAAATCGTGATTGAAAGTATAGAAATTTCATGAAAATAGGATTAGATCGTGTGCATTATTAATGAGACTTTCAATAAGGTGCGTAAATGTAAATAAATTTTCTTGCCGTAATGAAGTGGGAAAATTGAATAGGAGAATTATAAAGACGATATTGTAAATAAATGTTATTGCAGAAAATTTGCATAAGGCAAAATATATTAAGACTGTGAAATACTATAATAATGACGTGATAAACTTTTAATAGTGCAAATCCATTTAATAAGATTAAAGTAAGAATAATAAGTCATAATAATAGATAATATTAAGCGAAAGATGTTAAGGATAATTTTACAAATTACTTCTAATTCTGCCCTGCTCGCACTAAATTAATAATTAAATAATGATAGACTTTGTACTTCATCGTTCATAGTTGTCTTCCCCCTTCCCAGCCCCATACCCAATCGCCTCGTCATTTCATCCCATCCATCATCCAAATAAATTTCCCGTCGAAGCATAAAAAATAAATTAAATTTACATAAAAATCGCTTGTAATTGGCTTTAAGTATGAGCAGAGTAGGAGCTGAATAATTAAATGAAATCAAATGCTTCTCACTCTATCAGTTCACTTGTTCGCTCCCTTACTTTTGCACAAGGCGAACCGTAGTACTATACTCTTTCCGTTTTGCGATTACTTATTCTCTGTGCGCTCGATGCACGAGTCTCCGTCAATTTCAAACACTCAATGCTCACGCGCGTCTTTTCCTTCGTCTCTTGTGTTGCTTTTTCCGTTCCCTTTGAATCAGCGAAAGTAGTTGTACGAGGGAACTTCTAAATATGTTCTTTATGAAGGGATCCCGTTTCTTAAAAGTGCTTTACATCAAAGATCCCTTGATATTTTATCCGGAATCCTGGTAAAGATTACAATTACTTTTTTAATCGGGCGACGTATTGTGCATCAATATAATGAGGTTATGAGGAAAAGTTGCAAGAGCATTCAAATTTTTATTGCGAATTCTATGCAATGATATTATACCTTTTCCAATTTGATAATATTGGATTAAATACAAAAGTATGTGTAATCGCGAAGAAAATTTGTCGGATTGAAGAGTTTCGACAATATTATTGCATAATAGCGTTTCGATTACGTAGAAATAAATATATATCATACCAACACTCTTTGCTTTATTTTTAATAAAACGATCAAGAATATTTTATCCAAAGTGCTGCATTTTATTGTAGAGAGGTACAGGATATAAAGGATACGTATAGTCACTTGTTCGTATAACTGTTTTTACTGATTTAAAGTGAAATGCGAAAAGTAGCACCGGAGATGAAGGTGAAGGCGGACATGAACACTGAGTGTTTGAAATTGACGGCGACTCTTGCATCGCGAGCAGAGAGAATAAATATGTACGAAATGGAATACATGCACGCATACCCACGTACGTGTTGATGTGTAAATGATTTTCCGTTCGATTATTTATAAAAACTTTGTTATTCAAATAAGAGACGAATTTGTATCTTAAAAAAATTTTGGTTAACCATCGTTTAAGATTTTATTATTATCAAAAATGATGTACAGCAATGCTTTTTAAGCCAATAAAATCACTTGGATATGATACCTTAACGACAAAGTCGTTATTCAATTTTCAAAGGGTTCAATACATATTTTCCCATATCCTTATATAAAATTATCTCATTAATCCACAATCCAATTCAATTAAACATCACAAATGCCTTTGGTATTAAAATTCACACAGTTATTAAAATACTCGAAAAGACAGAGTCAGCTGCTTTCGCCAAGCACACCAGCACTTGTCATTGGAGAAGTAACTTTGTAACACGGCACATTTTTTACTTTGGAGTAGGGCACTTTGAAGAAAGGAAATATATTCTCTGGGATCTGTTATATTTTCGGCTTAGATTTCTTACCCAACCTAACTGACTTTTCAATACGTACGCGTACGTACGTACGCCCTTTCTCACAGTCGAGCGGACGAACAGTCGAACGTCAAAAGTGAAAAGATTGCCATTAGCATTTCAGCATCCACGAGGACACTAAAAGCAGCTTCGATTAGATACGAACCTCTTTGAAAAACTGCCAATTCCGTAGTCTATACAATTACTTATCGACGATACACGCGCGCAAATTTGCGTCGCTATTATCCACTTTAGTATATTTTCATGCGCCTACCGCATCTCGCTCTCAAAGCGGACTGTTAAATATTTCAACGTCACGGACTTTTTCGCACGCGTCTGTCGACCGACCGACCGACTGCTTCATGATGCCCTCGTGATATTTTCCAGACCGGGCGTCTTGAATTTCACGTGCCCGCAAGAATGACGGGACGACAAATGGACAGCCGCCATTCGCATAATATATAATTGCGTATTTTAGGTGCTTTTGTCATTGGTTTTTCGTGGCTTATGTCGCTCGACGTAGCCCAGTCTACGCGATCCCATATCCTCGCCACTGTTTTCCTAAATATTTCAATAACACAGTCGACAAAGCTGCTCAGCATTTCCGTGCATATCGCATTGTGTATAAAAGTGAAAAATCTTATCACTAACAAATAATCATCGGAAGCATTCTATTCGTGAGTCAGGCGATTTTCAGACTAAATCTTCGACTCTAAGTATCACTGGAACTAAATATAATTTATGTGTATGAAATAAAAATAAATAAACCGCCAAGCGTACCTGAAAGTCCGTAACGTAATTTCTGTTTGCATAATTAAAGGCTTAGGGTAATAAATTTTAATTGCCATATAATAATTCGTTACAATACCCTTACATATTCACAATTAAGAAAATTGCATCCAGATCGAATGACTTTTAGCGATGTAATGCAATTTACCTTAATA
Source organism: Ceratosolen solmsi marchali (assembly GCF_000503995.2). Classification (NCBI taxonomy): domain Eukaryota; kingdom Metazoa; phylum Arthropoda; class Insecta; order Hymenoptera; family Agaonidae; genus Ceratosolen; species Ceratosolen solmsi. The sequence goes on from NW_011948422.1 coordinate 975,446, forward strand.
AGCGAGAAATTTCAATTAATGATAAGGATGAAAGAAAAAAAACGTCTTTGCCGCGCATATATAAGATGTTGCATTGCTTGGGACAATTAGTATGCAAATTTACGGATGACAGAAAAATTTTAATATTAACAGCAAGTAACACTAACAAGCCGTGTGATTAATTCGATGGAAGCACGACTAGAAAAATATGATTTATTCAACAATTATGAATTATTGCTTAATACGCACAAAAAAATTATACAATAAAACTGTTCGAGAGTTAGAGGGATAGAGAGAGAGAGAGAGAGAGAGAGAGAGAGAGAGAGTGTGTGTGAGAGAGAGAGAGAGAGAGAGAGAGAGAGTAAGAGAGGGCGCAAATTATTTTTTATGCTCTTATTTCTAACCACCAGTCTTTAGTCTCAGCTTAAAATGGAATGTAATAAATAAGAATAATTATGCATATTTACTTCTTAATAATATCCGTCGTCGGCACGCGAGAATATACGCGATTCGTGATGGCGACTGAAAAAGGTAAGAAGCCCACGGTAAGACTACACTACTATCAAAGTCATTAGAAAGATGGAAAGGCCGAGCTGGCGTGGAATATCGGCGGAGAAAGAAATAAGTCAAAATGAACGAGCCTTAATTCGATAATTCGTCGTTTAACTTGCATTGTGAGCTGGGCGAGTCGAATTTCTGGCCAAACGGCAGCTCGGGGCCTCGAGTTGTCATTTGTCTTTCCGGAATGCAGAGGCCCGAGAAGCCCAAGTCCCACCGACCCGAAATAAGACGTCGTTTCCCAGGGTTTGAGATAGCATAAGGGACTTTCCGGACATACCTGGTGTCTGACGTGCGGCCCGTGCGGGGGCGACTTATTTTCAAGGATCCTCCGTATACCTGTAAGAGACAGACGTACCTCCTTCCAAAGGAGCGCAGCTTTTATTACCCCGGAGCGCCGAGAGCCTTGGCCGGCTCCGCATATAAATAAACGAGGACCAGGGCGCACTTCCTCCTCGGACCGATGAATTATTTCTCCCTCCAAGGCTCCCTCCTTTCCAACCCCAACCTCGCGCCCTCTTTATCGCTTCAAGTGCAATGTCCGAGAAAAGTAAAGGGCTCGCTCGGTCCTGGCTATCTGCCCGGGCCATTCCGCGCTGTCGGTTCTACAACCGGGAAAACGAGAAAAGCAAATTGATTTCTTTATTTAATGGCGCGGCTGAGACGGCCTCGGACCATAAGGCTGCGTTCTCCGTCTCTAGGGTGGGGGGGGGGGGGGGGGACGACGCAAGATAGCCTCATTATAAACACAAATTATTAATATGCTCGGCATTAAGTAGCGTGTGCTCCCTGCTCAACTCCGAGCGAGTAAATATTCTCTTTAAGACTGGCATTATTATTCTGCTCCTTGTTTACGGCCGGCCTCCTGGAATTTCACTGGGGTAGCCTCTTCGGAGTGCCCGGCCGAGGGTATTTGAAAACTATTGTAATGAGCGGGAGCCGATGTTGAGGCGAGATAAGGGACGTAAGTAGATGAAAGTAAGAAGGAATTGGAAAGGCGATGAAATTTCTCATTAGGTGTAATGTGCGCTCGGGTGGGTGACCGATGTGTCTCGCAATATTTTCATGAAGGCGGGAGTTTCTCGTTCTTTAGCGCAATGTGATGATAAGTCGTCGCTGCCATTTATATAGATACGGGACGATGTATTCGAGGGGCAAAAAATTTCATCAAGCAGAAGAATTAATTCTCCCAAGTCGTTCGCTAAGTGAGCTAACGTTATGACTTTTTAAGACTTCCATCAGTTTCATTTATTCCATTTAATGGCCACGTGACTCGGGGAGATCGAGGACACAACGGCTTCTTTTAGTTTTTAATCGTACTTTAAGACGTCGAAAATAATGCACAACAGTTGCTTTGACGGGAAAATGATTTCGTCGCCTCGTGTACGTCAGTTTAATTACTGATAATGAGTGTCGAGGTCTTCGTTTATATCGATAATTTATATGCGCGCATAATCGCGATAAAAATGTTATCACGATAAACATGATGGAGTTGCGAAATACGCGAGAACGAAATATGTAGGAATAGGCAAAGATGTGTTGCGACTCGATACTTTAGTGTTGCTGTGGACGAGTGATACTGTCGAGAGTCCCGGGTTCTCAGCAAAATACGGTGAACTGAAGAATAGAAGAACAAAATATTGATGTTATAATATCTGTGCTCCCGGGCATTGCGGATCCATGATAAATTGATTGAAAATGAAATTTTTAACTGCTAAATGCAAATTGATGCAAGGCCGAGAGTCAAAATTTTATTTTATCTTTGAACAATTGATTTGCCAATAAGCTGGAAACAGTGATTTGAAATAACTTCGTTAATGTTTTGTAAGGAAGATGTGTATTTATTTGTAAATTTTTTCAGTAATCGCTTTTAAAATATAGCAAGCGAGAAATGTCCAACACAATCATTATGCTAAAAAGGAAAAGACGTTAGAGTATGCCACGAGGAAAATCTATTTTTCCGAAATCTTGCACTTACTTTTTCTTCTTTCTTTTCTTTTTATTATTATTATTATTATTATTACTATGCGCATATTGAATCTTGATGTTTGCTGAAAAGTGAAAATTTGGGATTTTAATGCTATAAGCTCGGTAAAACATATAGAAAGATAGACTTTTCAATTCGCAAAAATTTCATAGTGATTTGACCAGAAAATATATTTGGAAAATCGCTTTTACAATTTTCAATTAATACAGGGTAATATTTCTTAAACAGATTTTTAATTTACATTTCTTTATTCACAATAAATTCTTATGTCGCACCTGTTTTGCAAATCTCTGTACTGCCGTCAATTTTCAATTTCTGTATCACAATACTTTCAACGACCGCAATAATTTCTCTGATTTCAATTTATCCTTTGTTGTTCAGACAATGAAATATAGGCGAATAACTGTTGTCGAACTGCGAGCTTTAATTGTTTTTTTTCAATCACATTTCACATTTTTTGTCTATTGAATATTTAATGCAGAGTTGAATCATGAGTATTTTTCATATTTTCTCTTCACCTATTAGCATTTACATTATGTATTCTCAAAAAGCAGCCGACAATTTACATTCCAGGAGATTTCTTATTTCAATATTATACTGAATTTACAATCTTGAAAATCTCTAATGAACAAATTTAAGCAGCATTGACCTAGTTAGTTCGTATATTTAAAATAATTATGACAAACGAGAGCGGAAAAATGATTCGCATTAATATATTCGATGAGTGAAACAACGTACCCTAAACAATCTCGGGGACATTTTATTATTCATTTATACAATAGAGGATTTCATAGAGCTTAACGCCCATGTATGCATACCGGGTACATTCTTTCTCTACCACCACTATCACTACTACTATTATTATTATTACTACTACTACTATTACTACTACTACTACTACTACTACTACTACTACTACTACTACTACTACTACTACTACTACTTGTTCTTCTTGTTCTTTGCTTCTTATTCGTTGCGACCGATAACGTGATTCGATCACGCTTTATATATTATTTACTATTTTATTCTATATACCGATAGATTTATTATCGATCGTTTTATAGTCATGCGCGTGGTACGGTACACGAGCCCGTCGAAACTATTGTGAAACTCCGAGTTCACAATGACAATGTATAAGGCGATCGTGCAAAAGTACCGATACTAGGCTCTACCAAATTGTTATTTAAATATATATAATAATTGAATTGCGGTAATTATCGAGAATTCCGAGGGAGCCTTAATCTATTTATTGATACGGCTATTGCTAAACTATTATAATTTAAGGAAAATTTCCAAATATTAGAATAATATACGGTAACCAAACATTTTTGCAAACACAAACTCACGATCCATTTGTGTCGTAGACGATCTTTCGAGTCGATTTTTCATACCGATCGAGTCTTTAACTTTGGATTAAAGTAGAATTATAAGGCAAAATCTCGACGTTCTACTTCGTATTTATATCATCCCTCGAGTGGAATTCCATTCATTCGGAAGTGAATTCCACCGTAAAAGACTTAGCGTGTAAAACGTATTTTTAATTGTATTCCCAGGATCGATAAATAAATGGGATAATTGAAGCCGGCAAACATTACAGCGATTTTTGCATATATTGTATAAGTCACTTTTTTTATGAAATACTATTGCTATCACTAAGTATACGAAACTGATGAGTTATTAAATAATTAGTTCGATAAAATTCGCTGATATTAAAGACTACACGACGTGAGTTATGATCGAATATTACATGGCAAATCGGCATGATGTTTGCCATTTTTGTGTCATGTTACACCCATGACGCAGCGACTTGCTCGCACATTTCAACTTGTACCATCGGCAGCCTCGATGAATATCAGTCAATAACATCGATTATATAAGAATGCAAAAGCTTCAATCACTGCGCTACAGACACTTGACCCGTGCACATGTATTCATGTAAACACGAATTATGCGTTAATGGTGTTTGAGGACTTGGGAAGAAAAGAATTGGGATAATCGACTTTATTTTAGTTTGGTCACACTTATGCTTGCAATTGATTTCTCGCATAATTCCTACCTTAATTGCCTTAATGTTGTTTCATTCTAAAATTGATCTCCAATTTAATTTCATTATGAGTACTTATCGTAATAAGTTCTTTCTTTTAGTCGAATATCTTGACAGCTGATTCGACCATTAATAATTGGTATTATTCAAATTAAATTATCGAGTCATGTTCTTATGTCTTTAGAAGAGATAAATGAATTTGTTTTCAATAAAACGTTTTATCATTAAATTTGACCAAATGTTGTGCACAATTCTTCGATATTACGTATCGGAGTGTGCGTCTGCATCATATCATATTGTGCGTATTAAATAAAAAAATCGTCATGTCCACTTGGGGAGAGAAGCAACGATTTCGAAGAGTATAAATGGCGCATGATATTTGTTTTGTCGAGTGGTATGTAAACAATCTAGTGTACAGTGAACGTTAAATATTTGATAAATTAGGATACACAAGCCCATTATCCGGACTGCATGGAGTCAGAAAATATCGTTAATTTATTCAAATGATACATAAATCTTGTCGAGGTCGAACTACGGTTGATTCCCCATGAGACGTCGCGTAAGCACGGCGTATTAAACAAATAGAAGGTTAAGAAGTGAAAAAGAGGAGCAAGCGAAGAGTCGAAAAATAGAGGAGGACCAAACACCGAAGCTGGCGCCAAGACATCGCCGATGGCGTCATTGTTGTTTTCCCGAACGCATATATTGGAAGAGCGAAAGATGCCCCCCTGGACTCATAATATCCGCCGACGCTTGCGTTGCCAAGGCCTAGAGGGCAGGTAATAAAGGGGAGGAGGCGCAGGGAGACGAAAACGAGGGTCGATCGGGTCGTTTTAGCGAAAAACATATTCCCGGTAAAGGATCTACGGAAGTATCTACGCGCACCGTTTAATGTATGTATTACTGTGGTAATGTATGTAGGCTTCTTATAGACATTTTTTTTCTTATACATGCGTTACACAAGTACCTTTCGCGTTTGGCATTATACCTTAAGGGTGGATTTTGTAAAGCAAACTACAGGCAATTTTCTTGCGGTCGAAGAAAAATGAGATGCGTGTATATTTACATGGGTTATCGCTGTTTACACGAGGAGAAATTTTTCTTCATAATACCTTGCTGCCGAGTATTTTTCACATTCCTTTTCTCCCGATTTTGATAAAGTCTTGGACATTCATTGCTTGGCGAATTCCGTTCACTTCACATGATATATGTGAAATGAAAAATTATTATTTAATAATCATTAGAATAATAAAGCAAATAGGTATTAGTCTAGAATACGCGTACTTTTCAAAGTGTCGCTTAACACTTTGATAAATATTTATTTATCAAAGTAATTAATAAACTCGGGCGTCTGAAAACACAACATGTTTCATAGTTTCTCGAGTGTAAAATATGTTAATGTTACCGCAACACTACTTTACATACATCAATTTATTAATATATTTTTAAGACTAATTAATCATTCGTGAAAAAATATTAAATATAAACGCAAAAGCATTCATCATATTTCACGTCACGATGCTCAGTGAACGTACAATCTTTTTTCTTTTTTTCGCGTTTTTCATATTTCCACAAATTTCTTAACCACGCACGCGATTTCCTTTCATTTTCTTAGCCATTATTATTATTATTATTATTATTATTATTATTATTATTATTATTATTATTATTATCATTATTATCATTATTATTGTTGTTATACGAGCAAGACATATTATCATTATTATTGTTGTTATACGAGCAAGAACAAAAAGTAAGAAGCTCTACTGTGATTAGAACGGTTACTCGAAGAAATAAATAATGAAAAATCTCGGTCTTAAGTGGAAATGTGAAGATCGATAGAAAGCCCAGTTGTTTTTCGACTTCTCATTCTCATTTTCCTTAAAGGATGATAAAGATCGAGTGCTCTTTTAAAAATTACAATAACGTCAGTTATTTATGTATTGAATGTTCTAAATGCAAATGTTTTTTGCGAAAATTTACAAATATAATGAATGAAAAATAAGTCGGCGTCAACATACTTAAAAGATCCTATGTCAAAAGCTCAGTCTCTATTCATAAAAAAAAAACTTTGTTTACTAAAGTCTAATCGTTAAACCCATTGTGAGATAATTTAATACACACGGTTATAAATCAATTTAAAGAAATCAATTCGGAAAGTAAACTGGCCGTGTGATATTGTGTTGCTTCGAGAGCCCGAGTTTTCTCATTTATTAGCTTATCGAAATCTTTTTCAAAATAATATACAACGACGCCATTAGGCTTAAACTCAAAATATGAAATTCAAAATATTATCGACGTTACGTAGAGCTAAGAAACGATATCGTATTTCTCCCGTGTAAAGGTTGCAAATGGCTATTGGCTTTACGAAATAGCGTCGACCGAAGAAAGTCGAAGCTCCGTAATATTTCCGGCTTGTCAATTGTAATTGCAAGTAATTAAAAGACGGTTCGTCGCACATAAAGCTTTTCTCGGTTGCATTATTAGCGAGAAAAGTGAGAAAACGTCGGCCGGACGATTAAATTGATGTCTGTGCACTGTGCGGTATTATCGTAAGGGCCGCGTCGGTTTGCGGTTCGCGCCAAGAATTTAACAAGTGAATAAAATTGTCGATTCCTCGAGCTCGAATTGTCCCTTTCGTCTTTCTCGCTCGGTAAATAAATTTAATGGTAAAAGAGTCCTCATTACGTATTCATAATATTCGTTCGTGACTTTTCCGCGTAAGGCCTGAACAGGGGCGAGTATCTTGTTGCGTTTCGCCCTTCCTACAGTCTCTAATACCGGCACTCGGCGCGAGGAACAATTACGTTTAATGCCCATGAAGGTTAACCGAGTAGTTCGCGTGCGAGTTAACAGTCGTGATGGTAGTAGCCTTCCCCCCCCCCCCCCTCCGCTCTCTCTTTCAGCGTGCATGCTTTGCGTCGAGGAGAGTCCGTCCGAGCTTCTTCTCCTTCATTTTTTCTTCCTTCATTTCTTCCTTCCTCTTCCTTCTCCTCCTCCGCCTCATCATCAGCATCATCTTCTTCTTCTTCCTCTTCTTCTTTTCGCTTGTGTTTCTTTACCTGACTGCGTCCCATCTACGCTCTCGACGATACCCTTACACTTTTGATACTTCATATATTGTCAAGATGTTCATGAACAATGCGGCTCTCCTCGTACACGCGGCATATAATTGATGATTTCCTTGTTGTGTAACTATATTGAATAACAGTTTTGAGATGATAAACAGAATTGCCTGTGCAATTTACAATAAGCGTTGATTCACCGAGTAATAAAATATTAATCATCTGCCGCGGCTCGACATACAGTAATATTATAATTAACGCTCGTACGTGTAATTTTATTAGACTATATACTTTCTCGATGCATAGTCTTATATTGTAATAATAAACTTAATCGTTTTATCTTTAAACTAATCGTATTCAATGTATTAAGTAACTCGCGTCATTTCCATATCCCCTAAATACATAATATATAGGGTATTTCTACCAGACACTGCCAACTCTCACAATAATTTCAAGACATTTTTGTTCTGTGCTCGTGCACGTTGGCCCCAGAAACTTTAACATTCTTATCTTTCTTTCTTTTTTCATGCACCTCTCATTTACATTTGAATCTCGTAAGAATTCCAAGTATTTGGTCAATCGCCCCGATTCGTCGATTGATGCTTAAACGCTCCAACGGGGAAGAAATCGGAAGCCACTCGAAAATTCAGATGGTAGGCAAAAAAGGAAACGACATTCATCAACGAAGCAGCCAACATATTTTGTAAACACACAGTTATCGTACAGCCGGAAGTAGATCTCAAACAATTCAGTGCAATTTATAAGGCAATCCTCCTCCTTATTTCCGTTGAGGCAAAATTTCGAGTGTGTAAGGGTCGCTCGGCTCACCTCTCACTTTCCTCGTACGCTCTCCCTCTCTTCTGCTTCAGCTTCTCTCCTCATCGTCTTCTTCTCGCCTGCATGCCATCTTTCTATCGTAAAAGTGTGCTCGGGAGAATGAGCTCGAGCTGGTACACACCGAGACGCCATCCTCCCTCCCTCCCTCTTACTCACTCACTCTCACTCTCTCTCTCTCTCTCTCTCTC
>NW_011948422.1:984113-1031613 GCF_000503995.2 Ceratosolen solmsi marchali
TTCTGTCTCTCTTTCCCTCAGATATTCGAAACGTCCCTCGCCTCTCGCAGATGCAGCCCACTACGCGACCACCAGCTGCTGGATCATCGATCCTTCTCTCTTTCGCTCGCTCTACCGTTTTTTTGCAGCGGCATTTCAAGGTCCGCAATCCTTTAGCTGCACACGCCTCCGAAGTGCGCGGAGCCCACAAAACTTAACGCTGCGCGAGAATAACACAGCTAGTCGTTTTTAGAGCTTTGAGGAGGCTGCTCCAGACCCGTTAAAAATTCGCCGAGGGTATAAACGCAATTATAAGGCTTGAGGAATTTCGCGCGCCGACGATGAGCTTAAGAGCCGCGACTTCGACACGTACGCAACGCCTCTGTTTGCGCACGCGCGTACGTGTGAGCTACGGCCGAGTTTGTGTGCGCGGCTTTGACCATTGGACGTTGAATTGGACAGTTAAAGATAAATTACTTTGGCGTGCTTTTAATTAGGTATAGAGCCTTTACATTTGCTTGTCTCGTCCACTTTTTTATCGTGGGCGATCAATAAGTTTTATTAAACTGATAGATACGATGCACAATTAAGTTTAACATTGCACATTTAAGCTAATATTTCAAACCCATTCGTTCTTTATAACCAAAAGAATTTTTCTTCCCTTCCTTAAGCTCTCACTCGGATACATCGTAATTTGTATATTGATATTACAAAAAATTCATGTGCTTATTTTAATCATTATATTTTGCCATACCATTGTTTCAAACTTGGGGGCACATTTTTTAAGCTTAAGTCGCATATTTCATTGGCATTTAAATATAATCTACGCACTCTTTGGCCAAGTCATTGACTAATTTACAAGAAGATTGCGCAATTTCCGATTATGGCACAAAAACCGAGATTTAATTTACAAAAAGGCCATTAAAATTATTGATTGTCATTCAATTATTAAAATACTTTATGTAAAGCTAATCACGCATTCTGGTTGATTGTTTGCAAATTTAATAGATTGTTATTCTCTTTGTTTTTCATTATGACTATAACTATTGAAGTCGACTTGACTACTTGACAATCTGTAACCATATAATAAGCACAGACATAAATGGTTAATTGATTGTGGTTATAAAAATCATTCAAATATAATGAAAATATATCTGAAACAATTTTTGACAATAAGACATCATATAATGCAAATATAAAATTACTGGATATTGATGATTTTGTAATAATAAGCTATTACAATAGGATAAAAATGGCTAACGAGCTGAAATAACTTTTGCACATCAAATATGAAATTTTAACGAGCATTATGTGCCGAACGAATACAGGGCACATTTATTGTGAAAAAAAAAACAACAGGGAAGCTTATAGCACGCAAAATAGAAGTATACGCATGCGGCGATTCGGATAAAAAAATTGCGAAACAATATTTCTCCACGGCGCCAGAACCTCCACTTTCCGCCTCTAACATCTTCCTTGGCGCCGAATGAATATTCCCACCGACGATAAGGCACCTATTAAAGTCCATTCGCGTTAATAAACGGCCGTAACAGACAGAACACCTGCGTGAAGACGCGTGGGTCAAGCGTACGACCGAACGTTGGACCATTGGTCAGGTAAGGATTCAGCGTCCCATCGGTATGTTCATCGTAGGTACGCGCGACCGATTTATCCACGCGCCGGTCGAGTCGCGCACACGCGTGTCCCATCGTCTTCCCATCCTCCCCACGCACGAGCTCACATGAAATTCCACATAAAGTCCAGCTGTCCTCCTACGATGCCTCGTCCCCTTTTCCGACACCCCCTCACGATTGAGCGTGCACTCAAGCACGCACACGCACACACACACACTGTCACTCTCTCTCTCTCTCTCTCTATCTCTCTCTCTGTCTCTCTCTCTCTCTATCTCTCTCTCTCTCTATCTCTCTCTCTCTGTCTCTCTTTCTTTCTGTCTGCGCAGTTTAGGACCGAAGATAAGATCGGGCGCGCGTCAAAGCTCCGTGATGTCGTCTTGGCTGGGCCTTTGTTTCGGTAGATCGCGGTACGATAATCCAGGGACAGCTGTCTCGGCCTTTTTGACTGGACACCGGACCAATGTAAAAATCCTCGTCGAATTAAAAGCGAAGCATCCGCGGAGGCCATATATATGCATCTCCGTGCGCGTGGTCACTTCGTCTTTGGCTATCCCCCTCCTCCCCCTCCTCATCCTCCACCACCTCTTCCTCCTCCTCCTCCCCCGCCAACAATCGCCGTCTTTCTTTTGGTCTTTTGCTCAGCTGGACCGGCCAACTGCTCATTCTCGCGTCTTTCGAAATACCCACTGCAAATTGGCTGCGGGAGAGGAGGAAAATGGCGCAATCGCTTTCTCATCCTATTCGACCCTTTCTCCGCATTCTAGTAATTGCCGTATTGTATCGTTCGACGCTTCTTACTCCCTTCCTCGCCAGCCTTTTCTCTTTATCGCGTCTGTGCCAAACCCGAGCGTGAAGTATGGCCAGGAAGCGGAACCTGAAATTGTACGAAATCGAAATTACGTTGAATTGGTTCGCGCGCCACGGCCATGCGAGCTACGTACTATAATCGGGTATCGGCACTGGGAAATGTTAGAGGTACCGAGGATGATTGGTACTAGCTTTTTTCCCCGCAATTTTGCTGGTACACGGGCCGAAAAGGCTTTTTACTCGGCAACAGCTGCGCTTGTCGATTATTCTTGAATTTTCAAGTTTAAGCACGACGCTTTCGTGGAATCTGCGCGTTGAGATGCTCTTAAGCCGGCTCGACTGGCGCATTATCGCAAATCATTATTTGTTAATGTTTTACGCTTTCTGTGAAATGAGCGATCGCCGGCTCTTTTAATAACCTTCGGGCACGTTCGCATTCAAAACGAGCCGGATGTTGGCGAATATAAGACAGAGTATTAGATACGGCTGCGCGTATACTTTGTAGAAGGGAAGGCTAAGTAGATGCGCAGAAGTACTTTATAGCGAACGAGCTGAAGGTAATATGTCAATTCGAATCTAATATCATTTGCTTTTCTCAGATTCATAAGCTTATGTATATATATATATATATATATATGTATGTATGTATGTATGTATGTATGTATTGGGATTGGTTGAAAATAGGGTAGCGATGGAAATTATGGAAGGTGATGCCAATGATAGGGACAAAGATTAAAAAGACTTCTCGACAAAATTGTTGAGGGCAGCAAATTGTTCGTTATGAATATAGTTGATAATTAAACTAGGGACAAACAATCTATATTCGATAATAAAGTATATATTAAATTTGTTTTTATAGGTTTTAGAAAAATTTATTTTACACGCATATAATAAAAATATCCATGGAGACTGTACATAATAAGGATATAAAGTAGGTGGAATAGACGATAAGCTCAACATTTCATCTCACACGTAAAGGGAATATTTTTGTTATATTTTTATTATTAGGGGAGAAATGTTTATAAAGTTATTATCGTTACTATAGTTCATAACTCTTAGTGTCTAAAGCATTAAATAACAGGGTTTACGGCTTTTTATTTCATCGATATTGCGACATTGCAACACTTAACATCTATGCCACTTTTAAGTTTCAGCGCATCACGAACTTTCATAATGTTCTATGTTTATTGAAGTATTGAAAATTGTTACAGTTGCATAATTAAATGCTCCAACGATAATAAAATATTACTTATAATTTATATGTTTCCTTTGACATTTAAAAAATAGTTTAAAAAAAAAATACAAGATTGCATTCGGATTATATGCACTGGTGCTTATACAGTCTCTTTCCAAATTACGTGAAAAAAAGAGATAATTGTCAAAGAGCCATTTTACATCTAAAGCCCCTTAAAAAATGGAAGAAAATAAAGTAAATAGCAACACACACTGGATACAGCAATGATATATATGTATATATACATTCCGATCGACACATCCCTAATTTTTAAGAGAATCTTTGCACGTACGTACATTGGCTTGGCAATGGGTAACTTAACTTACTACATTGGCGAAACGAATCGAGGAGTAGAGGAGAGTAAAACGTCCTGGCAATTCGAAACAACCACCGGCCCCATTGTTATCAATACAAATTACCGCACTTTCACGAGGAAAGCAAGCGACTCGTGCAAAACGTCGAGATAGGAGTGGGAGAATACGGTAGTGGCCCGACTACAAGCTGCCAACGCGAGAGAAATCACCCGCACTTGTGTAGGCTAGACGTTTTTCAATTATCGCACTTACATATGCTTTGTCGTTAATGGGAGCCCCCGTTATATTCGTAGGATTGCTATTTTCCCGAAGAATAAAGCTGTTCCCCTCCCCCCCCCCCCCCCCCCCCCCCCCCCCATACCGCAAACAGTTATGTTAGATTAAGTTTCGGTATGGTGGTGCAATTTCGCAAGGTTAATGCGAGCCCCGTATACTTGTAAAATTAGAAAAAGAAATTACCCTACGAATCTCGACATTTGCAAGCGATCTCGATTTTAATATATAAATAATTTTCAAATTGTCGGATATTACGTTAAATGTACAGTTAGTTGTATAACTGAATGTTGGGGGCTACGTAAATAATTGATAAAAATTGTATTTTGTTTGCGAGTGTTGTGGGTATCGTAAATTCTAATCAATTAAAATTAATATTTCGCGATATAAGTTTTATATTCAATTTGCCGATTTCATGCTCATACACAGCCATTGGCTTTTAATAGCTTTGCATCACTCCCCTTGATACATAAAATCGCCTCTACCTCTCCCTCTCTCTCTCACTCTCTTTCTCTCTCTCTCTCTCTCTCTCTCTCTCTCTCTCTCTCATTCCAACAACAAATATCGTTGCATAGAAAATTAAATATCGGTAGATCAATCGAATGGAAAGATTATCTAATCCCAATTCATTCCATCCATTAGCTAAAGTTGAAGTTATTATATTTAATAAGGAAGTACAGGCAAGTTTGTAAATTTATGACTTGCATAGTATTGCGGGAATTGCGAGACGCTATATAAGGCATTAATATTGAAAATTACTCTGTTCTTAACTAACGCATGGATAGAGTGGCAATATAAGAAAGTTCATACGTTGCATTCGCAATTTAATTATAGCCTAATAAAATATTTAGCACCATACTTTGAGCGCTCTTGGGCTTGCGCTAAATTTCCCATGTAATGATATATATTTACGTTACGAGTAGGCCGATTAATTAGGCTGTAACATTAAAATTTTGCGTAATATTTTCATTCGCGCCACGAGCCACTAATATAGATTAACATGATAAATGGCTCGAAGGTTATCCTTGTGAAGTTCGCGGATCGACCGAAGAGTGCTTAGCGAAACCAAGTTCGACTCCCACCTGGCAAGATAAAAAAAAAAACAAAAAAACAAAAAACAAAAAACAAAATATTATCAAACGGTTAATTGTAAAACAATTGTAAATCCCTTGTGCTAGTATCGCGAGCAACAAAAGCGCGTCGATTAGTCGCCCAGAAAGTGATCTCTCATAAAATTTTAATCGCCAGCAATGACAGTGCGCAATAGCTAAAAATTACCATCGAGTATTTTAATGATACACGCTTCTCACCAATCAAGCAAACAAAGTTTCCGACGACCGCATAATAATCCAGGCGTATGTAAAACGGTAACACTGTCGATAAAAAATCCAGCCAAAACGAAATTCCAGGCGCGTCGATGCCAGAGGAATCCCGTCCGGTAAGAACGGGCTGGCCGCGCTAATTTCCGAAGGCCGGCACCGAAGGAGGCAAAAAAAAAGAAAAAAAGTCACCCAAATCTCTGGGAGCTGCGGCACTGGTAGGACCTATCGCTGGCCAAGGCCATTAATCAGAGTCGCGCGCGAACAATCTCCGAGGCTTTATTATCAGGTGTTGCCGCGCGCTACTTAATTCACGCCCTTTCTACATCCGCCACTCCCCATCTCTTAAGCGCCCTAACGACGGCCGATAGCGAAGGCCGATAAGACGTCTCCCTGCATTTCCAGGGTAATTCGTTACGCGTGCGTGGCCAACTTGTGACGCTCTTTATCGAGTGTTTGGTAGGTAGGTAGGTAGGTAGGTAGGTAGGTTGGGCGGGGCGGCGGGTGGGACAGTTCGCGCTCCACGTACGCGATGCACAAGAGCGATACGGTTATTTCGTAACAGGAAACGCACGCGGGGTTTAGGCACGCAGGGACGGCTGCTCGCCCTCTGACAAAGAAAGCACTCGATATTCGCATGGTCGAGGCGCGCTTATTATTATTACGTGCGATATTAGTATACGGGACTGGCGACTGTGAGCTCGATGCTCTTGCTTTCGGTATTTTCAGGGGAAAGAAATGTTAGTTATTACGTTCGAATTCGCCTATGCTTCCGCCGGGCCGCTCCTGTACACTGCTTTTAAGGAAGTCAGCCTCGACTGTTTCCTTGCAGCGACATATTCGAGATAAAGACAGGTTGGCAGGCGCTTTGAATGGCTGAGACCAAAATAAACACAAGTAATTTTGTAACGTGCGTAATGAGGGTAATTAAAGTAGGTGTAGGTTTGCCGATTGCCGACTAGTATTTTACAAAGGGCTGTCCCTTTTGATCAATATTAATGACGCATACTCGATCGATTAAGCGATTCATTTATTTACCGATACGGCATTCCCTATAGGCTTTTCATTCTTTCATTCTTTCTATCATTCGATCTTTCTATCTTTCGTTTTTTGCTTTTTTTTTTTTTATTTTTCTCTTTTTCTTTTGCTTTTTTCTTTTTGCTTTTTGCAACTACTACCTTTAGTGGCACGAGAGAGCCCCGAGTGATTTATATCTTTGAGGATAATTACTCTTTGGGATCACCTGCTTTGCTCGCTTCAACGTTTGTGTAACGAATAACGTAAACTAGGAAACAAAAATTGCCTGACAAATGAGTATTTAAGTGGATCTACGTGTTTGAACAAATATCCTCTCTGCACTCTCTGTACGCTCTCACTCTCTTTCTTCATCGCAATCCTCCACCCTCGCCCCTACCAAAGAGGATAATGCAAAAACACGTAAACGCGCATCTTTTCAGCAGCCATTCATTTTAAAGCCATTGATTACGTAAGGGAGATATGGGCTCGGTGTCATGGCAATTATTTGCTTATTTGCACAAATGAGCGGCATATTCCACGAAAAGCAAGCGCAACACGCCAGTCCATTCGGCACAATGCACCTGAATATTCCCTGCTCATAACCATTTACTTTTTTGCGGGACAAGTATCCCTGGAAGCCGAAGTGAATTTATTTGCAGATCTATTTATGCGGAGACCATTGTATCGAGTCCGGGCGTCAACGAGCCCGACGAACACCTGGGAAAGGAGAATCCGAGACGAGCGAGCTGTAATCGACTTACCCACCGAATATCTCGACTATCCCTCCTCATGCTTATTCTACCAGTCTGCCTTTCAGCGTGTGTCCCTTGATTCTCTTCACGACAGGACGTAATCACGTTCGAACGCATAACATAACCTCCCCACGTGCGGATACCCCTCCCCCCCCACCCCACCGCCCACCCCCACCCACCACCCCCATCAACTGCCCCTCCCCCAATCGTTCTCACAGCTCCTTACCCACCCCTACCCATCATCCCACGCTCCCCCTGGCCAAATTCCCACCTCTTACTCCCGCTCTTCAAGCAAGAACTATTCGCCCCGGCCGCAACGCTCGCACTTTAATGGCCGGTAATCCCTGGCAGAGATACAGGCGAAGGTGCGAGAGGAGGCGATTAGGTTCCTCCGCTACTCTATATAGCCTCGTCACGAGGAAGTACGAGCCGAGGAGTTGCGCGAAACCGGTAATTTCGAGCGTCGAGGCGTGTACGCGCGCTGCTCTAAAATGACACGGTTGCGATCGCGAATCGGCAAGAAAGAGAGATATTGAGGAAGAGAGGTGAGAGGATAGCGAGCGTGAGAGGGATGGCGGCGCGAGGGAGAGAGAGAGAGAGAGAGAGAGAGAGAGAGAGAGAGAGAGAGGGAGACAGACAGAGGGAGCCACTCGATTCTGGAAACTTTTAAAGCGGATGTCATTATGAGCGCTCGTAAAGCTGCGAAACAACATTTTCCAAGCTATATAACCGACGCCCTCGACTCGCCCAAGTATATACATACGCGCATGTCCGCATTTTGGATGACGTGAATTTTTCTTTATAGAATGCTGCTCTTTACGACACTCGCGCTCGTAATTTACCGAGAGGGACGCAATGAAAAAAAATGCGCCGAGTCTAATAACGCACCGATTACGCGGAATGGTCATCGGCTCGCGGCTGTTTTGCGCTCTACTTATTGCCCGTGGCTCTTTACCGTTTCCTTGTCTTTGTTTATCTCGTCTCGAGACTCGGAGCTTGATTTTTTAATTTTGAAAAGCGTGTGTCGTTGACACGCAACGGCACGAGGTGCAGTGAGGGGACGAGGCGCGGAATAAGTTTTTATCGAAATTACACGCTTCGCCTTCCTTACCCTTCGCCATTCAAGGCTTCTTTCTTTCTGCTCGTTTGAATTTTGGTTTTGATTGAGGGCGAGAGTCTCGTGAAGATTACCGTATCTGTTTAAGGATGCCGAAAGTGGAAATTTTTATTCCTTCATTTTACATCAAACAGTACTATCTTTGAATATTTAGTATAGAGTCAAGAGTGTCTTGAGCGATCGTTTTATCCAAATGGAATTCAATCATTTAATCTTAAGTAATGAACTAACGTTGTCCTCGCGATATCATACTATAACAATTAATTACGTAAAGCATGTCGCATTTATTGTGGGATAAGCATGAAAAGTATATTTGTGCCGTGCATTGGCAAGATCTTGATATAATTTTTTTGCCAGTCAATTACACGCGGATTAATTAGTCGGCATTGAATTGTTTAAGGTCATCAACATTTTAGTAATTATTTCTATAATTATTTCATTCCTTTAATGCATATCAATACGATTAATGATCATAATAGTAAGACTTTTTTTGGCCAATTTAAAGCCTTATGCGTAAATGTTTATATAACTTGTACATTTGCTTATGAAATTTTTAAAGAGCGCGTTAAATTGAAAACAACACCTTATAATAATGTGAAAATAAATGCTTTTTAATTAGCTTCTTAAAACGTTCCATTAATGTTTCGTAAATGCATTAACTGTAAAAAATGAATTATAATTTGAAATTTCTCTGATGCCTGCACAAATACACACACACACACACACACACACACACACACACAAACACACAATAAGATTAAATAAAATGTGCGGATTTAATATTTTTTTATTTAATAATATAAAAATATGATTAATCAAATGGGCTTATTTACGAAGTCTCGACGAGCCATACATTATTATTTATAACTAATTCGAACTTCGTAATCGTAATATTAATTAGGCATTTCGATCCATCTACACTTGTAAATTAGGCGAAACAATTCTCTTCCCTATCTTATCAACATTGAAAATTGAAAATATAACTAATATTAAAAAAAAAATATATCTCGGGTGTGAGGTATAGAAACGAAGACTGTGCCTGTAACTGCCAGTTTTACCCCTTCCGGAAATACTCATCGAAGCAACGCATATTCTGTACCATACATATAATATCTTTCTCTCTCTCTCTCTCTCTCTCTCCTGTTTAACACATGTGAGACTTATTCCTCCTCGGTAACGCGAAGATGATAAAGAAACTGAAGAGGGCAACTGCATAAAATGTACGAAATGAAATAACTTTTTGTTTCTCCTTTATAAATTTAAAAATTCTTGGCACTTCTCTCAGTGAAGTTTGTTGATTAATTGCTATTCCTTCAACCCGCTCCGGCGCACCTTAAATACAACCTTCTTAGTGCGTCTTTAAGCAAACCTCTCTCGCCCCGAATATTTTGCCACACAATCATATTTACTGATTTTTTACGCGCGTCAGACATCTGTGTCAAAGTCAAGAAATTAAGCACCCAGTCCGTGAGCGAGAAGTGGCGCGAGTTTCCTGTTCCTTCAGCCTCGCCCAAAGAAAATCCGAATCGCATAACACGTCCTCTCTAACCTCGGCTTAATATACTCCGCGTCGCGTGGCCACCCAATCATTTCTACGCTCGATTCGCCGAAGGCTTCTCCCAGTCACAGATAATCCAATTCAACGAGCCTGTCTTACGCCTTAACGCAGCCATGTGACCTGCCGTATAATTTCCCAGCTTCCACTCGCGCCGGCAGTTTACCTGGAAGGAGGCTACCTGCATCCCGCTAAGGGCACTAATACCTTTCCGAGAGCAAGGCGCACTCTTTTCCCGCCACGCTCTTTGTATTACGCGTTTCTAATACTCGCGGCGATGCCCACGGCATTTCCACAACTGCGGCTCGTCATTATCTTTCATTGCAGCACTCGAAAAGGCCGGGAAATTCGTACGCGCGAACCTGTAAAACGCGACGTAAAGGCCGAGATTAGTTTTAATTGAATAAGCGCGTGGTATGGTCGCTGGGGGAGGTGCGGGACCCCATGAAAATCGGTGCAATCACAATCAGCTCGGAGGCTGCTTAGGATTGATTATCGAGCGGATGGATTTTGTGGATGATGGCGGATGTGGCGTCATGAATAAGCACGTCGAATATTTTCAAATGTTTACTTACGAGCGCTCGCACGCTCGAATTACAGCGAGTAAACTGGCGGATGGCGAGTGGCCGAAACTCCGGGCTTATAACAAGTTGACAACAAATAATAATTGATTTTAACGAAGGCCGATATTTACTTAAGAAACGCGGACAAGAATTCCTTGTTGCGTACATTGTAAATTGGCATTACCGGGAGTATTTCGTTGAGTATTTTCCAAATAGTGCAAAGTCTTTAGCCCGGCTCGACACCATTACGTCAAACTGATTTAAATTCGAGCTGCTCTCGTTGACGTTAACATAGATCGATCAGTGCTCATTTTGGGGCTCCGCTTGATCTCATCTGCCGCGTTGTTATCTGCATTCCTCCCGTCCTCGATCACGATATTCGACGACAAACCTTTTTTCTTTTTCTAATGACGTGTGTTTATCATTCCCGACACTCGCAATTTATGTATAAAAGTATGCTATTAGCACTCGCGCCGTATCGTTCTACGATTATGATAAATTTTTGCTCTAAAAGAGTACAATTTGAACGATATAAGAGCTTAACGCGCGTTAATAAATGTCTTTAATGTTACGTGACACGCGTCGTAGACAGTTATTGAAAACCATTTGATACGTTTGATTTACCTTTGGCTATAAATTTTATATCATTTTTTATTTACGAGTAGGGTAAAACAATTGTATAACGGAATTTTACGTTTACTATTATAGTTACTTTGAGACGTTGAATGTAAATTTATAATAACTTCGCATTAATAGATACTTATTATTTGTCATTGTCATCGAGTTACATTGACATATTGTGTCTGATAGTTTGAAAATTACCAATTTCAGTTTCATATGACAATTATTTAATATCTTATTGTTTCCCTCCCTCGAATATTAAGAATATTATGCGACATTTACTCATTAAGAAAAAGTATAATTTTAACATTTTAACATTCGATTGAATTACCTTTGATTTAAACTTGTGATACTGTGGCGGAAACATTTTTTTTCTTTTTCCAGCAAAGGAGGGGAGAAAGTTTGTCAAAAGTGAGATTTTACATATTAAAAGCTAGCTAGTACGCTACCAGGACTAACGAACGACTTTTCAAAACGTAATTGGCATCAACTGTACATATGTATATATACAGGCCCTCGCACAAAATTTCCGGGAGGAAAAAAAAACATTGAAGAATAACATCCTAATGGTTGATTATAATTTTTCGTATAATTATCAAATCTCGCCATGATTGTTGTCTTTCGGCATGAATTGATCAAATATTTTAAAGAGCTAAAAAGTAATGTGTCAACGTCCGTTAAGAGAAACATTTTTTATTTAATGATAAAAGAGTTAATTTGCTCGTTATGCTTACTGTCATAGAAATATGAATTTTCAATACCAGAATAATATTTAATTGTTTACGCAAAACTTATATTATTCTGAATATTTTCTCTTATAAACTGAGGATGACAGTAGCGTTAAAACGTATAATTAAGACTGACATTTTTCACATTTTAAAACGATAGGATATAATTTATAATAAAAAGATAATAAACTTCGTAAATATGACTAAGCCTCCACTCGACCCTATCTATTAACAAAAAATTCATTTCCGTAGCACAGTTAAACGGTCTTCCTCTTTAAAAACTTAATCATAATCATAATATATCAACTAGAGAATCAAAATTTATCCCAATCAAACTTTATATTAAGCGTCGAATTTTCATATTTTTATAAACTCGATTATTACGCATCGTACGTATTTTATTTCCAGTAGTATCTTATAGCGGGCACTCTCTTCCAGCTTTCCAGGCTTTTTCTCTCTCTGTCTGTCTGTCTGTCTGTCTCTCTCTCTCTCTCTTCCTTTCTCATAAGAATACGGAAAAAAGCTTGGTATACGGACAGGGCATATCGTGACGACAAATTCGAAAGCGAAAATGTGTCGAGTTGTCATGCAACGCATCTCATTGCCTCAAGGCTCACTCTCTTCCTCTCATTCATTTGGCGTCTGCTTTTAATGGCTTTCCTTATGTACCTTGCGGAGCTTGCACGCCTGTACACGTGCCTAGGTATACCTATAGATATACCGACGCACTTGTCTTTCCGTTCTGTGTTCTATCTCTATCTGCCTGTCTCCTCCCTCTTCCATTCTCACTCATTTTCTCCCACTCCCCACTCACTTCTCACCCATTCACTCGCTCTCTCTCTCTCTCTCTCTCTCTCTCTCTCTTTATTTCTATGTGCACGAGCGACGCGTAATTGCTTAAATTAAGTACTTCCTCATCTTGCTCGATTCGTCATTTACCTCGCGGCGCTTCTATTGTATCCATAGGGGAGGAACAAGCGACTCAGAGATGGAGAATTTTGGGAGTAGAGGTTCGAAGCTATCTCCTGCGCACATATAGATATATTCAGAATCCCGTGCGTGTTAACCGTCCTAATTCTCGCTAATGCGAGATAGAGATGTATAGCGAGGATGGAGGAGGAGCGAAATGAGAGAGTGAGAGAGGGAGCGAGAGGTAGGGAGAGGTACGGGAAGAGAAGAAACCAGACGAGAGAGCTTTGAGCGAGCCGGATTTTCGGAGGGGACAATGGACGAGGGACACGATGATTACTCCTTCTTTTTCCTTTTCGTTTTCACTTTTTTTGTTACCCCCTGCATCCTCCTCCCCTGCAGCTAAGGCTCGAAATTGCTTCGGCACGGGAGACGCGTTTAACTTTCTCATTTTACGGTTGGTGGAAAAAGAACTTTTCGACTGTCGCGTAAAGATGCTTGTGTACGAATCACGAGCGAATGATTTATTTTTCTTCAAAAGATGTACGTTTGATGTTTTTCGGCAGCTCAAAGAGATACGAAAATAATAATCTATTTAGATGGGCTTGAAGGTCTTCATTAGAAAGGTCAGCTTCTACGCCTTTTTTATACTGGAAATGCATAATTCCCATTAGGTATTATAAAAACTTCAACGGCAGATTTTATCGCAAAAACAGATAATGGCTTTCTTTGCATATAATTTATAGAATTATTTATAGGCAAAATTTTGTTTATTTTTTTTTATGAAACTGTAAATAAACTCCGAATGTAAGATAATAATTATTCATTTGAAATATTATTTATTGACAATTTTAATATTTTGTATGTACTTTTGTCGTTTATCAGCATTGAAGAATTGCGGTTGAAAAACTATATTTAACAAAGATTCGGTATAGCAATATTTTTTCTTCTTCTTTTTTTTTTTTTTTTTTTTTTTTTTTTTTTTGTTAAATTAACAAAATAATATACTTTTAAACTGTTCAATAAATTCATGAATTGTATTTAATTACGTAATCGTTATGGAATATAAAAGATTAAAAATATTTTAATATTTTTAAGTTTAAATAGACAGATATGGCTTGATTCCAAATATTTAAAGTGCAATTATTATTATTCATTTATTAAGAATGTTTTTAGATATTATTATTTCAATGCATTTATAATAACAGACTTTTGGATTAAAATCAAAGTATATTACTGTAGAACGAATCTGTGCGATGAATATTGAAATTCAATCAACTTATTGATGTGAATAATTTCATAAATTAGGGTAAATGTAGTTAATTTTTTGACTCGTAGTTTGTAAAAATAAATCACTTCATTAAAGATTGTGAAAGATTTTCAAAAAGAAAGTAATAGCCTAACAGATACGCGAATTTTTAAATAAAAAACAATATTTCATGTATAAAATAAAATATCAGCTTGTTTTGACAAAATATTTAAAGTAAAATTGAAAAAATAAAAATGAATGAAGGACACGTTTTGTGACGTTTTATTCTTTAAAAATTGTATAGCAATTGTTAATATTTCTTTAATATGAAATATTCAATTAATTATACTATGTCTCTATACAGTTTTTATAATAAATAAAATATGTACTTTTAAAATAATTAATATTATTCATATTATCTATATATAGTTGCATGATATGAAAGTGAAGGCCCACTTGGTAATTTTAATTTATACTAATGAAATTACGAGCGCATTTTTCGACAAAATAAGTTCTAATCCTTGTATATATAAAATTGAAAATTCAACATTAATTGGTAATACAATCGAATCACCAGTTTTCGACATTTTTTTCACTATATATTCTTGTGTTTATTTTATCTGTACTCCGCAGAATTCTGAGTTTCATCTTATCAGTAAATGCACTGTAGGAAAAAGAGGTTGGGAGAGGATAGAGAGAGAATATACGAATGTGGTAAGGTAGAGAGATAGAGAGAGAGAGAGAGAGAGAGAGAGAGAGAGAGAGAGAGAGAGAGAGAGAGTGAGGAGAGAGGGGGAGAGAGAAGGAGAGAGATGGTAAGCGAGCAAGGAAAGATTCTCACAAGAGACCGAACTTTTTCGTTATCACGGTAATTAATTGCGTTGAACATTCTGTTGAAAGCGACTACGATCTATATGGATGCAACTGCAAGAACACAAAGATTTTCAGATTGGATTCACTGTCTACTTATTGATATTATCGTTCCACACATCAAAGGTTTCACCAAATAAAATAAGTAATCTTAGTTGTAATTATAATTAATGAAATTAAAAGAAAATTTTTCTTTGTAAGTCATTGTTGATAATTTATATTAAAATTTTTCTTTTAATTTAATTAATAAACAGCCTCGTACTGAAATTTAATATTTTATTTTCATAATTATTATATTATATTTTATTATTATATAATATTTTAATTAGGATATGCTATTAGGATAGCTTATAAATAGAAATTCTGATATGTAGTAAACATTGTCACTTGAGCTATAATAATAATAAATATTGTCAAGTGTTTGAATTTATGTATTTAATAATATCTGAAATAATTCGCTTAAGAATTTCCAGTTTTTACGTCGACGGGTTTAAGTCTCAACGATAGTACAAAACTAGATTGTTAAACATATTACTATCTGTCTAGTCAAAATATTTGTTAGAAATCTAATAAACATAGGCAATTATTTTAATCACTATAATATCAAACATCATTGATGTGAAATATTAGACATATCATTACACGTTTGTTCCACGATGTATACAAACAGAATTAATAAATTGAATTAAGAGTGTATTTTTTTGCTCTCTGTTAATCACAATTGTACTAGTTTCGTGGAGAATCACATATTGATGTTGCATATAAAGTCGGATTATTTTGATTCTGGGAATATCACTATTTTTTGATTTTATAAACAAAAGTAATATATATATATATATATATATATATATATATATATATGGACAAGCAATCAAAATATTGAAATGTAATTATTTATTTACTGAACAGCAATAAAGTAATTTAAATATTTATTTAGGAAATGATAATAATGAACATTGTGCTTTGTATGATATTTCTAATCTCTAATGTTATAATGTTAAATTAGAATAATCGTTATATCCTAAAATAATATTCATGAAATATAAGCTATAGATGAATATTATTTATATTAGATGAATAAGCGCGTTATTATATTATTTATATAAGGATGAAAATTTTTTTCTATATTATTGAACAATCAGTGCACAAAGATTAAGTATTTATATTACGCAAAGTAATCTTTTCCGAATTGTGCTGCAGATATAATAAATGTGCAGGTGGATTTTCTTTTCTCTTTGTCTTTTGCGAACATTGCATTTCTTCCTAAAATAACTATGAAAGTTTGCCACTTTGTATAAGAAATCCGATAACCTCATACTCTCAACTTGTACGATTCTCAGAGGTAAAATTTCTTAGCTCCATAGAAAATCGCGTTCTTTCACGCGGCACTTTTATTTATGTAGAACATATGAATCTGCTCATAAAGTGAAACTATATCTTAAAATCCAATCTCAAAATGAGAATATAAATGATACTATAAGTATTTTAATGTAAAATGGTAGCACATATTTTTAGAGTTTTCAGATCAATGGAATTTTAGACCAATAGATGCATTTATTGCTAAAATTTTATAAGCCTTTATTATTATTATTATACATTACACTGATCCTGTGCACGTTTTAAAGATCAAATGATCATGCTTATCTTTCGATAAACTATTAAACTGTCCTCTTACATGAAAGTCAGTGTGTGCCTGTGTGTGGGGTCGCTTGGAGTGGACATTATCTTTGACGATTTATCTTTCATTGCTGGTTGATTGTATCATTTTTTAATGTTAATTACAAACTAAACATGCTAATCTTCATTTCTACAAACAATAATATATAATTTTTTTAAATAGCGTCATCTTCAACATGTTGTTAATGCTCCAGTTTCAAAGGTAAGGTAAAGTAATATTTTACCTCGGTAGAAAATTTGGTTTCTGTACACTATTCTGTAAAACTTTTGTAATTAATAAAACCTTTTTTTGTTTTGTTTGTGGACATAAATATTAGAGATTTTCATTTTTCTTATACATCATATTTTCTATCATATTCATGCGATTAATCCTTGAGATATCAGTGTATTTCATTTAAGCATTGTAACATGTATTTCTATTTTTGCATTTAGTAGATTAAGTAATTTATGAAAAGAAAATTTCTGTCTACATATTGCTACATTAGAATATATATATATATATATACATGTGTAAAATTTTGCAAATTTTAACAAAATTAAACATTTTATTCGATGTTTCAAAGTACCTTTGAAATTATGCTTCGACATTCCTGGCTTTTAGTAACTAATATTATATTGTTAATAAAATTTAAATTAAATATAACTATAAGAAGTATTCATATTTTGCAGATTAAATTCTTTTATTAAATATTCTTATTGTATGTCTTATGTTTTTTGCTTATAATAGATACATGAATATTATATTCAGAATCAAATAATAAAACTGCTGTATGTCATGAAGTAAATATATGCAATTATTTTAATTGTTCGATGTTTCGGCGATCAGGGGCCTTTATTTATTTCTCAATTTTGCTTGTTAAATTTACGAGGTAGAGGTTCTTGAATCATTTCACAAGACAGTGAGGATAGTAGAAAGGAGTGGGTGAGAGAGCGAGCGAGAGAGAGAGAGAGAGAGAGAGAGGACATGTGTCGTCTGTTTTATGTTTGTATCGTCAAGGGATCGGACCAAACATACGAATTTCCAAAATAAGAATGAGGGAAACGAACAAAGGCAAGTAAAAATGGTGTTACCAAGGCCTCCACAGGAGATTAAAAAAGAACAAGGGCCTGCAACAACTGATAAGACAAAACGCAATACACACGGCGGAAGAAACCCAAGGTGTTTTTTCGGCGAAAGCTCCTGATAAGGACTCGTACGACGAGGATCTTCCTTCGCCGAGGTTATATTATCGCGAGATGGTAGTTCTTTTTTCTCTCTGACGCGATAGCGAAAATGGATTAACGAAACTACTTTTGTAACCGCACGATAAATGTCTTTTTTTGCGGTATTGCACACAGTATGTGAAACGTTTCGTGTTCAAGAGTTATTCTGTAGCTTTTTTGCACTACAAGAAGGCAAGTACATGAGAAAGTGCAAGATGCGCGTATTCGAAAACAGTGCGGGGATAATAAAAATACGATAAGAATACGGTATTTTCAATTTTTTCTCTCTCTGTATTTTAACAAATAAATGAGATTTTACACGAATTAAAGAAGTATGATTTTTATGACCTTAACTGGATATTTTTTACTCTTATCTCAGGTCAAACAATGGAGATTATCCAGTATTATTTACAAGAAATAAAAGTCGCGTGCTTATTTCGCGTATTATGTTATGCCAGAGAGAAAAACTAGATCGAGTCTTTAAATTCTGATTTAAATTTTGACGTATGATATTTTTGCCCTTTCGCTCCATTTTTACAATACGACATTCTTTTAGCTTCAAGATTTCTGACAATCATTCCTCTCCATATTGATATGCATGGTGAATAAAACAAAAATTAAATCTATGTAAGCATATGGGAAAGCTCGAGATAGCAATGTATGACACAAGTAGGAATCTCGCAATAAGGAAATATCCAACTCTTATCCCATATTGCAATGAGGAAAATGAGAAGTACAAGGCGATGGGAACAACGAGTGTACTTTGTAGACTCGATTCACACGCGAAGTCAAACTCGTACGTGCGTAAGTCCACGATGAAAAGGCCTGGCACTCGTAATGAATTGGCACACGTGGAATTAGCCGCGGTGAAAAGCGTCGAGTCAGTGCTTTCCCGCCGAAAAGTCTCGTTGATCCAATAACAAGGTAGTGATCCCATACTGGTGGCTCTTCGTCCTCCTTTCCATTTCGCTCGCTCGCATGAGCAAAAACCGGTGCGCATCCCTCGGCGTGAGTCAAGTTTATGCGCCCGTCAGGCGAAGGCGCGATCCCATCGGAAGATAATCTTTTTCGGATTTCGCCTTTCTCCCCTCCACCCCTCTCACTTCACACCCCCCATCGTGCCTCTTTATGCGTGAGCGCGCGTGTCGACGTCGGCTTTGGATGACTACGCGAGACGAGCGTTAACGATTCACTGATTTATCGAGTTCCGTGTGTTAATGTCCTCGATCGCCAAGAATAGCTTTATCTCGCGACCCGATGATGAATTTAATTACTACGAGGAAGTCGATAAATTATCGATTCACAAGCCCAACTTCTCGCCTTTATTTAATAATATGCGGTAGCGAAATTAAATGTAATTGTTATTTGTATTTTTTTCGTTGTGAGCAGTTTGTTGCTTAGTTATTTTTAACGTGGAACGATACAGGACAGCGTCAACGGACAAAAATGAAACTTCTTTATCGTTCGCGAGCGTCCGTTTATATATATATATATATATATATATATATATATATATATGTGAATTTGAATTTAATTTCTCGAATAAAGTGTCGACTGTGAGTTAATTTAAATTTTTGACAACCGAAATCGAGTTTTTATTCATAAATGAAGTATCTGAAATGAAGTACCTACACCTATGGGCGCATAAGCACAAGCACATAAATAAAATACCCAAATTGAGTTGTAATATTTGAAGATTTTTGGCAATTTGCATAAGGTTTTCGATATTCAACGTTTTGTTACATTAATAAATATTAATAAATACGCAGTCAATGCTAATATTTATACCCAATATTGACTGTTAAATAAATTCAGAATATTATGCTATTCTATACTCAAATATATGGGAATAGATTTGTAAATTATTAATTAAACCCCCCTCTCGTGCACAGTCTAAATAATTTTTCCCAATATCTGCATTAAAATTTCCATTAAAATTCTCATGGTAACTTTCTTTCTCATTCACGTACCTTCATCACGCATCTTCACTCAACGATTGCCATTCCTTAACCATAATCGTTAAACGCACGATAAAAAATATAACAATATCGTTAAAGGATTAAAAAACATAGTAAATATTAATAAGTTCGTGTTGGACTCGTTTAGATTTAATCAAACGTGGAATTCGCTACAATTTCAAAACTCAGCAGATTGAAGTGAAATTATCTTGACCGTTGATTCAAATCAATGAACATTCATTCCCGATAAGGTTTATGAAACCGACAATAATTATTGCTTCAATGTCGCGTCATTTTTATCTTTCGTGATAGCATTCACGGCCTTTCTCTCGATGTTATAAAAGCCGAACACAATGCAACGACGTAAGAGATGCCGTAAAACGAATACCACAATGACGTTTCTTTTTCGTCATCGACAATCCATCCACAATAGCCTAATCGTGGCGAATAAATTTTTCGTTCTTTCCCCGTGAAAGCTAGAATGTTGCGGAATTTCGAGCGGATGTCGATTTGCCGTCGATGCCGTGAATGCACTCCCGAATTAACATTCGTGAATTAACACTCGTGAATCCACTGTAAAGGGAAAGTCGCATGCTCATTACGTCACGGTGCAGCGTCCAATAAGATCGTCCCTCTGCATCGGGTATACGTGGAGCCTCGAGGTATGCGTGAGTCGGGAATTATGAGAAATCAGCTGTTCGTCGCCATAGGAGAGCCAGCGCATTAGCATAATATTTCCTCGCGTGGGCGAGGAAGTGGTGGAAGGGGCGGTGGGGAGCATCTTCTAATCAGTGCGAGAGTCATTGGGCGCAGTAAAAGCCACATTATTATTAGTTTACGACGGAATCCATCGCGCTCGCGCTTATTTTTCATCGAGTCGGGTCGCGACATGCAGATAGCGATCGGCCCATCGAAGTGCAAAAGGAGAGTGGCTGGAAGCGAGTCGATGAATTTCTCGGATTTTTCGAGTCAGCTGCGGTAAATCAAAATTCCGCCTCGGCTATAACGATCGAGCGCCGATCCCTCGGCTAGATAACTCCATTTCGAGCGCTCGCCGCTTCATAACGCGTGCGTATTGCGTTCCTCCGGCGTTTCTGGCAACGCCAACGTGCGACCATTATATGCATCAAATTTAATACGGGAGGATCGTATATTTTACGGCGTTTACGGCCACTGCCCAGTGGACGTCTCTATGAGCGGGCCCGAAGAGAGCAAGAGCGATAGAGACGGAGAAAGAGACAGGCACTGAGATGTAGACAGAGATAGAGATGGAGTAAGAGGGAGGGAGGTCGCGGGCGAGATAGACCGAGAGGATGTAATTATTAATTTTTCCATAGGCACGACGCCTCGTTCGTTCGTCATAGTCGTGGGATTTCTCGGCGATCTTCTTCGGGACACTTTTCTCTTTATTTTTACGAGCACTCGGATACCAATGCCATATCTTTTAGACCACGAACTTATTCCTCGAGCACCAATTGGCTTCTTCGTAGCGATCGATGTGACTACTTTCTCTCCCCGCCCCCTCCATTGCCCGCCATCGCCACCAGCTATAATAAAATCGTGCGATAATATGATTTATGCACATTGTAATTTCACTTTAATAAACTCGTTATGACAGGCTATAGATCTCATAGGCTCATCACAGAGCTCATCGTGGCCTTTGACGTTTCCAAGAATCGACAATTTCCTATGAAACGTTTCTTAAGACACGATTATGCTCGTTGCTTATGGACACGAGATTTTCGCCAAATTGTCATTCCGATGCCCAATTGAACAACAATTACAATCTCCGTATCAATGGGACGAAAGGAACTTAGCTATAGTAGTGGTAATAGTTGATTCGCTCTTTGTTCTTCTTCCATGGAAGTGTAAGCTCATTACGTAGGCGTCCCCGCATACTTCTTCCCTTGTCTAAAATTCCTGTAATATCAAGGACCGCCTCGGTAGGCTAGTCCTCGCGATACGGTCGAGTTGCTCTTGCCAAAGACTTGGCTGCAATTTCGTCGGCATTCGAGTCGCCAGGGGGACTTCTCCGCCCGCCTCGTGTACTAATCAGCCGACGAACGACTGTAAATGAGAAAATCACGACTCGCCTTATTGTTGATCGCGGGGCCGCAACTCCGTCCAGTCGACTCCACTGGCCGCTACGATGGAACGAGTCATGGGTAAAACGAGGACCACGCGATAAATCGACTCTCCCATTACGTCTGATTTTCTCTGTAACGAGCACGTCGCGCCCGAGCGGGAAGAGCCTTGACGACGAGGAGGGAGGTGCGCTGGTGCGGGACCCCCACCGGGGCTTTCCCGAACGGAAGGACCACGATTAATTTGGAGACCCGCAGGGCTTGACGAGGAGGAAGATGATCGGCCTCGTGGTCTCGACCCACACGCTCGGATCCCTCACGCTCGATCGCGATCGGCTTTGTTTAGGTTTCAATTTTAATGCTGAACGGATGAGTCACGATCGCGCCTTCCACTTATTCAAAAAAACGGTAACTATGCGTTTTAATGAGCTCGGATACCTGCCGGTGACACTGAGTCAATTGCGGATTATCTTTACAAGCGGTACGAAATACCCAGATGCTGTTCAATGACAAAAGCAGCGAAGAATATAAATTGTATTGAGAATTTGTGCTTGGTTAACATCTATCGTTGCAGATCGAATTTCTTATTGATTTCGCTGTTACAACACGCAATGATTAATAAGCGACGAAGGCGATAAAAAAGACGAAGAAAAAGGAGAGAAGATAAAGGAAGAAAAAATAATGAAAGAACTCATTATTTACATTCGGAATATGAATTTTGCTTTACTCTATTAATGTCTTCTGTTGAAATTATTGCGCGATTAATTATTTTTGTTTATGCGTCTCAAAGTACATTGAGATTTATGCGACATTTGTTTTAAAACTCTTTCATAGGTGACGGTGAAAAGAATGTTTATAACGATAATGTATGCATGTGCCAACAGAACGTTTTTTCATTCCCGTCAAAAAAAAAAAAAAAAAAAAAAAAAAAAAAAAAAAAAAAAAAAAAAAAAAAAATAGAAAACAACTAATATTTTGTATTTCACTGTATTTCATGAGAGGCGAAATCAAAATATAAGATTCGAATGTCTTGTTTATACCACGCGTTTCCTTCAAATTATATTCGGCAAGAATTTCTTGGGCGTTCTTCAATGGGCACTTTTACAATCTATTGACTTTCAATGATATACGAGGTAGAGCCAAGTAGTCGCAATTTATCAAGGCTCGTAAAGTTTCGTAGAAGTGTTTCTTTCGCATACAACCGTGTATTTGGAATAAATGTGAATGCACTTTGGCCACTAATCAAATTATATTCTTATACCTTTCCTTATCACATGGAGAGATTTTGGAAAAATGTATACTTACGAGGCGTCATTTACATGTTTTTAAATTATTTTTTGAAGGCATTAACTAATCATAAAATTTCCTTCCCTTCTTTCAATCACTCATTTACTCAGTTAATCTATTAATTGATCACTCGAGCTGTTCTTATCTCTGGACTTTCTTTTACGTGACGAATGAGCCTTAAAGAAGCAGCGCGCGACAAATTTATGTGCACGTGTCTCAGATCTCAACGTAAACTCATATATAAAATGGGATATGGAGCGAGAGGAGTGAGTAGGAGCATAATAGCAAATACAATTTATGCGTCAAGAATCATGCGCTAAGCCGAGCAAGTGTGGCAAGAAAGAAAAGGAGTGAGTTATTCGTCAAGAATGAAATCCCCTCCAGAAGTCATTGACTCTCGGTCTTGTTCGACTTCTCGAATCTCCTCGGCTCGAATTCTGTTTGCCTTCCCTTCTGTTATATTAATCGACAGTGGCCCGAGTGTGCGAGGCCGCCCCTTAATGCAATGTAACACGGTCAATTAACTGTCGGTAGACGCGGTCAAATGAGCTGGAGAATATAAGAGCGAAGGGCCGAATATAAGAGTGAATGGCGTTCGAAAAGCCATCGATGAGCTCGCAAAAGGATGCAGCGACGCGCCTGCAATTGCCCTGATGAAAACGAAGGCACGTCGGTGCCTATACGTCTCTGTCTGCGTGCGCGAGCGCATGCATAGGTGAGCGGGGACGTTGGTTTTCTTGTAAGCGACGTCGCCACCTCGCTCCTTTTTTGCGCCCTCTCCTCCTTTTTTAATGGCACTTGGATAAATTCGAGGTATATTGGGCTTTAATGAATGAGTTGAGAACACTGAGTCGGCTGCAATCAAGATTTCAAGAGCAGATCTTAAACGATTTAAAGTAATGGTAATTGTCCGCCTGAATGTGGCTCCGAGTGTAAGAATACTTTATCCGATTGCCTATTAATATCGTTAAATTATTTCGAGTGTTTATCATCGGCTGTTATCGAAGTTTATGGCACAGTTTCTAGGGAGTTTAAATGCCGTCAAAATTCTCATTTACCGAATGACTTTATTACGAATAACATCGCGATATCGTTCATCATCGTCTATCGATTCTCATTCCGTTGCATACGAATGTCTGTTATTTAATAATCCTACATGATAATATTGAGGGTTTTTCATCTGTGTGTTGCTTGTCTATGTAATTGTTCTTGGCTATATCAGTCAATCATCCACTCGCTGTCTATTTGCATTACATTACACAATTATACATTACACTACTACGACATTACAATCAATGTAAGCGCATCTAATTCATAATCTAAGGATTTTTCTATTTCAAATGTCAATTGTAAATTAAATTAGCTCTCATTGTCTTTGTTAATTGTGACGTCCACTTGTCTTAATCGCGCAATAAATAATTGTAACGGCCAGAATAACTAAATCTATCGATTCAAAAAATTAATATGGGTTTGCAAGCCTCGATACGTTACTCTATCAATTCTATGGATTGACTTAACAATGGAGCTATTTTAGTGAAACGTTCAAGTTCCGTTGATGAGTTGAAAATACACACGTCAGCTCATTCGGAACGTGAGTTTTCCTTACAAAATACTAAAACATATTTCTTTGTGCCAGGCAATGCTTACACATAACATAGTTAAAAATTTTTACACGGCCAAAGAAATTCTAATTTTA
The DNA here is from genome assembly GCF_000503995.2 of Ceratosolen solmsi marchali. Lineage (NCBI taxonomy): Eukaryota > Metazoa > Arthropoda > Insecta > Hymenoptera > Agaonidae > Ceratosolen > Ceratosolen solmsi. The sequence goes on from NW_011948422.1 coordinate 1,008,960, forward strand.
ACATATATTCCTTACTACTGAATCATTGGGCGGTAAAGTATAAAAATAACTTTTTACTTTAAAGTTGTAAAAGTTACTTTCCATGTCAATATTCAATATTATGATTTCACCTTACTTTTACGTAAGCCACGAGTAACTGTCGTCTGAAATATCTTGACGCTCAAGTTTTTCTTAAAAATTTGAAAAACTTCGACGCATCTGCATGCCAATCGATAAATCGCAGCTTAGCGGCATTAAATAAACTCGTGTATTGTCACTAACGTTGTTGTTAAAATAATTCGACCTTTTTACGAAACGTTAAGGTTAATTACCATTAAGATGCGCAATTATAAATATCAAATGCTTTAGACGCCGTTATTGCTTTGCGCTACAGTGCCGCTTCCAGCTCAGTTCTAACTCTGTTTCAGCAAAATAAAACCAACCTCTCCGACTTCTTAATCTTCAACATAAATCCGATTGTGACAAATGCGACTTTAAAAACGTTTCTTTTCAGCTTCTAAATAGAAACTAACTCCTTTAGACGTCGACGGCCATTCAAGGCGCTAAATCCAGCCTAAACGCTTTAATACTCGCGCGCACCTAAAACTTTTACAACGTTATTTCTAGTCATGCGCAGACGCACGCTCCAACTTTTCATCTTACCCCGGTGATGACATATACATTTTGTGGGTCAACAGCTGTCATTGAAAGTTGCTGATGTGTAAAAAAAGAGACGTAAAGGGGAAGGCGTGCAGGGTCAAGCGAGGCGACTTTACGAGAGATAGTGAGAGAAGCACAAGGAGAGTCGCGATTTCGAAAGAAAGGAACTCCGAGGCGCTTCCACGAGAGTTATGTGGGTTCCATAAGTTTTTGCTTGAGTGGCTGACCCAGAGATTGAGAGGCAGGGCTGGGCTGACACTGGTCGAGTGCCTGACGAATGACCAAATCATAAAAGATTTTCATTCACGCCCGGAGGATTTACACGTTGAAATGCACTGTAAAAATGCTCTGTGTATTTACTACATTGAGTGCAAGTAATAAAGGGATTTACGTGTAGTAAATTCATAATAAAAGGGAATGTTTATGACGAGTTGAATATTTTGCTTGACGGGGAACTTTATAAATGTTGAATGATTTTCTAACTTTATTTTCGCTTGCACCTGTGTTGTAAATAGTAAGATCCTAATATTAATTGATTATTTTCAATAAGAATGCTTAGCTACCCGAGATCAGAAACATCATCAACTATTTTTCCCTTTCGCGACTGCATTGTCCATTCATTTATTCTACCTAAAATTTAATCAATGTAATGGCAATTTAGAGTCCGCGGTAAACTTATGTAGGAATAATGATTTGAAACTTTGATCAATTACTTATAAATTCCCATAACATGATTTAGACATAAACAATATAGAAATGCAAGTAATCTTCGTTACTGGCAGTGTGACGAAGAGTAAACTTAAGTAACAAAGACCCGTAATTTAAATATAATCTACAGACGTCTGCCATCATATTGATGAAATGTATGTACCATTTAGCGTAAATGATATAATTACTGCTAATATAAAATTGTACATTAGTAGTTCTAGTCATTTTATATCTATAGAAAGCTATATAAAAATTAATAATGTTTATTTTATTAGTTTCCAATACATATTTAATCAATATAAATCCAATAAATTCATGTTAATGTATAAATAATTATAATATATACACATTAGGTATTTTAATAGGAGTATAATCATCAATATAGCATCAATTGTATTAATTTATACTGTATGACATGTTACACTTGCAAACTTCAAATTACGTTTTAAGATTTTTATATGCAGTTTGATAAAGTTTATTTGCTCTAGCGAGGAAATACGATGGAAAATTTATGTTGTAATAAATGTAAAAATCAGATATCATTAATGAGATAAACATCGTCATAGTGTTCAAAAGTCTTTCGAGAATTATTAGGTCAATCAAGTATTTTACAATAATTTCATGTAATTACGATTTAAATGATAATTCATTGTTACGAGTTATTAATATTTTAGTTAATTATAAATCATATGTATATATAAGAGAAAAATTTTATTTTAAACCTTCTGTGACTTATTAAAATAGATCGTGTATGTGGAAAATAAGGAGTCGATATGTATAAAGCCGAACGTACTAGTGCCTAAAAAACCAAATAAAGATAATATTGGCGAGCAATTTCGTCAGGAAAATGATTAAAGTATATTACTCGGCATTACTGAGCGCAGAGCATTATAAAAGTAAACTTTAATATTTAATGTTCTGCTGATAAATTTAATTTATCATAATTGTGTCTTATTTACGTATTATTATTTTCAATCCATGGCTGAATCATTTTCAAAATATTGTTTAAAAAATTGTCTTCAATTATTGTTTGAAGCATATTTATAGAATAAAGTTTTTTCAGCTGATAAGATATATTTTTACAAGAGTACTTGAATTGTCCAATTCATTATGTAAACTGCGTATCTGCTACACTACATACCTTTACATATTTTTTTTTTATTGTCTGGTCTAATTATCACGAGAAATTGTAACAAGTTTGTAAGTAATTGTTCTAAAACAATTCTCTTTAGATAATAATTGTTTGTTCGCCAATTTATGTTTTAGTTTTATAATGTTAAAAGGGAAAATAAAACAAGACCGGCTAATCAAAACTTCTTACTTTAAAAATTTCTTTAATCATTCGAAGCAATCTTGTATGTACATAAATAACGAGCTTTACACAACCAAAGGATAATCTGACTTTTCATGAAGCTTATGGACTATTTTTATCTCATTGCTTTCTCCTCTATAGATCTTTAAAGGAAAAAGTGCTACTGCCTTGAATTTTACTCTTCGTTAGGTCTAATTTTCCCTTCCCAACTAGTTTGGATGCGACGAAGCCGATGTCAGCGACATAGTTCCGATGGCAGCCGAGGTGATGCCGAAGAGTATAAGAGAATGAGAGAAAAAAGTAGACGAGGGTATGAATTTGTCGACTACAAATCGTTCTTCTGTCTTCGGGTCAAGAAACACGATACTAATGACACTTATGGTTGTCTTTGGGGACTCATGTGGTCTTGGAAAAAAGGATCCTTAGAGAAAAAATTGTATCTCGTTGCTTTTTCCCATCGTTTTCTATTCTCGATTACTCCCGTCGAGTGACAAGACTAAAAGATAAGGCCTCATGTGGAGTTGTATTCCGTTTCTAAAGAAATCTGTAATAATTCTTACATGAGCCGTGAAAAGCCTGAGCTTCGGCATTTTCTATTATTGTCCCTGTAAAGTCCGATTTATCCATAAAACTCATGGAAATCACATTTCATTAAATTAATTTAGATAGCATTTAATAGAATTTTATAATATCTTATAATAAATAATACATTTGAAGCTGATTATAATATTTCCATTTAGCATTACCGATTCCTTAATTATCATTGGCTATTGGTTGCTACATATCAGATAAATTCATAATCTACATAAGAAAAGTTGACATCTTCTAATGAAAATATTTAATAACTATAGCAGTTGAGCCGGTGGGACATTTATGACACGTCATTTGGCGATAAACCACTTCGTGTAATGTTTTACGACAATATTTACAGTCATAAAAGTATATATTCCCTCTCACGCTTCTGAAAAGCACACAAAACATCATTATCCTTACCAATAATCTGATCGCTATTTTAGTAATAAAAAAAATGATTCATTCGATATATAAATTTACAAAAATTACCACTGATCACGCGTCCGCGAGGGTGCAGGGAAATTAAATACTTTCAGTTATATGCCACATAAATTGGTTCAAGTTCATGAACCAAAATAACGGGGCTCGTTATTCCGCTATAAATTTCAATCGAATTAATTTCCAGCTGATGGAATTCCAGCTTAGTTACTCCTTCAGAGTTTCTCCTTCTCTATACAATAAAACTCTACTCTCATTCTATCGTAACGTAGTATGTTTATTCGTTGTCGCTCGGTTAAGGCCAATCTTCATGCTTTTTCAGCGTCTCCAATCCCGTTTAAATGACAAATACTCCATTCGATATCTTAATTAAAATTCATTCTCCTCTTACTGTGAGAGACATATAATAAGCGATTGATAAATATAAACAGTTGACACAGCGAATTAGTTCTATCTGCTCTCAAATTTATTTAGCTGGCTTATTTGTTTGAGAAGCTCGAAATTCTCACCCATCATGAAGCACTTGATCAACATACATAAACTTCTTCACCTTTTCTGTATTGCTAATTACTACCTTTATTGATAGACAAGTCTTAATTCTCATATAGTAAAGATTTCTTATCCACTAAGTATTTATTATATAAAAAAGTCCGGCCACTCTAGCCGACAGAAAATGCATAATAATCCCATAACGTTGCCTTCATTTAATATAATATACATTTTAACCTTCGCTATTAAGATAATGAGATATTAAAAAAATTCATAAAATTGATCCCTTAAATTATTTTATATAAATCTTTTATAATCCAGGATACCGAGCCGCCCATTCAATCGAACATAAAGTGATACCGTAACTTTTTTACCATAACTTTTGACTCTTCTTGTTTCACGCGATTGACTACCCACGCGCTTCTTTATTGCACAACTATTATTATAGCTTTGCAAGGAGCGGCAGCGCTCCTTGTCCCACACATGTTACAGAAGAACTGAAACTTTGTGAATGCCTCAAAAGTCAAAGCAGTGGTATTCGTATGAACAAGCGCCGCGAGAATAATAATCATTAACAGCCCTTTTACTCACTGGCAATCGCGATGGTCCTTCCCACGTCTTAAATGAAAATAGTCGGTAAGCGCCATTCGTCTTATATTTCGTGCTATTACCGACAAAAGCCTGAAATGTGCCATACATTTTCCCAAAGCCCGTAAAATAAATACATCTGCCATTGCAGCTTGTATTCGCCTCTCCGATGCGTTTATCGCTAATGTCCGTGGGGTTGGGAGTCTTTTTAGCGTGCCTCCGGATCGTTTCTCGTCGCGATCGTCGACCCACAACGACGACGTCACGCTCCTCTGACGCACTGTTGTAATTCCGCCGATAAGCATCTAAACTCGCGCTTGATCTTAATTGTCGCGGGGTTTTGCAGTGACCGCATGTCCGCGGCCAGCCCCATCTATATCTCCCCCGCGTCACCTTCCGCCCTCTTCACCATCGCCCGTAGACTGATCACCGGGGGCTCTGTGGCTCTCTCGCTCCGGCGCTCCGACGCTCCGACGCTCCGACGCTCACGACAAAGGAATGAATTTGAATGAACGGCCCCGGGACTTTAACGAACGCTAATAAGCGCGACGCAGCGGCGCGACGTCGCGCACTAGCTGCTGCGCAGTGCTGAAAAAAGCGTCGCAGAAATTGAGATACGAGTGTATCGTATGGTCGATGTAATTCAACAGGAGAATAAATAACACGGGCGAGCGTTTAAGTAGCCATGATAATTGTGGCAGTGGACGTTGAATGTGAGCGACGTGCCGAGCGAATAAATGCATGAGCTCATGATTTTCGCGAACAATGCCGGCTTGTTTGTATGCAGTGAGGCGGAAGTTTCCCTACTATCCCCGTCCGTCGAAGATGCTACGGACGACGAGGATTTTTAACCAAGAGAACGTACAATGAATTGTTAGCTTTTTTAAATGGCGGAGATGCTCAAGCTTTTCGCCTGGCAGTTTGAGGTGTATTTTAACATTTTGATAGCCCACGTGGCGCTCCATTGATTTATTGTTTATGCCAGTAGGAAGGGAAGCCTGATTAATTTGCGCCACCGATGAATGTTTTGATATCTAAATTTATCTTATCGAACACGAAGCTTATTTAAATGACTAAGTGAAAGACCTTTCGTTGTATACTCTATCTACCGTTGCCTGCATTGGCCTTTAAAAAGAGCCATCATCCGTTATAAATGGATACCAGATACAGAGAGTCGTTGGCGTTGTTGTATTTATACGAATTCTTTGTCGCTGTCAATATTTTATCATTTATGGTGAGGAAATTATTCAGTGTCAAAAAGCTTTATGTCTCAGGATGCAGTACATTTTTCATAATATAAGATTTTCCAAAAGATGAGCATTAAGTTTGGATATGCTAGTGTAATGATTAAGTTGGGGCATTGCCGGACGAAGGTGACGTAGTTGTAAAGGATGGAACTATCAAAAAAAAAAAAAAAAAAAATTGTGTCGATCGAATAGCATACAAAGCGTCGAATTTTAGTGGAAAGTATTTCGACATTTAGAAAATCGATTGGACTTGCGTTACCGTGCCGGATGTTGTCAATGTATTAACTGAGATTTTTTTGCTTTTTGTTTATGTTTATATTTATACGGCAATCAAATTAATAATTATGATAAGCGAGGCGAGTCTACGGCGGGAGTAGGTTGATGCTCGTAGCGGGTCGAGAGCATCTTCTAATAGACGAATAAAGTTAGTCAAAGTCGCGGATAAGAGTTGGGACCGTTGGGACTGTGGAACGCTAACTATAAAATTATTAAGGCTCTCTAAATCCTCGGGGAGGAAAAAATAAATTTCTTTTAAATCCGATGTGCACCTGCACTACACTGGCGGAAGCGAGAGCGTAAACATAAGTTTTTTGCACATGGAATTATTATCTCGAGAACTATTTCGCCTCGATGAACTGCTAAACTACTTTCGAGAAATTTTGGTATCACGGAAGGAAATACACTCGACACTCGCGTAGAGAATAACGTCTCATATAAATAAATACATTATTCGCCGATGAAAACCTCGACAGTTCGATAAAATCTAAGCTTCGCAATTATTCGGAAAGAAGCGTATAATTTAACGGGCTAGAATTTGCAAAATATTAGCCGCACGAGTTCCACGAATCATCAATAATTTTTGCATTCGCTCTTGGCCGGGCAACTGGAGCAGCGGCACTCGCCGCGATGCGCCAGCGAGGAAATTCCGCAAGGAAAAATTTAAAGAGACAAATAGAGACGTCGCCGGCGTATAAAAGAGCGACCCCTTTAGCGAGACGCGGCTTTATGTACCGCGAGGAGGGGGGAGGAGGATTGGGGGGGGGGAGCCGGGGCACGAAAGATGAATTTAAGATGAATTTTACTTATAAGTAGTCCTCCGAGCATATTTAATCGTGAATACCCAGTTTTTTTTTACGGGCGATTTAACGGTCGCTCGCCCGCCGTGGAAATTTGTTACCCAACATTTTGGAATTCCCTTGGCTCGGAGAGGCCGGGGAGAGGTGACCCGTGTCATATTCGGAGGCGCGCCGCTCGAAATCTCCGCGAGATTTGAGGGAAAATTTTTATACTATTGTGGCAGACAAGACCGACCGCGCTCTTGTCGGAAGCGAGGATACAGTAACGCGCGAGAGTCCGTGGATTTATGCTCCTGCAGATTTTTATTTTCCTGAATAATGAATACAGTCATTGCCGTATAATGTATAGCATCTCTCCGTGTTCCGTTCGTAATATTCTTTACTTTGTTTGACTTCTGTACCCGTGGGCGGAGCGCGTATCGATCAACTTTTCAGCCATTCGATGCTGCTTGTGTCTCAACGGCGTCTGCAAACATTTTCATTAGATTAGTAACTTGCGACTCCTAATGAAAAGCCTTATAATCTGAATGTGAAAATAGGCCGAGCGAGAGAGAGAGAGAGAGAGAGAGAGAGAGAGAGAGAGAGAGAGACAGGGAACGGAGGATTTACTTCGGTCTTGACTGACACACGCGAGATTACGCTTTCGTATGGAAATTTAAGTTGTAGATAATATTGTTATTGAATGGAGCCTTTCAGAAAGAATGTTTGAGTTTATGGTTTTTTTTCTTTTTTCTTTTTTTAAAGCTTAAATTACTATTATAAAAGTAAACGAGTTTGAGAGAAAAGTGAGATTGGATACTTTTGGAATGTCCCACATTGATTACTTCTGGATATAGATTTAGCTGCAGATACGTTGAATAATATCTTTAAATTTTCCGTTACCTTTCATTCGTCTCTGGTACACCTCTCAAAAAACTCTTTAACAGTGGCTTTGATCAGGTTACTATAGGCACACTATATTAGGTAGGATGGTAAGCCGATATTTTGTAAGCCTATGTGCAGTAAAATAATGATATTGAATCAGCTAGATCGATAAGAATTGGAATTATTAAATGCTCTCATTCGTAATTTAATTTCGCATAAAAAACTACTTTAATCGGTACAACTTTATTTGGAAAATAAATATCATTCGTTAATTTGACCGATGCCATATATCGCCTTCGACTAGCATTACACTGAAGATTTTGAAGGGCGCTCGTTACGAGAAAGCGGAATTGAATTAAAGTGGGGTAGAAGAATATTAAAAATATGAAAAGACCGGGAGATACGTAATTCTAGACGAATATGTTTACGTGGAAGCTCGCAGGTGTCAGGTAAATGCCTCAGTAGTGCGTGTAAAGAGAGCACGAGAGAGAAAAAAGATGAAGAAGGTCGCCAATCCCCAACCCTCCATCACCCCGATACAATCACCATGGCCGTTCAACAATCCCACTTCAGTCCAGCACTTCATTTGTGTTCGCGTCCCTGTAACAGGGCCAACGATCGCGATCAAGGGATCACTGGCAGAGGACGTGCGCGTGTATAAAAAGATTCACGGATGAATGAACGATTGCGCGTTTCCCGTCCAGAGGCTCATTCAAAGCCCGTCACCGAAGCCTCGAATCTCGTCGCCCTGGAGTTAAAAACGCTCGTACCAAGGCGCACGCCTTCCTCGAATCTGTCGACTTTCCCATCGTAACTATCGTGCGTGCTTACCTGGAAGGTGAGCCCGGATCGACATGGTATATCGGGATGTCGTGGATGGCGGAAGGGGGGGGGGGCTAGTGATCGGAGACAGTTCCCGACGGGCGTCCACGCCGAGTCGCGCGCACAATGCAAAGCCTTATTTAGTGCGGGGCCTTTTCCCACACGCGGCTCCGAGAAAGATTTTCCTCCCGCGTGGCGCGCACGTACACATGCAGAGACATTGCATGGCCGTGGGGGCGAGCGCAAGGGGGGACATTTCTTCCTTCTTTCTTCTGCTTTTTTCCCCCATTTTTATTTTCACATCTTTTTTTAAGCCTCCCTTTTCCTGTCCTCGTGCATGGAAGGGAGCCTGCTCGAGATAAACAGCGAGAGGCGAGAAAATGAGAGAAAGGAGTGGCCTTCGCGCGTAAATCAGTGCGACTGGCTTCTCCTTTTCTCGTTCACGGAAGGATTTTAGAGCTGGCTTTTAACTTCTGTGAAGGATTTAGGATATTTTTCGGTAGCTCCCTCCTCGCTACCGACTTTTTAACTCGGCCCCTCGTCTTTTCCTCGAGTTGATCGCATACGAGTGGTTTTCACCACCCCCATCGCCCCCCTCGCATCACCGCGACAACACTGCCAACGCCCTCCCGTAAACGTATATTGTCTCAATGAATAAGTTGACATGTCGACAGTCTCATCACAAATAATAAATAATTTTGATTAATCCAGTACGAAGTTTAGGAAGTTAATGTAGTTCGTATGAAATTTATTTCACTTATTTTTTTTTTATATGGTTGAATGAATGTTGAAATTAAAAACTTTCTTCCATCAATATTTTGAGTATTTTTTCATTGTGAATAACTGAAGCTTTTATATCGTATACTGTGCATACACGTGTCTATGTGTGGTTCATTTATATCTTCTATAAACATTGGTTAAATATTTGAATTATTATAGTATGTGGAAAGTGGCGAAACTTTACAATTTAAATAAATGTTTTCATTATCATTTCCCGGTACTTCCACTTGTAATATTATTATGATAAGTATAAAAACGTATAAATCCTGTAAGAGGCTGTGATATGTCTTACAATAATTATAATAAAATTATTCAATCGCATTCTTAATGACTCGGACGAACTGAACTTGACATAAGTAATTTTGTAAATACATTATCCATGGATATTTAATAGTTAAGACTATGAATCTCGCGTGAGAGGCGACGGCATTGTTAAAGTTGAGTTTATATAAACACGATCGTATTTAAGCGTATTTAATTAGTTTAGTCAATTTCGTCCATCTAGGTAATCACTTAAGGCATAGATAAAAAGAATCGTCTTCTCGGTTAATAAGCAATAATATGCATTCGTAGGGGAACACGGATCGATGGTAGAAGTTCAATAGAATTTGTCGTTCGCTCGTTCGTGCGTCAGCTTTGTAAAATACCAACACAAGGAGGAAGGAGCCCCGATCACGATCTACCCTTTGGTTTCCCCGCGCGAATGATAAGTTGTTGAACTTGTCAAATTCGTTCTCCCCTTCGCGCTCGTTTTATACAATGAAGCATTAAGAAGCGAATAAAGTGTCGGCGCGGATGCTCGTTTAAAATTCCGCTTCTCGATATGTATTTGAATATGAATGGAAAATTTCGGCTTCGATGGATACCAGCGGCCATTGCCGGCATCGAGGACAACTTGTTGTTCACGCTTGTTACGTTCACTGCGCTTATGCTCCATTGACGTAGCAGAAATATATATAATTAATGATTTTAATTTTTATGGCAAAAAAAGTGCGTGAGTAAATTACAAGTGGAAGAAAAATGTTCTATATATTTTGAAATATGAGTCATCGAAAGTGAATTTTACATACGACAGCTCGGTGTGCGTTAATGCGCACGCACACACACGCACGCACAGAGTGAGAGAGAGAGAGAGAGAGAGAGAGAGAGAGAGAGAGAGAGTGAGAGAGTGTGTGTGTGAGAGAGAGAGAGAGAGAGAGAGAGAGAGAATATTATATTCGATATTGTCACACACCAGCGTAAAGTTAATGATTAATTTTCGTAGAATTTTAATATTCATCGTTTTCTTTTTTCCTTATTTTTTACAATATTTTTTCAGAAATTTTATTATAATTTTTATTGTTGTTTAAGAGCCTCAGGAATTTGAAAATTTATTACACCATTAATTCTATTTTTTATAAATCTATGCAGTAAATGTTTTTATAACCTACTTCTCTGAAGTTCAATTCAATATTATCTTCCTACTTTCGTTTTACTATACCTGTCGGTATTGGGCCATAATAAAACTATAATAAAAATCTAAATACTACTCTTTAATTTTCATTTTATTTACATGCCACACCTAACTCAATCGGTACGATTTAATTATCCATAGAATACTGGACGAGAGTCGAACAAGAGTTTCTCTATTTCGTGATTTCGTAATTTCTCATATTCATGCCCTGTCTTGATTTTTTAAGTACCCTATTTTAGAATACTTCAAAACTGTTTTCTAGGTAAATCATAAAAGCTCACATTTTAATGTTATATGGAGCCACGGTAGAATATTATTATTGTATAAATTTTAATCTTTATATTGTAGACAATACCAACTATACTCCAATGACTGTTTAACCGAGTAAAGATATATCTTAAGGTATTTTATAATTTTATTACATACATAATAAGATCTTCCGTCAATACTTCTTTTATCACTCCTCACTCGAATAAATCAATAATATTTTATATAACTGTAACTTTTAAAAATTTATAAGCGATCCTAAAATTCACGACGCAAGAATTGCTGCAGTAAAAATACCACTTTTGAATTTTTCAATTATATTAGAGAAAAATCTTTCTTATCTATTATTCGATCTCAAATGTGTAATTTTGAAAATACATTGACTAGCGTATACTTTATGTTTTTTTTTCCCTCCCTAGAAATTTTCCTACATTTAGACGATAAAATGGACAATACCATATTTAAAATTTTCGAAAATTGCTATTAAGTTATATTGTATTAGCAAAACATTCTCTAAACGGCCACTATACGAAGGCATACAATAATAGTATATATATATATATATATATATATATATATATATATATATATTTATTTATTTATTTACGCGTAATTAGTCGTTTTTAAATTGATCAAGGGACAATTCATATAAAATTCCAGCCATTAAACGAACCATAAATAACGTCGGCGAAAGCTCTTTTCCATATTTACACCAAATTTCATGCGCGAACGTACAAGCTTTACTCGGTACAAAACGTAAAATTCCCAGCAACCAATCCTTGAAAGTCGTATAACTTCATAATGTTCGGCCTCTCGACGCTAATGATATTTGGACACTCCTATAATTTCTCCCCTCTTGCGTATTCGCACACAGCAAACCTCCTTACCGATCTAACTCGACAATTACGTTTCCCATCCGCTCTCCGCGACCCCAACCTCCAAAACCTATTCCGAGTACAATGTGATGCGAGATGATGTTACATCGAGCCTATATACGAGCACCTAATGAAATCACTTACGGGCAGCCCGTAATTTTGCGTAATGCAGCGCGAAAAGTAAAGAGTGTGAGATTCAAAGAGAGAGAGAGAGAGAGAGAGGTACGATTCAACAATGCATCTTTAATATTTTAACGTAATTCCCGTTGCCCTCACCCGTTCGAAAAATCGATGGAGCCATATGTGCCAGAAGCGAGGAGGAACCACATCCCCTTCGACAGCTGTCGTGCGACGGCCATTAGCGGCTTTCCGAAATTTCTTAGACGTTCGCGGCATATTTCACCAAGGAAGATATTTCGCGCAGGTGGGCCAATATCAATGCATCCAAGAAATTGAAAGCCGAGACTTGTTTGTCGAGACTCCGCGAAAGTCCGTAGCGACGATATTACTCCCATGGCTGCTCGGCGAAAGTGGCGGGGGGGAGGGAGGGGGGGTGTGTTGTCAGATTGGACAGGGTTCCGGATAATTTTAGATATAAAGTGCACGAGGAATTGAGGAAAAATAGCGGGATGCGAAAAGCGACAATGCGAGGCTTGATATTTTCTAAGACATTATATTAGAAGCGAGGAACATAAATTTCAATCTGCATAATGACATGCTTTCATGAAATTTTTCTTTCCATGCAAGAGAACCAATAACCAATCGAATGAACGTAAAAATTTGTGATAAAGGAGCTTTTAATTTAGCGGGTTACATTTGAACGAACGCTCATTGTGTGACATCAAGAGGACCACTCATTCCAAGATTCTGAAATCAAATCTTTTTTAAATCCACACACGCGTCTATACTAATGTAAATGAACTATGCTATGGGCAAATATTTTTTTCATTATATAACATGATTTATTTATTTCGACTATATTTATTTAAATTCATGTTGAAAAATGATTTGTCAAAAATCACACTCCCATATTTATTGTCGTATTTATAAGGTAATTACATTTGTTAATTTATAAGGATACTTTCATTATGAATGCTAAAGCGCGATACGCAAAGTGGTTGCTATGCCAAGAGCTTACGGCGAGTCTCGAAAACAAAAAGGTATATTTCAAAGTTGCGCACCAGCATAAATTAAACCTATGTATGTAAATATTCTGAAGTTATCACAGTATACAGTTCTTTTCAAATATCTCAGTGTCTTAAAATTTAACTGTACTTTTCAAACTTTGAAATAAGTACAATATTTTTGAGTATATTTCGAGCATGACTGCAGTAACTTTTATAATTAAGATTATTTCCACATCAGCGGCAATTTATGAAAAATTCCAAAACTACAAATTACATTAATTAATCAAAGCAAATGCATTTTTCTCGATTATTTATTTTTCGTCTCCTGGATAAATATGTACAATCATTTTTGTTGGAAAAAAATGCTTCTAGTAACTTTGAATCGATCACCTTGTCGTATGTTATGTGCTTAAAAATATCAAATATATTAATCTACATTTATATTATAATAATAATGAGAAAAATGTGAGATCCAAAACGAATGTAAAACAATTATGAGATTTGCGTGTCAAGAGTAGATTTATATTGTTTTATTTTAACTTGTATCTTACAAATCGGTAATTGGATCATAAGGATCGATAACCATAATATGATTATACGAAATAATCATAATTCTGGATTTATGTGATTTTAAAGAAAATCATAAAATTTAAAAGAACTGTCAAAAAGGGAAAAGTTTTAAGACACGAGCGAGGATAAACGGATAGATGAATCAAACAGGAAAAAACGAGATTTTCAAGAATTTTATTCAATGGAAATCAATAATTAGCTACACCATTCCCTGATCTAAGAAGGCAATTGAATAAATATATTCTCGATCGAAGCGTTGCATTAACAATAATTTAACAAAAAATGTAGCCGACAAATTAGCTCTGTATTTGTCCATGTAATTCGTCACAAATAGTTGGGTGAGCGGTCATGAAATTTTGCCAAAGTAACGCGCGAATTCACGGTTCCAGTAAAAATTGTGCGCACTCGATGCGAGTGAGAACTCAGCGTACCGCATATGATGATATCGTTACAACCGACGTTTCGTTAACCATTAAGAATTATTAATTCCGACGCATTGAATCGCGGCAATCGTAAGCGTATCGTACTCTCGACGAGGTTGAGCAGCCGCAAGCTTATTTCCGGCGAGCTTAATGCTCATAATACGGCGTGTCATACGAAAAGCATGCGAAAATCAATTCGGCGCGCGAAAAATAGTGCGGCCAGAGTGAAAACGTAATGGCCGCTTGTGACATGATTACTGCAGTCGCGCTAATGTATAGATCGAGGAAGAGGCATAAGCGGGCGATAATGGCACGATAAATCTCGGGGAATCGCGCGCGCGCGCGCGCGGAAAGTATTGCGAGCCGTTTGATCGATAGCATAACCGTCACACGTGCGACGCACTTTTTCTCGCGGTCCCTCGCCCCTTTACTTCATTAAAAGTCAATAGGGCGCCTGCAGTGCGGTAGGGTACGAAGACGCCGGGTGGGCAAGGAGGAGGAGGAGGGGCGGGGGGGTACGACTAAGTGCCTACGGGTTTTTTTCAGAGCCACTGTGAGGGAGAGGGGGGGGGGGAGAACGGCGTATGACATTTTCGTTTTATCGCCCGGCTCTTACTATGAACTATAGAGACTAATGAGGAGTGCGCGAGGCAAGTTTTATAATGCTGATAAGGTTTTATATGAGTGACCTTTGGAAAATTGGAAAATGACGACCGACCTTGTTTTGTGAGTTTTCATTATCATTTCACGTCCTGATGAATCAAGATATAAAGTACGTTACCCAAGCTTTTCTTCCTTTGTTACGCTATTGAAGTGTACTGTGTATTAATTTTTGCAATACAAGATTCAATCGAAGTTTCTTGTATTAGCCGACGCCGCAATTATATTCGAACTTCTTTCAATGTTCTATTCCTAATTAAACTCTAATGATTTATCTATTCATTTTAGATAAGTGGAGTTACCAACTGTTGTATAGGTTACGTAATAATGAAACAAATGGGATGAAAGTACCTTCGTATCGTGAAACATTTTTATTATTAAATTGAGTTTTTACTTTTCTTTTCTCTTAACATGTGATCATTAATTTTTCAACAACATCCAGTTTAAATAGCTAAGGATTATTTAAGCTCACTACGATGTAATGCTTTTATAATAATACGGAATTGCACATTTAATCTGTATTATTATGATTGAAAAGTTCTTGATAATAAGCCGATAATAATTGCGAATGTATTTTTATTTTACGAGAAATTTCTATGTATTGAAATGCAAATTAAAAAATAATCCGCAGAAGGTAAACGTCCTTTTTTTTTCTTCACTATAAAATTTAAAATAAATAACCCGGCAAATAATAAGCGTTCGAAAGTGAGGTCTTAAATTGCGAATATTATGTCTCGAACATTTTTATTGAATGTAGGACGTGTAATTTATGAAAAATTATTATAAAAAAAAGAAAAAAGAAAAAAAAAATTAAAAAAAAAATTAAAAAACAAGTAACAAAATGCATTTACAGCGTCGATTGTCAAGAGGAGTTTTCAAAGACGAAGAAACACACTTGAAATAGCGTAGGCAATATTTTATACACTAGATGGGAATCGCTGTCCCCTAGTTTTCGATATTAATTTCCAAAAGCCACTTATCGGCACGGCATGACTCATGTGCTCTGACTAATAATAAAATTACGCGTACGAATAATCTCGGACAAATACATTATTACAGCGGCTGCGAATATCTAGTCGAAAAAATTAAATGCCCTCGCCGAAGTGTAAGCAGTGCATCACTCGTAAAATCCAATACGACAATTTGCGACGAAGCGGGCGATAATTCTATTATGCAAATGTCTCGTAGCCCATTATTGCGTCTGTTCGGAAAAAGAGTTGGCGGAAAGAATTTGGAGTAAAAAGCGATGGGGCTTGCGGCCTTCCGGTTTTTTTTTTTTTTTTTTTTTTCAAAGAGCGGCGTTGCTCGCAAAAATGCGCGCGCGCGTATACGCGTAGAAGATTACTTTCGGCGGTCCAGGTACTCGTCGTCCTTCTTAACTCGGCCCCGTCGACCGACTACCCGCCCGGGGGCAGATACCGATCTTCTCGCGAGATTTTCAAGACGCGAAAGTGGTTAACGAAGAGTCGCTTATCCGTACTTTCATGTCGTCGATTTCAAATACAAGGACGCGTCGCTTGTTTATTAAACGCTGTCGCGGTCCACGCGACACGCAACAATTAATGATCGTCCTTTATATATTCCAAGAAGTTGGCATTACCCGTGTAATCGTAATCCTTAGGTTTTTGTGAAAGTACTCGTGCTTTTGCTTTAAGAAAGAAAATAAAATTTGAAAATTCGCGGAATACCTATTATATAGCTCGCTACCTTATTCTCTCATTTCTTTGGAAACTGTGCAGTTGATGATCTTGAATAAATCGGGGATAGTTGTTCTTGCGTGTATTTGATGTGACAAGTGAAACTTTGTTTAAACCGGTTTATTGTTTGAGTGAATTGTAAAAGTGCCGAGTCGATAAGGATATCTGTATGCAGTATCGTCTAAAACTCCAAAGTGCAGTGTGAATTTACGGAAAAATACGAAAATTACGTTTACAAAGCTCGTGTACGCTCTTTCAACTCAACAAACGTTTAGTTACACCAATGCAAATCTTTCGCAAGTTTCTTCTCGTGCTTTCTTTTTTCTCATTTCTCTCAATCATACGCAATCATTAAAATAAAATCGTTTTAAATATACGCGCGCCCGCTCATTATTTTTGAACGTTAATAATGTGTAATGTAGGATTATTGGTAAACGCGAGACGAACCCGTGTCTATCATATTCGGAGATTATCTATGAAATTTGAACAATTTATCTTTAACATTGAAGATTCGAGGCGAGGTAGACATTAAAAAATATTTATTGATTGAAAGGCGACCGTAGTGGTCGTTATTCATTTTAATAAGCTTTGACTAAAGATATCCAAAAATGCTGGAGTTATCAAGATGGATGTGATGCTGCCCTAAACGTTCCAAGGCAATCAATTAAAAACTTATTCGTACATACTTGGGCAGACGAAATACAAGTATTTCCCGATGTCAGCATTTTAAGATTTTCTCGCTGAGCGTCTCGAAGCAAGTTCCGTCGTGCGAGAGTTCAGCCAACTGGTGTGGGTTGATAGCGGTGGTGGTGGGAGTGGGAGTATTATAGGGTTCGGGAGGGGAGGGTGGGTGGAGGGGGAGGAGGAGGAGGAGGAGGAGGAGGAGGAGGAGGCGGAAGAGACGGAACATGAAGAGGAGCAGAAAGAGGAGGAGACGAAAGAGGAGAAGGGGGAAAAGGAGAAAGAGGAGGAAAAGGAGGAAAGGGAGGAACCTTTTAATGGAGAGCCGGGCCCAAGTGGTGGAGGACGTTGAAAGAAAGTCAGAAAGACACGTGAATTAATTTTCGTGGTGGGTACTCGTGCGAGTCTTGATTGATTGGGAGGTCGATGCGCCGGTGGCATCGAGCTTATTTGGTATTACGTGTCGAGTGTCGATTCCAATTTTTCATGCAAATTGTGAGTGCTGTAAGAGCGATGCATAGAGATAGAGATAGAGATAGAGATAGAGATAGAGAGAGAGAGCGAGAGAGAGAGAGAGAGAGAGAGAGTGAGAGATACGCGCGACTGTCTCTCCGTGGCTACTCGGAACGCTAAAGTTTTTACGGTCGACGCGCGCTAATTGTACGACACTTTGCGGAGGTATGCGCATCATTGATTTTGTCATTTCATCGCACGTACCTTTGGGATGTGAGGAGGGGGAGGGGGGGGGTGAAGAGAATGTGAAGGCTTCGACAGCTGTTTACATCTTTTTTTTTCTCTTTTTTCTTTCTTTCTTTCTTTCTTTCTATCTTTTTTTGTGTTTTATTTAATAAAGCTTTTCATTTGCGATCCCGATATGCCTGATAGCTTTTTGTTTTATGGTGCCGGCGCGCACTCTTATAAGACGTGATTTATGAGATTCAAAATAATGGCAGCAGAAAGATTATTTGACGCAATGAATTATAATATTGGTATCCGTTTTTTAAGTTAAGACTTGAGCGCGGTCAGGCAGTAGTAGAATACTGCAAGACTTTTACGTAATAAATTTCTATGAAAAGCGTATAGTATGCTTTGTCTATTTTATCATCCACTTATTTATTTTAATTAGTTTTTATTTTACAACGATATTTAACTCATGGTAATAATTTATAAAAATACAATTAATGAGAAAGTTTGGTCGATTAAGGAAATTGCCTACTTGGAAATCCAATCTAAACTGTAGTAAAATTACAAAATTTATTCCATCATAATGCCAGTAGTTAGTCATAAAATTAAATTATTATTTATTTATACCCGAGCAAATATAAAAGTTTACTTTATAAACGATTACGGCAAACTTTTTATAACTTTATCTGTATTTAAGGGGGGCTTGAAAAGCTTATGACTCATTCGGTGATTCACACTCCTTTAAATTTGAACCTGTTCATTAAGTTCATGTTTTACGTACGATACAATCGGTGTAGGGTAGCAGGAGAATTAACGCGTATCTTAAAAGTACAATAAAGCAAAGAAAGTGAAATTTCATAGTATGCGGAGTTATGAATTTTTATGCAATAAAAGTATAAATTAAATGAACGAAACATGTAAAAATGCTAATTGCCAGTGTAATATAACAACTAATTATTGCTTCTTTTGAAATACATTATTGTGATTTATAGTGTAATCACGAAACAAATATACATTGAAATGTCTTTAATACAACTTATTATTACGCCCTAATAAAGCAATAATTATGTAAAATAACGCCATTCGATTGTTTATAATGATTATTTTATGGATACTATTGGGTATTAAAGATGCGAAAATTTTCATGTTCAAATGATCGCATATTTTAATAATCAGCCGATATGCCTTTAATATTTAATTATCGCTGTATACGAAATACGATAAATAATCTTTTTTTTCTTTCTCTTCAGTTTGGTATAAATGACATATTAACCCACATTAATTATCTATTACGTGTGTATTCATAGCGAGACGAATTTCTCTATGAGCAACGACTCTCCCCGTTATTCCCAACGTACTCTCCCTGCTATAAATAAGTGCACAAAGCACCGGAATGAGCATAAGCTCTTGTAAAAATAGCGCAAGCCACGTATAAATCCCAAGACAAAGCTCCGATTTACATGCGCGCTTATCAAAACAATTTATACCCACTAATTTAACTCGATTCACGGCATTGAAACGCCCGCGAGTGCCTGCTCCTACATTATCCCCGTAACGGATGGAGCGCCCGCGCCCACACGCGCACGCACAACACTGGTGCGCACATCATACGCGCACTCACCTCCGCATAACTCACCCTAGTATCCTCGATAACCCGAAAGTTCCTAATGAAAGCAACCTGGCCGACAATCGCTCACCACCGTCGCACATTGAACGGCATATTAAAGCGAACGCGACGTATTCAAATGAAAACGTCATGTCGACCTCCCATCAACACCAACAAGTGCTCCTCCTCACGGGCAATCGAGCTGCGATTAAATCGTCGCTTTCGCCGGACACTTATTGCCCAGCCTATTGTCTTCGCGCCTCGTTTTCTTACTCGAGAGCTTCCGCGAGAGTCGTAGCAATAGCTGCACAAAGTCCGATTCTTACATCATTGGATTTGGGTATGTCGTGAGAGGGAAGGAGCTAGCGAGCGACAAGGTGAAGCGTTATTTTTCCGATAATTTAGATAGCTCTCGTCGTGCTATTGGACTCCCGTCTTCGTTCGCGTCAATTACGTTAAAGATTTATTGGTCTAAATAAAATGCAGCTCTAGCATCGAGGAAATTTGCAGCGTTTAGATTTGCTTACGCATTTCACATATCGGAGGAAATACGTAAGCGAGAAAATTGAAGAAAACGCTCGCTTTTAGACGCCGGCATGGTAAAACATTAGTTTGAATAATATAAATAAATGGATAAAGTCAAATTATTGCTCACTTATCTCACCCAGGTAACAATTTTACACACATAAATATTACAGCTTATAAATCGCAGTCGGGCTCTCGTCTTTTTACAACGAAGATACGTTTTGAATCAGTCGCGTGCAGCGATCGCCCCCACTTCTTTATCATTCGTAAATTATTCACGATCGACCTACAAATCGAGCGAACTCCAGCTAAAACAATCCACCGCGAGATTCTTCCTGTACGTGTTTCTTACTCCCCCCCCCCCCCCCCCCCCCCCCCCCCCCCCCCCCCCCCCCATATGTATTTATAGATTACAAAAAATGTATTCGACAGGGTGAAATATTACCCATAAGCAGAGAATTTCACGATCCTTCCCCTTCCCCTTACCCTTCCCCCCCAACCCCACCCGACCCGACCTAACCCGATCCACCCCCTATACCCGCCAAACGCCGACAATCTCTCACTCCTACGTTCCTCAGGGCGAAGAGGCAGTGCGCGATCGTGCAACGGTACGCCCCGCTGTAATATAAATCACGCATTAACATATCAGCGCATCTATGAATATTATTAAATGATAATTATTAGCTTTGGCCGCGGTTATGCATGAGTGTCGCGCGGCTGGACGCGACGAAAACTCGGTCCTACCTCTTAGGAAAATATGGAGTTGGGGGTTGCGGTGAGGCGCGGATGGGGGAGGGATTATTATTATACGGCGATGCTGGTGCTATTTTGATGAGCCGACGTCGTAATATTACGTTCAAACATCGCTTTCGCGGCACCGTATTATTAGCATCGAATAGTTCCCATTTGTTACATTCATTATTTTTATCTCATTGTTACTTTCCGATTATTGACGGTTATAAAAAACGTCTTTTGTAAGTCATTAATAATTTTTGGTTGACGAATTATGGATTATAATTAAATACGGGAGAGAGAGGTCGTTACATAAAAGAACTCTTCTCCCGAGCGAGATGATTATAATAATACGCTTAATCTCGTAATTGAAATTAAAATGGATTTTAGGGAGGATGAGCATCGACATTTTGCCATTTAGCGGTTGGTGCGCTTGAAAAATTTCTAAAAACTATATTGAATAAATTTGATGATTCTCGTTACACCCAACATTATCTCGTGCTACCGGAATCGTTATTTTTTCATTTTATTTTTCTTCCGCACTCGCTGCCCCGGTAAATGCAGATAAATATTTTCAACTGCTATGTTAAAAGAGTTATATTTCCGTCATCGCATAGCTGCGCCATCAATATGTTCTATAAAGTTTCTTAAAAATATTTCAACTACTTTAATCAAAGTTCCGTAAACATAAATTAAAACTTTTTAATGATTCGTTTACCCGGTGCGAATCTTATCCATAAAATATAAAGTTCTTCTAATTTTCTCGAAAAGTCCAAATTGAGTCAGTATTATTCTAAAATGCATTATAAACATCGAAAGTTTGCGAATCGAGAACATGCCTTCCCGATGAAATATCCACACATTTAAACATTAACACGTTTGCACTATGAATTTTTTAATTTCATGCTTTTCGAACGATTGGCGAGGGAGGAGCGCGTGCTTTGGTGCACAGCTGCGTACTGTTTATAACGCTCGAATTGAATTCGCGGGAAGGAATGGCGAATAAGAGAGAGAGAGAGAGAGAGAGAGAGAGAGAGAGAGAGAAAGAGAGAGGAGTTCACCCCACATATCCTGATTAGCCAAATTGAACAAAATAATCTTCTCGTGCAAATATTAGCCGGACCTCGCCCATGCCCATTCTCAATTAGCCATCTTCGTTCGGATCGACCGGAGCCTCTCACTTCCCGTATCGTGAAACAGCATCTCCGTGCGTCTCCTTCATCTCGCGTGCGCCAGTTTAAGCTACGTACGCAATAAACAGCACCGAGGGCGTACAATACATCGATTAAAAAACGAAAAGCGAAATAATCCCCCGACAAATCATGCGCGCCGGATTTGCCGATGACTCGCTGTGCGTATAAAGTGCACATTCGGATCTCGATCGGGGCCCCACCCACCCTTCCGCGCATATATTCCTCTTCCCGCAAGGCGGGATTATTAGCATTTTTATGCCGACGGCGGCCTGCCCGCACCCCAAAATATTCTCGATCGCACACGTTGTTTATGGCTCTCTGCACGTGCGCGTTTTAAATGTTCCGCGCGAGCGAATCGCTCGCTTCCTCCATACATACTCGCGGCATTATATTTCAAATTGCTTGCGTAGGTGTTGCGGGAGGGGCGTATGTCAAGGGCTGGGAATCGGCATTGAACACATCTCTTCTCTTCTCTTCTCTTCTTTTCTCAAATGTCTCGCCGCAATGTTCATTTTTCCATTCTCTCTCATTTTTCCTTTGGGGATGAGCACTCCGTGCGTCCGAGCTGGAGTGCGTCACTTTTACCGGTGATCGATACATCATACATTTAAGTCAATTACAAGTGA
>NW_011948422.1:1036613-1046056 GCF_000503995.2 Ceratosolen solmsi marchali
GCAAAAATATACGCGATATATCTCACAATGTCGTCGTATCGATTAATACCTTCAATTTTAAAACGAATAAACTTAATATACATATATTAAATTACTTTATTAATTAGTATATTAATAAAGCTTATCTCTACTAGACATTCGGATACTTGGTTCTTAATTCCAAATATTTCATTTGGTAGGAAAGAGCAAGTATATCAGCAAACTGGAAATTCTCAAAGAAATTATTTGAAATTAGTAAATTTGAGCTACTTAATTGTCTCTCTGATATTTTCAATTAACTTAGCTTACTCTACGAATAAATTAATTATGCTATTATTATAGTTGATAATGCAGCTCTGCCTCGATGTTGATTCTTTGGAATTTTAATGGAGCAGTAGTAGCTTCTGTGTATCCTTATATTAACATTTTAATACTTTACCATACTTCTCCAACTCTATACATAAATTCAATAAATCACGTATAAACTGTTTTAAGTCAATTACCAAAATTATATTACAAAAATTAAGTTCATAAAAATTACCGTAAAAGTAAATTATGTCAGACGTGATTGGAATTCCATGTCCTAACTCTAATGTCCAGAAAATAATCGAAAATCGCCTTAAAGCACATATACTACAATAATGTTCCAATAGTTCGTGTAGGATGAATTTAAATTTACCATTCCCTTACCGAAGCATTCACTTTTTTTCGCCCAATCATCACCCGACCTTAAAGCCAACGGAATTAACGCGAGGCAGTGAAGAAAATTCCCCAATTTATTTCATCGAATCGATCCTTTTAAATTACACATCTCACATCCCGGGACGCTTCTCGGACCGTCAGAGCACAATTCGAACCGCGTTAATTCTAGTCCGCCCATTCGCAACACACACGCGTCCCCAGCGTATTGATCCCCGGATCGACACGAAAATCGAAATGCCGGCAGCATTGAATAGACGAGTAGAAATAAAGGATCCGAGTAGCCGAGCTCGAGGAAGCAATCTGCCAAAATATCCACCCGTCCGTCTCTCACTACCTCGGCCCTTTCGCACACACGTAGGCCGAGAAAGTTTTCCAAGTAACGGAAGCCCGGAGTTCGGTAAGGAGGTGCGAGCTGCTTGCTGGACGCTCGTCTTGTCGCTCCTCCAGCAGATTTCGTCCGCCAGGCGTCGACCTCACATAATGAGCCGAGCGTCTGGAAAGTTGGCTTCGCCCAACTTGCGTTAATCCGCTGAATTATACGATTACAGAGGCCTTGGCAATATCTGCGCACGCAGTTAATTTGACGGGTGGAAAGGGGGGGGGATGTTGCCAGGCCGTGTCTCGTTGGTGCCGATGCCGATGCTGATGCTGCTGAACTAAGCACAAAAGTGCCCAGCCAGCCAGCCAGCCAGTCAGGGGAACACGAGACACGGGGATGCGGCGAAAGTTGAAATTGATAATTCGCACTCACTCTTACTAGTCGCTGTCGCGGGCGAATTGAGTTATCGGCTACTCGCTCACGCAAATGGATTATCCGTCACTGCGTAACAAACCGAACAAATCGAGACAAACGCATGGATTGCATGGACATGCATTGAAGACGGCTTGCCGGTGGTGGTGGGGGTGGGTGTCGGGGGTGTAGATTTTGATCGGGTGCTGTTTCGAGGAACGATTAACACTAACGAACGGAACGACATGACGACTTTTTACGCTGCGAGTCCTTCGCGACCCTTCCCTCATAACGGCATGTCATGGTCATTGGAAATTTTTCATCGTACGTCTCAGTGTGCTTAATAAATTTATAAATTTTCTATATTGTTTTAATGAAGTCGTAAATTAACTCATATTTTTTTGTTAGTTGCACGCGCTTTACTTCGTGCTCCCCTCCAATCATCCATGCATTTAAATGTTATCTTTATTACGAGTAACAATAAATACCGCAGAGCATAAATTTGAATGAAATTTTAAGAGACCTTTTCTATTAACAGATACGACATTTATAATCCATAAGTGCAGCTAGGGAATTATGATGATCGTTATATCATTTATATTTAATATATTATTTATGTATGTTATTTCGTTGTGACAGGTAGGTTCGAGTGGCTTTTCGGGGTATTATCACTATAAAGCAATAGAGGAATGAACCTTTCAGGCCTATTAAAATTCATTATGAAAGTATAACTTTTACAAATACATTTGAGTACAATTCACTTTATTCGGTTTAATTCCTTGTTCATTGTTGAAGCATTACAACTTGTAGTGAAATGATGAAATACACTTTGGACGATTCAATTATTTGCCGTAAAATAAAAAGTATTAAGAAATGGATAAAAAATGAGAAAATTATTCAAGGTATTTATAAAAAGATTTCAAATTAAATATTGCAAATTGATTGATACTCGAATTTAGAAAATTAAATCATTCTTATTCATCGATCGGATCTCTTTATCGGAATTAAAATTGTAATGATTGACATTTTAAGTTGCCTTTATGTCATTCAATAATCAGTCATATTGCACAACTATGTACAAACATTTTAAGCTAAATTAATGGATATTGCTTTATTAATTTGAAATACAGATTGTCGATATATCAAACATGACTTAATTAATCAAATAAATGTATATCTTTTATAAATCTAGAAAATGCATAAAATACGTTCAAAGTGTTACTTATTAGAGACAGAGATAGTGAGAGAGAGAGAGAGAGAGAGAGAGAGAGAGAGAGAGAGAGAGAGAGAGAGTCCGGCCGAACAAATGCAAGAGAAACTGGCGCCAAGTAAGGATGGACTATCTACTATTGTAACTTTTAAAAATTTAGATGAATGTTGATATTAGGTTCTGTCTTGTAATTTTATTTAAAGTATCTTTATTAAATTCATTAATTGAGATTTATTATATTTTTGCTTTTCACATTTCTTCTGTATAAAAACTTCGTAATATTTATACACGAATATTAGAAAATGCTTCATCGTGGTATTGAGAAATGATAAATTAAATTATATGTGATATTTGCAATATTTTAAGTGCATAATACTAATTTAAATTTCGCTTTATTTAATGTTTTATTTTTCTCTACTTATTTAATGCTATATGGATATTTACATCAAGTTCATTCTTATTTACACAAGTCTGGTAATTCTGGCAACTTCAAATTTTATAAACGCACTATCGAATATTTAAATAAAATAATCATAATTCACTCCGCACTATTTTGCATAAATTGCACAGAGTTCAAAGAGAAACGGTATTTACATTCTATTTAGGAATATTAAAAAGTATTCTATGCAACGATCTACGGCTAGAGGTAACTAACTGCATTATCGGCTACCAATTTACGTTAATACCGATTTTCATCAAATACAAAAATACTTTCCGAAGGAAAAGTATACTTTGAGTTTAAAAGGTAAGGCATGTCGAGTTTCTTGTGAAAAATCGTTATAGAGACTCTTTAAGTGCTTTATAGAATGTGACAAAAATACGCATTCGTGTACACATACTGAATATAAAATTGTGCGTTTAGGTACTTGAACTCGGTGAAAAGTATTTGTACAAAAGTATAAAGTGACTTATTGAAGATTTTGATTAAAATCTATTCCAATGTTTACTTATGCTTTTGTTGCGTTATTAAAATTAATAATAACAACAACAATGAAAAAAGACTCACAACAACAACAACAACAACAACAACAACAACAACAACAACAACAACAGCAATAACAATATTTTTTATAATTTCTTTTATAATCAGAAATCGGGAATGAAATTCGAACTATAGAAATGTTGGTGATACCAATAGAAGTAATGGATTAGCTCGAACTCTCTGTACATTCATTGACAAATCAAATGGTCGTGCAATCCTTTCATGTGAATTTCGATGCGACGTTGCACCCTGTCTTGTCTCGCTTTGCCTCTCTCCCTCTTTAATCTGCTCCTCCACAACGATTCGCCGTCCCCTCTTAACTTTTTCTTCACTCGGCTTTCGACAGGCTCAATCGACATTCGCCAACCATACACTCTGCCCTTTTTAAAAGCATCGCTCGACGTATCGACGAGCTTTTCTTTTCAACATTTTTCTCCCTCTGTCTCATTCATTTTTTTACCCAATGTGGCAGTTATGGAAATTTGTTGATACAAGGTTGTTGAACGATACATAACGTTCGACGCTTTATTCGACGATACATTGACGACGGAAAGTACGCCAGCGATGCTAGTGTAACAACTATGAGCTTAAAGTCACTGGTATCCGACACTTTGAATTTGCCCCAATGTTCTAATATATTTAGCACCAGTCGTTTGAAGGGTTTATTAAGGGCAGCTGTTAATTTTAATTACAACTGAGTCAATAAATGCTGAAATAAGGCTCTTCTCTAACGAGTCAAAGAGTCGCTCGTCCGAGTTGCAGGGGAAGAAAATATATAATTTAAATAACTACCTTACGATTGAAATCATCCGATGATGAACTTATTCGACATTCCTCTTATTATACAATTTTTTGACGATGCATTATGTATATAGAAGAATGTGCAAGTAGTTCAGCTATAATTGCAATTTTTGTAACGACTTTTAGATAATACATCCAAATAACTCGTTTGTAAAACACAATTATTATAATTACAATTCTAACGATGGCATTATTACAGCAGAATTTTAAATAATTCATTGCACAATAGAAGCTCTTTTCAATATACGCAAATTACAACATTTTAAAAATATTAACGAACACTTATAAACTGTACGATATTAAGATGTGCATTTATAATATGTACTAGATTTTTATGATTTCATTGATTTAATGTAAAAATACCAGATTAAATAGATATTTCTTCATAGATATTGATCGATTAATTTCCTATTACGTTAGTATAGCCAGTCAAAATATCTGTTACTGTGAAAGAGAGAGAAAGAGAAATCAATACATTTCATCGTATAATGCAATAAAAGGCGGAGCTAATCGTTTCATAATTATGACATTGTAGAGCTTTGCTTAATTTCAATGCATATTTATTAGATGTGCAGTAATGGTTGAATTTGTATTAAAAAAATCTAATTCACAGAACGAGATCATTGATTAATTCAGTTTATTAATTTTATAATCGATAGCCTAAAGAACGGAATAAAATCCATGTCGCGTGATGTGAAATTAAAATTAAGTATTGAAAAATATAAACGAAGTATGAATGAGAGGTAAAAGCGTAATCGAAGGGCATCGATAGCGAGTAATTAAATAAATTTATTGGAAAGTGAACTTTATAAAAACATGTTCATTCGTTAGTTCATCGTTCTCTGATAGTTGAATTATGCATTGGCTGGAATTCGACTGAATTTGCGATTAAATTGAGTAAATTTAGTTTATAAAGATTCGGCTGCAAAAACCCGGACTGTCTTGATTATCCATCAAGCGAGCTCAATCTAATAATAATAATGCGAGAACAGGTATTAATAATAAAATCTAAAGGGACAAGCTTTTACGATGAATCCGCGATCGATAAGGCCAAATTACCTTTATAAATTTTTCTCGAAATTCAATATCTCACTAGCCGAGCAACAAATAAACGGCAAAGACTTGGGTAAGCCAGACAAGTGCTCTCCACGTTTGTAGACGAGCCGCGGCGATATTAGGCCGCCAGGATTATGCAAACAAAATTTTAAGCCCCCAGACCCTGTGAGCCTGAGGCCGCGACCGCAACCCGAGAAAAGCGGCGCAAATTAAGCGTACGAAAATGGTCGGCTCGCCTCTTTTGTTGGGCCCGCACCACACGGCACACGTTTATTCATTACAAGACGGGTAAAGAGCAGCAGCCGTGGAGTGAGCGCCGCTTTCCACTCGAATCAACTTATGCCTCCTTTCTCCTCCACTTACACGTGAAATCAAAATCCATCGTCTCTCGCATACGCGCGTAATATCCCGTTCCCCGGCTTGATCCTGAACTTGACTCGCGCCCATCGTCCCGCTCGACATACCAATAACAACAAACGAGCCAATACAACGGCGCCGGGGATCCACGCGCTTAAATCGCTCGCGAAACCCACACGTACATTACCATTAATTCATGTTAATCGTGTATTACATATCACCGGCAATGCGTGCTTGCCTCGCCTCCTCCACCCACTACACCACCCATCCCCTCCGACGCCATCATTTACCAATAAACCCAACCATCTAGTTTGGGCGCGCGCGCGCGCGAAAACGTACGTCACGTACTTTTATATACACATACAAAGGCGGCGTACAGCATTAACCGTTAAGCTGCCCACACGATACGTTTTCTAGCGAACTCGCGCTCCACTAACGCCGCGGGCGAACCGCTCGTCGACGCCCCAGCGACGACCATACAGCCTGCACTTGTGCACCTCGCCTCTCTCTCTCTGACTCTCTCTCTCTCTCTCTCTCTCTCTCTCTCTCTCTCTCTCTCTCTCTCTCTCCATGTCCGCGTACGCTTATTCGCACGCGCGCATACGTGCACACATACGCGGGTAAAAAAAAAAATAAATAGAAATACGTATATGCATGGAGGTATGTATGTGCATATATGCATTTGTGTATCTTTATATGTGTACAAAGACGTGTGCGTGAATGCGTGTACATAGTGCAAAAAGCCTGTACTGCACGAGACACCCGGTACATTGGGCGTGGTCAGGCTCGTTTCCCAGTCGTGCGCGCGTATGTGTGTCTGTAACGCGCAATTGCAGTAAATCCAAGGTTTGTCCTGGTCGAGCTCCTTTCGTGACTTCTCCGCCGTTCTCTTCCTCGCTCTCTCTCTCTCTCTCTCTTTCTCTTTCTCTTTCTCTCTCACTCTCCCTCGCTATCTCGCCCTCTCTCTATTCCTCCGCCCGTATCTTTATCTACCTCTCTCCATTCGTGCCTTTCTTGTCTCCTCGCGTCGATCCGCTTGCATACATTAGCGAATGAGAAAGAGACGGAGGAAGCAAAGACCTCGCATAGAAAGGACTTCTATCTTCGAGGTCGAATTCAATTCGAGCGTTACATGCATTAGACGCTCGTGCGGAAATTCCGGGTGTTTACGTGCGCGCGTGCGCGCGCGTGTGTGATCGCGCGGGTATACGGCACTCAATGGAGATTGTGAGCCAGAGGGACTAAATTCAGTCGTTAGGAATCTCTTTTTTTCTTTTGCCTTGCCTCTTGCGCTGTTGTGTCGCGCGCTCTATTATGCGCGGGAGAGCGCGCACGGATAAAGACGAAAATATTTGGATTCGCGAGATTATTTCAATCGATTATGTATACACGCTGTTGGAGCCCCTCGTAGACTGTTGCAGCTAAGTTGCCGTATTCGCAATGAGTGCAATGAGTTTTTGCAATTGATCCCCGAGGCTGTGAAAGTACTTGTTGAATGAATCGTTATAATTGCGCCCGGCAGAAAGCAACTGCGTCTAATTTTCAAAATCGCTCAACAAATCGGAGAATCGGCTTGGATATTTTTCGTTCGCCTCTAACGTATTATTAATTTATGTAGTGCGCGGCTACGTCGGGAAGTCGTGCTAATTTTTAAAGGACCACTTATTAGATTAAAATGATAAATATTCGGATTATTTAATGTAGGCATTGTGGTGCACGGGCGGATCGCCCTCGGACTCGATGGTAAGGACTCACCAGTTGGCAGGATGTGCTCGGTGTAATAATATCAAATGAAGAAAAAGTTTGAACGAATTTTTTCACATATAAGCAATTGCAAGGTTCGTTGAAATAATAT
Source organism: Ceratosolen solmsi marchali (assembly GCF_000503995.2). NCBI lineage: Eukaryota > Metazoa > Arthropoda > Insecta > Hymenoptera > Agaonidae > Ceratosolen > Ceratosolen solmsi. Next base: position 1,044,286 of record NW_011948422.1, read on the forward strand.
GCGAATAATGTCAAATAAGGAGGTTTGTGGAATACAATTATACAATAATGTGGAATGGAATTATTGCAACGGATGGTAAAGCATACGTTTCGTTGAGATGGCAGAGGTATTTTTCGAGAGATCGTACATCGTAGTTTTCGGTTATTCCGCCGCTGCGTTTCCTCAATGTCAATAGTCAAGCAAAACATTATACTTACTAAACAATTTTTGTCGGACATAAGTCGCATCCAAGTTGGAAGAAAAATGAGCGCGTTGACAGTTGCCATTTGACGGCATTCCGTGCACAATGAAAGGGGGGACTTGGCGTAGGTTCTTCGATTTCGCAGCCGAGAAGAGTATCGCGTGCATTGAGCTACGTCTGACTCCGAGATTTCAGAAAATCGTCACGTTTTACGAGCCAACAAGTTAGAAAAGCAAATTTCCGGGACACGTCGCGTGGCTGTGTGATTTGCTCGTTGCCAGGAGTAACTTGAGAAAGATTCGAGCTGAATATGTAAGCCCCCCCCCCCCCCCCCCCCCTCCCTCCCAACCCGCACGAGAGAGTGAACGAGAGAGAGAGAGAGAGAGAGAGAGGCAGACAGCCTCTCCCTCTTCTTTTTTCTGTATCGTTATACACTGTAACATGTCAAAGGATAGGGACACGGTATTGATTTTTATAAACATGAATATTCATGGCTCGATCTCGCACACTTTTCCAATAAAGGAATGCAAATTTCCTCGCGCTCGATTTTCTTTTACTTGTTTATTCGAAATATGAATGAAATACGCTCGAGCTTATAATTATTTTTCTTTATAAAGCTCGAGGGGAAATTATTTTCCAATGAATTAAAAATCGCTTTCTAATGTCTGATGTATAGCGTCATCCATATTAATGTGACTTTGTTCATGCAGGCGTTTACAAACGTTTAGATATCGAGAAATGGATATATTTATAGGCAACATCTTACTTGGGTGGGCATAAATTTTATACCAGACAAATTTGACGCAGCTTATCGTTAACATAATCATTAAACTGGATAATAAGAACACGACAAGCAGCGCGGATAAAGGTCTTGCGAATTACCACATTCCCATAAAACCTTCACTCACGAATTTATTTCTAGCCGCGACAAACAATGACATCGAAAACGGATGCACATGGCGAGGTAACATAGCAAAAACCGAAGACAAGCTTACATATTTAGCAGGTCGTAAAGGCCTCCGACAAGTCGACTTTCATCATTCAAATTCAGCGCAAATTATTATCCCTCGCTATCCCTGCGCCACATAAATAAATGTCCGCGGCTCAAGAGCGCCACGGCACTCGCCCGTACTTTCCTATAAATTTAACGGCAATAGCCGGGTGCATATTTACGTCTGGCCTCTCGCAAAAGTTCTTCCTCGTTAGCGTTCGCTAGCTGGCAGTATGAACGAGATGAAAGAAAAAATGAAGAGAGAGAGAGAGAGAGAGAGCGAGAGAGAGAGAGAGAGAGAGAAAGAGAGAGAGAGAGATGGGCATAAGTAAAAAGGAAAAATGGAGCAGCTCGAGAAGCACACTCGACTTTTAGAAATTGACATCGAAAATCAATTTTCCAGTTCATTTTCCCCATCGGGCAATTTCATATCGCGGCCGCGCACTCCTGCAGGAAGTTTTTCTCCGGCCGAGTGCAATCACGCCGCGACTTGGCGAAACTGGTTTCGCGCGCGCGCACCACCTAGAAAACGTAATGGCGCCCCGACATAACGTGGGAAATTCTCCAAACGGTTATGAAGCTCTGCCCCTCCGCCCCCC
>NW_011948422.1:1046111-1056486 GCF_000503995.2 Ceratosolen solmsi marchali
CACCGCCACCAACACACTCCCTCCCATAACACTCACTCACTCACTCATTCGTGCGCACGCTTCCTTTCTCACTCTCTATGTCTCTCTCTCTCTCTCTCTCTCTCTCTCTTACCCGTTGTCTCGCAGTGGGCGCGCGCGCGTGTCACGAGCGCCGCTGGAAAGGTCGCTGGGAGAGAAGCGAGGAGGCGCTAAACGGCCTTTTCTCAATCGCGCTGCGCATTTCTGCAATTCCGCGCGTGGAGTAACATACCGCGCGCGCCGACCTTTTTTCTCTTCCCGGCTAAGTCGTCTTAATTAATCGCATCACTGGCCGACCATTTACGGGCACCGCGTGCCGCCACCGCAACGTGTGCTCTGCCCATCGCCGCTAATTACTCCTAATGAGAATCATAACGGGTGATATTTTTTCAAGGTCGTTAAATAGTATCTGACGGGCCGCAGTACGTACGAAGCGATCGATTACGGCGGGGCAATGAGCTTGATAAATAATCGTTACAACGAATAGGTAACCAAAGTTTCGATAATCGTACGGGCCCTAAGCTTGGGGACTGTAATCGCAGTCCCGAGGCCCATTAGGATTTATGGTTGGATAATGACGGCCCCTGGAAAAGTGCGTGGAGGATGCGAGCGTCTTTTTCCAGACTACTGCCTCCGACCGTTTATTAAATCGAAAGCCGAGCTTATTTTCGCGAAACAGAACTCTCTCTCTCTCTCTCTCTCTCTCTCTCTCATTCTCTCTGTACCTCCTTCCCTTCCTCCTGCCCCTCTCACCGTCGCCGCCAAACTCCTCCATCGGCCAACGGGAGATCCAAGCTCGTTGCGAACCATTAGGCCCTAATCACCGTTAAAGCGCATTATCTCGAGTCGCGTGGTAGCACGCACCTTGCGACCTCCGCCCTGGCGGTGATAATGAAAAAAGAAAGATATATAACGGTCCAGTGTGAACAATGGCCGTGCAGAGGCTCCTATCGAGGCTCGATCGGGCGATTATCACAGGAGAGCGCAGTTCCACGCAACGGCTGTTCGTCGAGGTATGCGCTTCGAGCGGTGCGAATGGTCGGTGGAAGGATGGTCGGGAGGGGAGGAGATGATCGAGTCGAGGAAAGAAAAAGTGTCTCATTAACGCAGAGGGCGAGCGCGAATGCTGGATAACGAGGGGGAGTGTGCTCTCTTCGAAAATGACCTCTTACGCGGATGACTGGGCGGCCGTCCGTTCGCCAGTTCAATTGAACGTCAAATCCAATACGCTTGTTGGGCGTGTGTGCGTGGATCAACGGTACGTGAATGTATAGAGAGAGAGATACAGAGAGAGAGAGAGAGAGAGAGAGAGAGAGAGAGTGTGGGAGTGAGGGAGAGAGAGTGAGAGAGAGTGAGAGAGTGAGCAAGAGCGATAGGGCCGCGCGATTCTTATATAATGTATCTTGGCTCGAAAATGTCAGTGGGAGGACCGAAGGTTAAATCATTATTCTCCCGGCTCCGCGAAATATTGAAGTATCCAACGAGCCCAGCTGGACTTTATTTTCGATTTCACGATTTTGAATATTGCACGCGACACTCGAGCCCTTTCATCGACAATACTATGCATTTTATTGGGCTCGGATTATCCAGCCGATGCGAGCATGCCAAAACTTAAATGCCTGGAACTAATATTTATTGCATTATCATAATCAATGTATTATTAAGAGCTCGATAATAATACGCTATGTGAAATCACTATATTTACTCGAGTTAAGATCATGAGCAGTTATTGTAGATTTTAAGTAATACTTGCTGAATTTAAGTTAACATAATCGTTATCCGTACAACTGTTAATTTCGAAGCGCTGAAAGAAATATTTCCAGAATTTTATCCTTTTTTTTTTTCTTCTGCGCCACACTTATTTATCCGATATTTAAAGTAAGACGATATATTTTACAGCTTATAAACAATAAGTTTGATGGAAATATTTCTTATAAATTTTATGGCTTGCAATTAGGTAATTCACCCCTCCCCTCCTCACGATCCATCGTCATCCGTCACCCGCCCCGCCATGCCACTGATTTTTTAATAACTATATACTAACAATGTCTTTAAAGATAATATAAATAAAAAGTATCTGAAGTAAAGATCATTTGCGTGTCTCATTTAAGAAAATTTATAATTAAATATGAATATAAGTCTGTAGACAAACGATTGTTTAAATTCTATGTATGTAAGCTCTCTATATTTCTAATTGATGAAATATTTGCAATTTAATTATATAACGCGTAAAGGAAATGCTTTAATTTATTTTCCGTATTGGTGCTATCAAAATATATCAAGTGTCAGTTGATGAAAAATTATATTCATTATACTTTTAGAATAAGCGATAAGTTCAATTCCATATGTATTCGTAACCCAATCTATTAACTCAAAAATCCTATTACAGAGAATATAATAATTTATCAAATCTTCATACGGAAGACAATTCTCTACAAATCTAATAAATGCCAATAATTTCTATGTACAGTTTATATTGTTTTGAAATTGGTATTTTCATCAAATAAACACTTTCTTAATAGAATTATTTTATATGTATATGTGTATATATGTACGTATTACGTGACCTGAATTCGTTTACTCTGTGGATGGCTAAACGTGAGCAAGTGTTTCCAGGTAACCACCACAACCTTTCTTTCCTTTTGCCTTCAAGTAGAGGAAAAAGGACAGACTATGAAGAAATAAAGCAACGTTTTCCGATTGAATTTGTAGATTTAAAAATACAATGTAGTACAGCAGAGTGGGTGCACGTTCGTTATTTAATTTACTTAATGCATTACAACTATTTCTATATATAAATGTTGTATTTGTCGTTTGTTGTCCTTTAGCATTGGCATTGACGTAAAAAGCTGTTTACAAAATACAAAATCCATCCTCTACGAGCGTTTTATCCATCTGGGTATGGAGCTGTATGCTTATTTTTTTATTTGGCGCATTTGTAACTATAAGATTCCAGAAGGTGTGCATAAATTTTGGTTAATGCGTGTCATCTGCGGCAGATGCTATATACTCGGTAAGTAAATAAAATGAGAAAAGTGAGGATACTCGGTTCTGGCATTCTAATGGATTGTGTGTATAAATTCTCTTGGTTTTAAAAGTAGTGACGAGGACTCGTCATTTTAATATTACTTATGCAATATATTGCGTATAAAGTGTAAAAGGGCAGTTGATAAATTTTGTCTACTAATTAGGACTGCGTAAGTATAGTTCGCGCAAAGTTATTTTGAAAAAGTTAGATAGAGTCCGTGTTAGTAGGCCAGCTGCTTATATCGTATAGTATTTACTTATGTTTAATTACTCTACATTGTTAAATATTAATGAAAATTCGAAAAAGATAAGCATTATCAAATGAATATTGATTATTTTTTAATAATTTGTAAGAATCCATAGCATCATAGTCACACCCCAAGTCTATATGTATTTCTGATAATTTGAAAATTTATGAGCTGCATAAATAATTGCATGGATATTTAATATTGATGGCTAATAATTCATTATATTCCAAAATTATTTACCTTTCTTGAATCGATAGATTAAAAAAGATTATGATTTTAGCAAAGCGTATCGTGCAAAAACGACACTTACTTTTGTAAAAAAAAAAAATATAAAATAAAATAAAATAAAGGAAATAGTAGGACGGGATATCTGTGTGAAATGGAAGTTCATTGGAATGAAAATGATTCAGTTTTTGCTGGGAAAATAATTTCTCTATGGAGTATTGAAAGTATTTATTTCCTGTAAAATAATTATTTCTGAAACTCCGCCATCACTTGTTTTCTTCTACATAGTTTTTATGTTGGATGCTTCAAAATTAGCCAAGAATACATCTTATCGGCCATTGACTAAAGATAATTAAAATAATACGGAATATTCAAGAGAGGTGAAAGATAGAGAGAGAGAGAGAGAGAGAGAGAGAGAGAGAGAGAGAGAGATTTGTGTGTGTGTGTGTGTGTGTGTGTGTGTGTGTGTGTGTGTGTGTGTGAGAGTATGCGAATATGGCATGCTACTATTCCATTAGATTTATAAACAATTACTATTCACGAATAACTATGTTTCATAATAATGTTAGCGATAGATAGCTCGGCGATATCCTTCGGATTTCCAAAGCCATTCAATCGCACTCCATCGGTTCTCCCTGATTTCACAATTATTGAGACGCAAGGTACTTTCGAGCTGTATTAGCGCGTCCACACCCACGGAAGCTGCTGCGTCTCGGAAAAGTTGAAATCATCGCCGCGAGGCGTACGTACGCGCCTTTACGCAATTTCCCATAAGTGGGTCAGCCTGGGGGGGCCATTGCCGCGGCGCATGCGCGCAGGATTTACCGTCCAACCGGTAGAGAGTGCCGCTGCTTTATAATATCGTAATATCGTTCAAAAGTATTTTGCTGCTGCTGCTGCTGCGGAAATATAAGCGTTTAAAGGGCCGATCGAGGCAGCTCCAAGCTTATTCACTACTTCCTCTCTAATTCTCGATCTTATGTGCCTATCGAGATGTATTTGGATGTGATCCAGCCAATCGCCATGTCCATCACGCAGTTCGGCTCAATATATCGCGATCCTTATCATTGCTTTTTACCCGTATCTTAGCGGAGATAAATGCGAGATCGGTCGGAGATGTGACTTTCCATTTGGTTTTTTGAAGAATTGTGTCAAGTACCTTTAATTGATGTTCTCGATCGAGATGATCGGAGAGAGAGAGAGAGAGAGAGAGAGAGAGAGAGAAAGAGTGAGTGCGGGTGGGGAGTGAAGAGATGAGGAAAAGGAGCCTCGAAAGCGCGATCAACAGACCGGCGAACTTGATATTGAAAGTCAATCCTCGGCAAAAGCTGTTGGTTGAAAAGTTCGGTGTACCGCGCGGAAAAGTTAAAAGAGTAGCGGTGAGGCGCTCCTGTTGCAAATTAAAATTGCTCGCTGCCCGCGCGGGAATCCGGCCGCTAATCTTTTACACTCCCTTCGCACAAACTCGAAATTCCCGGCCTTTTAAGTGGCCACGTATAATACGGAGAGAACCCGCGGCGGTCGCCGTCGTGGAAATCGCGGTCCCCCCTTGGTCTCCTACTTTTGCCGGCCAGTGCACGTATCAGCGTGGAAAATGCCGTTTTGCATAGAATCGTACCGGAGGCGTAGCTCTATAATCGTGGTGCCCGTATTCCTCCGGCCGTGTTCTAGGGACCTAACTGTTGTTTGCCGCCCGTAGGTGAGGCTCGGGAAAGGAGGGCGGCGCCGTTAACTCATCCCAGTCACCGCCGCCGCCGCCGCCGCCGCCACCACCGCCACCGCCACCACCGCCACCACCGCCAACGACGACGACGATGCAATTTACAGCGGTGCATCCCGAGGTGCTGCGCGCCCTTCTTTTTTCGGGAATGGCGGCTGCGTGAGATTCCCGTGGTCGTCGGTTGTTTACGCGCAGGAAGCGCTCGCACCGTGTGATTTAAGCGCTCAGACAAGTTTTTAGAATAAGATTTACGGGCGTTAGGGCCCGGCTTTAGTAAAATTAGAGTTGAATATCTTATTCTGTAAAAGTTGGCGACGTATGTGCCGGAACGCGATAGCCATCCCCGTACAATCTCCATTCGGGCAAATATTTTTGATGCGAAAATTGCTAAAAAAAAATATGAACTTCCTTTTTAAGGCGGTTTAAATAACGTAAAAGTTCACTCGAAAGTTAAGTGCATTAAACAGTTGCTCGTTTTATTTTGGATTTTCGAGAATTTGCTCGTAGACTAGTGAACGACTTGCAATTTTGCTTACATTTTGCGCTTAGGCTATTGTTGAAGAAAAAAAGGTTGAAACTACTTTTGTTCCCTTAATTTTATTCCCTTGAAGCGATCACGGCAAGAGCTTGACAAAAACACGATTTTTACGTCACGATGAGACTACTATACTTCCAGATGTTAAGGCAGCAATCCCATTACGATGCAATATGTTGCAAAAAATCCCCTGACATAATAAAGAAAATTATATTTTCTTATTTATCGAAGAAAATGAAGTTTATCCGATAATTATTTTAATTTTAAAGTTCCCAACCATTTTATGGGTTTGAATATCTAATAAATATCGGGTAAAATAAATTACGGCCAATCTAGTATTTATTTACTTATTTTCACTTCGGGTAGAGAGAGATAGAGAGATAGAGAGATTGAGAGAGAGATAGAGATAGAGAGAGAGAGAGAGAGGGAGAGAGAGAGGGGGGGGGGAGAACTATTGCCTATATTTTCTAAAACTTTAGGTCTACAGTTTAATGGGAAGTTATTCGCAATTAATCGAAGGATTTTTTGCAGTGCGATATTCATTTCACTTAGCTGATATAATTAATAAAACTTTAAAGATATTAGTTAAAGATTTACGCGTCGTTAAGTTTAAAAATGTTTAGTGGCTTTTTCCAGTTCTCATACATAATATGACCGTGAGGTAAGTTGGTAAAAGCCGCTCAACGAAATACGGCCTTTTATCTCTTTTAATGTCTTACTTCCTTTGTTCCTTTTACGCAAGGTGACACACTACAGGTTGAAAAAGGTGTAAGTAAGGCTTGTCAAGTGTTGAATTTATTGTGTAAGCAATTAATTATTTTGCGTGTGCGTGTGCGTGTGTGTTGAAATTCTGATGTAACAAATGCGGTCGAGTGAGCGCTTTGATACGCACTTGAATCAATTATTCTATACGTTGCCTTATAGTGTTGAATTTCAATTATTCGGCCAAATACTTGAATACGGATATTCGTATCGCTAATGAGAAAAAAGAGCCGGAGAATGTACGGCAAGTATGAATTATTACATCCCAGAGGACGTACATGCCCGAGATTTACATACAAATACAGTTTTGGCGAATCAAATTAACATGTGGAATAAAATATCTTCATTCGTTTCATTTATTTATTTTACGTAAGGTACGTTGGCAAGTAACTTTTGCTTGTATTCATTAAATAAGCAGTACCTAAAAATGGGTACGACGAATTTTTCATACGAATCTTTCAAAAGCAAATTATAATAAAGGAACAAAAACTATCAACGCACGTTCTAGCTGTCACCAGCACACGTTATTTATTCGCATGAATATTAAAGTTAAAGTTGAAAAAGGACAATTCTCAGCGTTAAAAAAAAGTTTTAAAAAATGAGCTACATAATAGACGTGAAAAATTGTATGCGCGTTTGTTCACGCATAATAGGCTTACTGATATATTCGGCATTATAAACAGGTTGCCAAGGCGCGTTTACGCGTGACCGAATGCATCTGCGATTTCCCCGGATGCTGGACTATCATTGAACACAGCGACACTCAACTCGCGAGAGTCGAACTCCATTTTTACATTACACGCCTGATTACTCGACACCGGTGCTCCTACTTATTCTCCAGGTAGAATAACGATCTTAACGCACGTAGTATTTTGTGGTTTGGATGGGAGTAGTGTCGATTTTGCCAAATCGATAAGATCGAATAAAGAGTAGTGGTAAAGTCGAATAAAAAAGATTTTTGGCAAGAATATCGGTGGTTGTCGGACAATAACTTGGCGTAGTATTAGTCACCAGACTTTCTTTAGACCCGTGAAATATGTCGTCATAATCGTGAAGGAACATTGATAATGTACCGAGAAATGAAATTATTCCGTTAACGCGCGCTTTATTTCTTTTCAACTGCCTGTCAACGCTTTGGAAATACGCAAATTGTAAAATCTCTTTATTCTTCGTTAAGCAATAATTTAAAGCAAATAAATCAGCATCATTTTACTTTCTTTTTACTTACGTGAACACTAGAGTTACTTCTATATTATGATTGCGTTTTTTGTCTCTTTGGCTTTTATACTTCTTTGAGGATCTCACGCACAACCTTTTTGATAATTATGATATTATTTTAGACTAAATAGTAATAAAATTGTGTATATATATATATATATATATAATAGTAAATTATATATTATTATTATTATTATTATTATTATATAATAGTAAATTGTATAGAGTCGAAATTTTTATCGTAAAATTCTCTACTGTGAATAACGTGTCCACTCGAGCGTTTTACATTTTTTTCTTTGTATATTATTGTTTATGTTTTGTGGATGGCACCAGTGTTGGTGCAAATCTGATAAGAAACTTTTTATATTAGCTTTTTCACAACGATGTCAAAATTCTTTGAGTTTCACTATTCTTATGTTAAATAGGCTTTGAAATAGAATTTATAATTTTCATTTTTTATGTTATTTGGAAGACAATTTCTTTTAAAGCCAAATTGCACCTTGGTGATTTGATTACTATTACCATAATCTGTCGTAATAGATCGCCTACAAATCTTTTTCTTTTAACTATGTTTGTATTATTTTAATATTTTAATACGGATTTTACAACTTCATAGTCAAAGACACAATTAAATGTAGCATTGAACGTTGACACGCTCACCGCTTCCAACTACATGAATGTAATTAAGGTCATAAATTCGTAAAAGATTTTCCATAAAATATGTGGAAAAACGTAATGTATGCATTTAATTTGACTTGTATATATATATATATATATATATATATATATATATATATATATATATATATGGAGCCTCTGAATTTTTTTTCGCGCTCGTCAGTTTAATGTCAGTCTAAAATTTTAATAGTTCAGAGATACTTTTTGATCTACTAATCGCTCGCTCTTTGTTACACCTCTACTTCTTCTCTTTCTTCTTCTTCTTCTTCATATTCTTTCATCCTCCTCTACTTCCTTGTCTGCTTGCCTACTCTTCCATTTCTGATTTGTCTTCTTCTTCTTTTATTATTATACTTTTTTCATTTTAATATTTCTTTTCTATTCATTGTAGTGCGAGTGGGATTCCGCACTTCTCGTGCAAGTGATAGTTACGAGTGAGTAGAGTCAATTACATGGAGGAAATAAGACGACAATTCATACTTTAATTTGGAACACGCAACGGACACTTTAATTAACATTGAGAGAAAACTAACTGCTCTCGCGGGAGCGGAAAGTTCTGATTATAACTGTATTTCAAGAGAAACTTGCCAACCGAGTCTATGCGCGCGAATATTTTTGTTTGATACTATTTGTATAATGTCAGTCTCGTTATTAATTTCGACTTCGAACCACGTTGCTTTTTTTTCTTTTTTCTTTTTTCTTTTTTCTTTTTTCTTTTTTTAAAATGTCAATCTTTTATGTTCACTAACTAGATTCAATACGATATATTCATATTTTATTTCGAGCTTATCTCATTTGATAAATGCTCGCTTATTCATGAACTACAGCTTTGTTCATACAAACTCCGTTCGTTTCATTTTACATTTTAATAACTGGATGATTTCAATTATAATTCGCCGTCTTGCGAGTGGAAAATTCCGATTATAATTGTGCGGATATAAAATCAAATTAGTCTATGGGTACTTAGATTTTTCCCATTTTATATAAATGCCAATCCAAATGCCACATTAATACTACAATACGTTTATTTATTTTTTTATTTATTTATTAGTTATCTTGTAAACTAACTCACTTTATTTAGAATTATTTTAACAATAATATTATCATATAATATATATAATAATATTAACAATAATTTTTTTTTTTTTTTTTTTTTTTTTAATAAATCTTCATTCTATCGCGCAGTTATTATATGTAAACATTTTCCATTACATCTTAAAGCCTTAACCCATCATTTGTATTTCCAAGACCCGCCAGATTAACTTTTATCAATCATCAACGTATTATTTATTTTATTAACACACTGCATTCTTTTTAAGTGAATAGCACTTGTTCTCAACGCTTTAAATATATCTGCCACTTTAATTGGTCGAGTCTAATTTATATTTTTCTCTGAGTAAGAAATGATAATGAATCGTATACATTATTTTCTCACTGATGAAATTTACTGACTCGTTGGGCGCGAGGGAATTAGTCGAATTAAAAAAATTAGCATCGTCCGCGAATCCGAAGCTCGTTATTGATCGAAATAAATCTATCAGCAGATAAATCGTAAGATTCAATTAGATGAAAAAACTATCTACAAAAATCTCATTACCAGCTGCATGCGATATGTACAGTGAGGCGCTCCTTCTCGGGGAAACGGAGAATTACAGGACGAATCAAGAGAAGCCATCGCTATATGCTGATTGCAGCTCGAAAGCATGCGCGTACAGTTTTCGCTTTTTCACGTGGTAATTTATCTGATTTACAATTACTCGTCAAGGATCCGCGGATGGAAATAGGAAGCGTGTGCAACCCAACAATAGTCTCTTTTTGGTTCCATCATCATCATAAATGTCTTGTTAATTGCCACCTCTTACTTTGTTTATACATACATATATATATATATATATATATATATATATATATATATATGTATATATAAACAAAGAGAGAGGGGGC
>NW_011948422.1:1056659-1117263 GCF_000503995.2 Ceratosolen solmsi marchali
ATATATATATATATATATATATATATATATATATATATGCACCTTATCCATAATTTTAGCCAGTCTTTATTTAAAATGGCTTCTGTGAAAAAATTTAGCGAGATAAATTTTCTCAAGAGCGGCTCTCGTTACTTCTGCTGTGAGTCGATGCGCACGGGATAGAAACATTCAACAGCATCTTTTTTCAGAATATGTCTTTGCTTTATTCTCTTAATTTTATCTACTCAAAAATTATCTATTGTTTTCTTAAGCTTTTGCTACGTTTATGTATCTTCGGCAGCTTTAACGAATCGAACAAACAATTGTAAAAACTTTTATGGCTATCAGAAATCGTAAATGTAGACTTTGTCAAACATAGTAGTGGTTTCGTAAATATTTTTTAACGCGATCTTAAACGAAGAAGTTGGAAAGTTTATATTTTACGCGAAAATATAATTCATATGAAAGTGTAATGCAATTTGTATCGATGAAGATTACGAAAGGACAAATTGTATTTAAAAGCTTTTTTTCTTTTTAAAAAACTCTATGTGTCGTGTATTGATAAAAAAAAATGTTTCATAATGCTTCTTGATAGCTCCTGAGAAGCACATCAACAAATTAAAAATGAATTAATTAAAATAAAATCAAAAAAAGAACAGATAAAAGAAATTTCCATATTCACAAATTACTATTTTATATTCAGCATGTCACTACCTTCGATGAAATTAATATCTTCTCGAAATTATTTGAAACGAGATCGTTTGATTATTCTACCTAGAATAAATAACTTTTACTACTGACGGAAATTGGAGAATGAAAAATTATTTTTATCAAGATTATCGAAGATTAAAATATTTCTTCTTGACTCGGAAGCTCGACGAGGAATACAATACGCGTATATTTAGGGCCCAAGAAAGGGGACTATATTTTTCTACTCTTGTTTATTGATTCGATATTCAATTGTAATGTAGTCTTACGATCCTATTTGCTGCTGGGGATAATAAGAAAAGCCGGGCGCGAAAAGTTATGCACCGAAATGAAGAAAATGAGGGAATTTGAGAAAGCAATGGGACGCGCGATGTCGAAGGAGCGTAGTCGTCGTGACTTTTTCTTTAGCCTCCCATTCGGTCGCTCTGTGCCGAAAAATTACAAATATTCTTCGAGCATTGTACAATGAGGAGCGAAGCTGTTAACGAATATCGAAGCACTTGGATTATCGTAATCGGAATATCAGAAGATGAATATCTGGTAACCCTTTAAAAATGTCACCGCCTTAAATGAACGACCGAGCGTTGCTCATTCCAAGTCCGGTGTATTGTGCGGCTAGAAAACTCGATCGTAGTAATTTACGGCACACGGGCCCGTTCGGTCAAGCTCGTTAGCAATACTTAAGCCAACGTTCCCCGCTCGCCGTACCATGAAAATCATTCGTATACTGTGGATACTTAGGCACCATAAGACGTGTATAACGGGAGAAGGAGGAGCCGAGGAAGCTGCCGTAAAATGCCCCGGGAAAGCCAATGCGCGTGTAACGTCGGGCGTGGGCCAATTCGCGCGAGAACTTTGCAAAGGCCCGTAAGTAATTTCACAAGCCAATAAAGAATAAAAGCCCCTAATTCACGATCTTGAATGCCCTTAAAACTTTTCAGGCTGTAGCGCACATAGGTCCCGGAGCCTCGTAGACGAGCTCTGGCTCACGCAGGGCGCGGCTTAACCTCGAGCGCGACGAACGTAAAGGGAAAAGAAGTGACGGGGCGGCGACGAGGGTGGGGGTAAAATTGGAGCGAGCGATCCGGCAAGAAGAGCGTTATTGCGTAAAAAGTGAAAATAAGCGAGCTCGGGCAAAAAGAGGACAGGCCGGTGTGTATAGTAGGCGATGCGAGAGCCGCGCAACGGAGGTAGTGATTTTCTCCGGGAGCCTCTATCCGCTCCTCGCATCGGGGCCTCTTGAGAAAGTCTCGAGCGCACGCACGAGCAGGAGGTGCATAACCGGGCGGGGCCCCCGGAGGAGCGCTGTTACGAGTCCATCGCACTCTCGGGGCCGTTGGCTCGCCTCTCTACCACCCGCGGTATTTTGCGCGGACGGTCGCAGGTGCGCGCGGGGCCCCACGACGGTAGCGTAATAAAAGTGTATCGCGCTAAGGGCGTTTATTATGCCCGGCTACCGTCCAGTCGGCGGCTCGAGCTTTTTGGATCGGGATTAAGGGCCCGACGGGACCATGGCCGCCGGGGCATCGCTGATTTATGCGCGCGAGAATCCGATCGGCAGATCACGAACGCGGAAGGCCGCGCTCGGCATGTATTGTAGGGCCCCGGATGATGGACCGCTAACGATTGGTTGAAATAAATTGGATGGGTGAGCTGTGGGACACACAGTGGGCCCGAGCACGTTAGGCTGCCCTTCTTTTTCTACGAGGGTATTGCCCGGCTCGACGATGCTCGGCTATGATTAAAAATATGCTAATCGCGAAGGTGAAGCGCGACGAAGGGACTCATCCTGGGGCCGGGTAAACGTGCTTCTATCTAATGTAACCGTAGCACGTGAAAACACAGTCCAAGGTACGTGTGACGTGAATTTCGATCGAAGTCGACGAGAGGTGGATCGAGTTTCATTAATAAGAGAGCTTATTATTCGACTTGGTGGATGAAAAATTCCTCGACTTCCTTTCATTAAGTCGTCCTTTATGATTTTCGACTTTGAACAGGATATAGGATCGGCAGCAGATGAATAATAACGTTGCACGTTTAGAAGAGTCTTGGTTGTACATTTCAAATAGATATAGATAATGTCGCTCTCTTTCTCTTGCTCTCTCATTGTTTTCCTCCTACGATCTATTTATCTATAGTCTGTGTACGCTCGCCTGCGTCTTTAATAATCGACTGCATTATTGATAGGAAAACATTATTAAGCAATGGAGCTTATAATTTGAATTCATAATTTAAAGAGATAATGTAATTCATATTACGGAAAGAATTTAATTATAGGACGGACTGCTTGTCCAATTAATTCAATTTTCGCTTTTTTGCAAACTAATTATTCGCAAACTTCAAGTCGATTCTTTAATCGCTACGATAACTTGTTTTACAATACAGAAAACTGGTATTCCAATGATGTATTTATGTCTTACGAAATGTCTTACGAAATCATAGAAACTAGAGTTTTATAACGTCTTTTTATAGAAAGATTGTTTGTTTTTGTTTTTTTTTTTGTTTGTTTTTTTGTTTGTTTTGTTTTTAATTCTCCTTTCGTAAGCAAGAAATCTACTTATTATTGAAATTATCGTATAAATTACGATCTTACTTCTCCCAATAATAAAATGTTGTATAAATAGTGATAGCCTAATTGGCCAAGTACAAGGCCTCCGCTTATTCTACGTCCTTTTAAATAAAATTAATTTTATATATTCAAAAACATAAGATAAATATTCAATGTACATAATTAAATGTAAGACGCTGTATATCTAAGCTAATGTAATAAGCTTCATATATTATACATAAGTCGTAAAATATATTTTTTTTTATCCCTTCAAGCATCATTTATGCTGATTTATAATAATAAAGGAATCATTTAAATTTTAAAGCAGTTTCGTTATGGACTAATCGATCTATTGCGTTGTAGCGCAATTAGCTATAGGTAATATATTTTCCAACACATCGGGAACAGATGCAGCGTTGCACTGAATTTTTAAGCAGAATTATAACAGCACATACATGCGTATATCAGAATGTCTATAAATTTAAACGGGAAGAAGGCTCGTAAATTTATTTACGTTTTTATAATTGTGAGTTTCTAGGATACTTGCATCACAATTTGACGGTGACAGCAGTTTTTATGTGATAAATATGCAGAGGTATTTTAAAGTCCATACCAATTTAATTTTATTTACATAGTAATTGCAATAGATTACGATGTTTTGTCCCACTCCCCGTAAAGTATGATTGAAAAAAATAAACTTTTGTAAAGCTTAAAAGTGCACTTTTGGGCTTTGCATTTTTAACAAAGTTAAATGTGAAAGAACAACGCACTGCGGAAATCGTCTTTTCACTTTATAACCGATATAGACAAATTTATTTTCCAGCTACATTATTGCATTTCATTAACAGAATAGAATTACAAATTTAGTGTGTGGCTCTTTGTGTGTGTGTGTGTGTGTGTGTGTGTGTGTGTGTGTGTGTGTGTACATTTGCGCCCATAAAGTGGATATATAGATTAGACGAAGGAACAACGTGAATAATAAATAAAATTATAAATAAATTGATAATTAATATTGAATAGAAAATATTTTAAATTGGCTGCATAAGAATTAGTAATACGTTGTTCCACTATAAATAATGATTAAAAATAAATGTGTATGTATTTGTATGTAGTGTCACGGTGATATAATTTAAATTATATCAATTGAATTAATGCGAATAATTATAATTATTTAAGACTTTAATATCGACATTTTATTTTGCAGTTATGTCAATTGAATTTGAACATTAATAAATACGTAGTATTTATTGACTTTCAGCACTATATTTACTCTTAAAATATTATTAATTTATGTGAAATAAATGTTTATATAACAATATTATTATTTGTATTCTAGTACATGTTTGCCTTTGCTTCAATATCATTTATTTATTAAATTCAATGTAATATTTAGAATTAAAATTGTGAAGTTTTTATAAATAATAAAGCTACATGTACGAGCTTAGTTAAACGTTTGTATCACAAATTCAAAATTATTTTCATTTGAAATATTTGGAGCATATAAGATAGCTAATGTTGTTTACAATTAGGTCACTATACTACTGTTCTGACAGTGGATTACATTTTATTTCAATTTCATAACAAATCCACAATTAATATACGTTTATATACTTATAAAATAACTACACATATCAGTTTTCAAATATATATATATATATATGGTATTTGTAAATTTCGTCTCCAAATTACCGGAAAGTAAACAAATCTTGGCGAAAAGTGTACGAATGCATTACATGTTCAAAATAAATAAAAATATACAATATCATAACGATAAGAAGAGAAGAAAATAGTTTCATATAACTAATGCAAAAAATTTATTAGGACATCGTGGAGTCCGATGCCTCTATGGCATCCGGTCATGCGTCGCGAATTTAAATTGTTCAAATGAATTAATTCGCATTGATAATCTACGGGAATCTGGGATCCCCGACATGAGAAAAGCTTGGTGGAGATTACGTTGCACAAAAAGGTCGGCAGTCTCGTTCCCCGAATCGGCGCTCAAATCCCTTTCATCTCCGGCCATACGCTGAATGCCCCACCGAAAACTCCACCCTCGTCCTCGTTCTCGGCGACCTTCTCGCCGCAAGTCTCGACTCGCCGAGTTTCACGAAGTTGCCACACACTAGTCCTGTGGTGGTGGCAACTGGTTCTCGTTGCTCGCGACCTCGATACACGCACACAAGCGCCGCCTAGATATACGCCGGCGACGAGCCGGAACAGGAAGTCGAGGGTCACCCTCACCCGTCTGTTTGCCTTCGTCCTCTTTCTCAGAGGCGGCGCGCGCCTTCCTATAGACTCGGGCGCGGACTCTGCCTCCCGGGCCTTCACCAACACGAGCGCGCGCCCCACACCGATACGGGCTCTATCTCAGTTTGCATGCTTTCTCTCTCTCTCTCTCTCTCTCTCTCTCTCTCTCTCTCTCTCTCCATCGGTTTATAACGGGCTCGCGCCAAAGTTCACGAGATACGCGAACTTGACGGGGAGGAGTGGCGTGCGGCGAATGTAGAGTGAGGCGCCGTTGCCGCGTCTCGCGAATCGCCTAAGAACGCGAAAACGCGTGATCAAATCAATTACGAGTGAAGCCGACGCCTGCGTACCTGTAGGTTTTTTCTTTACTTCTCGTCCCAAGCCTGACGCTTAGACAACTGTTATTTAAACAAATTGTCGGCGTTGATGAAATAGGCGATATGCTGCCTGCGCACGCGTGCACGCGTACAAGCGAATAGACATAGGCCTGTGCGTGCGTGCGTGCATTCACTTGGTGGTAATTATTGATGCAATATCTGGTACTTTTTATATGATGTGCTCGATTTTATTAGAAAAATGTTACAGTGCAACTATTGCGAAATTGAATTTGCTTTACTTGTTTTCCGAGACAATTTTTCCAATGGCTTTTTTTAACCCATTTTTTATTTTTTCTTTCTTCTCTTTTTGTTCTCATTATTAACATTGGCCAACGATAGCGATATGATAAATACGAATCATTTATCCTTGCTTAGATAGATATGGATTTAATCGAGACTTGTGTATAAATGGTTTGATAAGCCGCAACTCCATCTGCAACATAAAAATACTTTATTAATAGTTTAGTAATGCTGTTGCGAGTCAATAAAGTGGATTTCTTACTTTATATAATTGCAATCGACCGGTGGAATAAATTGTTCCTATAATGTGCTTTAATTGTATGCGTTGAGCCTGTTTAAACAATTACTCGAATGGCCATTTATAAATTGGTCCAATCGATGCAATAACGCATATTCAATAAGCATCTGACATCTCAATTCAATAAGGTTTTCAGTTTAAAAATTTAAATAATTATTATACAGTATATTGTATATTTGAACAATAATTACACAAGATTAATTTGAATAATAATTATATAAGCATTTTATACATTTTACATCAATCCATTGCGATGAATTATAAAGTTTTAGATTATTTTTACACGACTTAGAGTACGTGCATATACACTCGAAGATCTCGCGTAGTTCAAAGTCTATTAACTACAGATTTTCTCTTTCTTTTTTTTCCATCTACAATGAAATTTCCGGCCGATTAACATTACCCGATTTAATCCATTTCGAATGGAATCTACAGCAATTGTTATGCCACATATAATTATATGAAATATTTTCAAATAAAATAATTCGTTCAGCTGTACGTTAACATTAGTGATGTGGATACCCGCATAACATATTTGGCATTAATACGTCATATTGTCTATCATATGCATGCGCGATTAAAGGTGTTTTGTATTGAGTAGAACAATTCTATTATGATCCTAAGTGAAAAATTATTGAAATTTATAAAATCGACATTCGACAGGCTCATAAATAGGTTCACAATTTTAATAATTCGCAAGCGTAATTTTTTTCAGTAATATCTGACGGCAATGGCCTCACGATTTGCACAGTAAAATCACTGCACACACAGTAAGATCGCTCCTATATATTTCAATTTCTAACAAAATAAAATCTAAAGTTTCTGGTAATACAGCAAGTTGATTATTCACTCAATATGCAATTAACGGATACTAAAATTTATCCTTAGTATAATGTTTGGCATTGCATTTAAGTTAATCGACGCATTAATTAACGCTCGGACATGAACTCGCACAAAACTCTGCATGGAAAGACAGAGGACAAAGATGTAGATATACATACACAGGTGATTATGAATTTACGGAAGAAATTGAATGTTTTCCAGAAATCAAGCTGCCTAAAGCAAAAAGGACTATTTTCTGCTCACCGTAGAATTATTTCGGGCTGGACGATACGAAGGCGAATAGCTGGCTCGATTCGTCAGCTCGCAACTTCAGCTTTTATTAATTGAAAATTATTATTAACTTTATTATGATAATTTATGTAACGATCAGTAACAATCCATAATAAAAGTGGCAACTCGAGTCTCATCCAAAAAGGAGCTTGTCGTTAATTAATAATAGCAAAATCATTGTGACGACGCTCGTCCCGTCACGCACCTATCCATAGGAGAAAGAAGAGGCGCCCAAGCGCCATCGCGGTAAGTGCATAATAACCCGATAATAAAAATTACGCGTTCAAAAAGACGGACAACAACGCCAGCAACAACAACACGAGCCGCAACAATAAAGAAAAGAGCGAGTGCAACAGCTCCGCCTGACTTTAGTCCGAGCATGGGCGCGCAAGACGCTACGGTTAATTTACGCTCGATTATCGGGGCCGCGAATCGCTGTTCACACCAACCTCGTAAAAACTCGGATTTTTGCTCATTGTTCGTATAATACGGTGGCTCCCAAGTGCCGTCCCTCCCCCCTTACCCCTTTCACCCACCCGACGAGCACGGGACTTTTTCGGTTGGAGACGACGCGGGCCGTCCCACATAACTTTACTGCATGCTGATGTAATAACGCGTAATGTGGGGAATGACATTAAGCCTTGAAGGGTCGCCGGGCGAGCAGAATTACGAAAGTTTAAGTTTTACAGGACACGGGTCTATTGCATTAGCGAATCTTCAAGTCTCGAGTCGGATATTGAATTAGACAGCGTCAAAAACGGGGATGCGAGTACATGTTGTGTGGAAAAGTCGAGGCAAATATGAAAATTTAAGCGTCCGGCTGGCGTGGAGAGCGGCCATTTCATACAGCATAATAATTACTTAAATTTATCGTTTTTACATCTCCTTCCCTTCCGCTTTACATTCGAGCCTCTACAATTGCATTGCAATTAAAGTGCCTCGCCAACACATGCGCGCACAGCAGCGTCACGAATATTTTTATATATTTAATTTTGGAATAATTATTGCAAATCGAAAAGTAGTAAATCGTCGGCGATAAAGTCAAATACATTAATTTCGTAAGTGCTGCAATATCGCGTACATCGCGTAATTTCAGCTTGAGCAACGATAATGCAGGATTTTTTCCCGAAGTGAGATATTCGCGGGATATTCACATTTGTACTGGAAAACGAGCGAGAGAAGAGCGCCTAATAAAGCTAAGAGTGGCCGCTTAGGTTTAGATAGTCGTCCATTTTCTACATTAAATAAAGCTCTTTATCGTGACTTTAATTCCCTTTTTTTAAATTGAAAGTTCTAAATATTTGCCCGGAATAATTTTCCTCGCCGCCTTATCGCCACATAATAACCATAAAGCGTCGCTTTAAAAAGTACGAATAAAGTGCATTAAAGTGCGGCAGCGCAATAACGCACCACACCTGCACCACTCTGCGCGTTATTAAATACGCGCAGGATCCTAAGGTGTAATGTGTCTGTGCGTACTTGCATCGAGCAAGCGATCACGATCATTAATACCAAGGCACACGGTTAAACCTAATTCAGTTTGGCATTCTCTCCGCTACAATAGTAGTTTGGTGGATTTTCTCGGAATGTCTTAGTTTGTCGAGAGTCGCGACATTCGGTCGCCCGTAGGTTTTAACCGGTTAGGATCTAAGAGGCCGCGTTGGACGAAAATAAAAGTATATCGGAAATCCAATCCAAGAGGTCCTTTAACCACTTGCAATTTCCATAAAGGCCGAGCCCACCGTTCTCCAAGCGACCGAAATCTTTGAGCAAGAAGCAGTCACGAGAGCGAGAGAGAGAGAGAGAGAGAGAGAGAGAGAGGAGACGCGTGGTCGATATCTCGCCCTCGGATCTTTTAACAATGCATTCAAAAATTGCGAAGCAAGCTAAAACATTCATATGGATTCGGTAGGTCGCATTAGCTTCTGCCTACTCGCGAGAGCAGGTAGTGGAGGAATGAGATCCAGCGTTATCCAACCATCTATCTCAGTGCTCACCGTTCTCTGTTCTCCTTTTTCGCGAGCTCGTACGCGTCTCTCTCTCTATCTCTCTCTCTCTCTCTATCTCTCTATCTCTCTCTATCTCTCTATCTCTATTTCTCTATCTCTATCTCTATCTATATATATATATATATATATATAACTTCCTTGCCTGCGCGCCTATGTACGTATGTAGTAAAGGTCGTGCCGAACGCTTAACCCCTTTCTAGGAGATCGAGGGCTCTACTTTCTATCTCGGGCGACGGCGTACGCGCACGTTTTTACATTGGCAATTTTTTTGTTTGCACTGCGGGAGCTGCTATCCGCGGGGCCCGCCTTTATATCTGATGGAATTTTCATCTCCGGCGTTCTTCTTTTTCGATGTTGGCCTCCTTGCGAGATTGGACGCTTAGCCGTATTCTGACGCGAATCCCGCTTTATTAATAGAGGAAAAAGGAATGCGGTCTTCCTCTTGCTCTTTCAATCTTACTCTTATCCCTTCTCTCCCTCTCTCTCTCCCTCTCTCTCTCTCTCTCTCTCTCTCTCTCTCTCTTACTTACTTAGTTGATATTCGTTGGGCGCGCGTCTCTGCGCTCTTGTCGTGCGCGCGATATTTACATAATGAGGAAAGCGCGCCGCATCCGTGCACTGATGCACGGAAAAGGTTAACCGGGACGACAAAAATTTTTTACGCTTAATTTATAAGAGCGTCCACGCTAATGCCGGGGCTGAGTATCGGATACGCTACCATTCGACAATTTTCTCCATTAGATTTTCCGCCTTCGTCATGGAGGAGTTGCAAGTATTTTTCGAAAGCTCCCACGCCAAGCGATGGCTGATTTATTTGCTCTGTATCGATGGAGAACC
The DNA here is from genome assembly GCF_000503995.2 of Ceratosolen solmsi marchali. Lineage (NCBI taxonomy): Eukaryota > Metazoa > Arthropoda > Insecta > Hymenoptera > Agaonidae > Ceratosolen > Ceratosolen solmsi. The sequence goes on from NW_011948422.1 coordinate 1,067,016, forward strand.
ATTGTTACACTCGGTATGTAATTGAAGTTGGTGTCATTCGGGAGAGATGGAACACATGTTCCGTGTTTGCAGTACATGCAAATTGCAGCGGCCCTAAGTTTGCTCCTCGATGCCCGACTCGCAGCTAAATTTGGCGGCTCGGTAATTGCTGCGCAGAATGCCAGAAAACCTCGTGGTTTATCGTGTGAGGCCGAAGCCATTCCTAGTAAGAAAATAATATCTTGTCTACGTATTTTATCTTACGCACGGCAAACGTAAACATTTCAAATTCAATGAGTTCCTCGAAGAGAATGACCGCTCTTTCGGACTAGGACTTTCAACAGCCGGGGCCCTAAAAAGCGGTGATAGCAATTTTCACTAGGGAAATTGTCTCGGCGCAGCACCACGACAATTGAACAAAGAGAGCCAGAGATAGACTCGGGACTATACGCGCGCGCCCCAATTGATCCGGTGTGCGCAAACAATCACGCCGTTTTATCATCCTAGCGTCACGAAGACAATGAGACAATGATCCAGACGTCACGCGATGGAGCGTCGACACACGCCAACCGCAGGGGCATCAATCGGGTCCCAGCCATCTGGCCGAAAGATCTATTCGAGCTCTCTCCTCCGGGTCCACGATAATCGTGACGGCCATTATTTTTTTCGGTAGTCCCATCAGCGGCTACGGGAATGGCCCTCGTACATGCCACGATGCCTCCGGCGATCGCTCGCCCGTCTAATTGGAATCTCGCTCGGCCACCTTTCCCCTCACCCACCCCAAATGCAAACAACCATCCCTCTTAACGCCCTCCGATACTTTTTATATCCCTACTCCTGCCCCTACCCCATCCTCGACCCTATTATCGTTTGCATCCGCATCCACCTTCTTGTTCTCCTTCTCCTTCTCCTTCTCATTCTCGTTCTCCTTGTCGTTCTCATTCTCGTTTTCGCTCTCGTTCTCGTTCTCGTCCTCGTCATTGTGTGCGTGGCGTGCAGTGGGAGCTCTCATCAATTCCCGAGGAGGAAAATTGAGGATGCGTGGATGAGTCGTCGTCCGAGGAGGAGGAATTCCGCCGGATGAAAAGGATACGCCACGCCGGGAGTTTATACCAGGACCAACGCATTCAGTATTCGCTCGCTTTTGTATATCAAAACTTTTTAATTATACAGAAATGAAATTTTTAGTTTTGAATGTCGAGCAGCGGAAGAAAGGCTGATGAAAATGATGATGGAGATGGTGGGTGATTGGGGGGGGGGGATGCGAAGGGGGATACGCGCGTTAATCGAGACCAATCAGATGCGATAAGATTTGCCGTGCAACGCGACTTTTCAAGTGACTCGTTTTGGCAAATAATACATGGCCATCTCCCGGTTATGGGTAGCTCGGCGCTCCGTTATTCCATTATTTACTTAATTATCTCCGTCTCGGTTGTCTGGTCACCGAGAGAATACATGACTCGGTGACTACGTAATTGGCAAACGACTCCGTGAATTTACAGTCGGAAACAAACGACTCCCGGAAAGCTGGCCGAAATAAATCCTCACCAACTGATTACGCGAATCAGAGCCTTTGGATCTCGCTAGATACCAAATCAAACACATTTAATTGCCAGGCAAAGGGCTTGACCGTTCAGCTGGCCAAGCTCCAGGTGCAAATTAGGAGTCGGACCTTCTCCATCGTGATAAGATCCAGTTGGCCGCTGGGCGAGTAACGATTTCATTGGTCGTGGTGCGGTAGATGCACGCGAGAACTCGGCTAGGGGCGACGAGCCGATGGTTTGGCTACTTCATCGAATGGCCGTTAAAGTGTCACCTTGAAGGGCCCGGGGGTCCAGATGCACGGCGTTGCACAAGCTTACGCAAGAGCACGAAGGAAATGAGCGAGAGCCAAGGGGAGAGAGAATCGTAAAGTCGAGACTGTTCAGCGACACGAGTCCCTCGTCGACTTTTCTTTTCTATCAGTGAGGTTTTTGATGTGACGCTAGTCGCTTTGCTAGTTGTGAATTATCACGAGACCGCTGAGCCGAGTAAAGGGGATATCGCAATATGACGCGATAGCGGGCCCAAATTGCATTGCTAGGTGCTGCTTGCAGCTCGGTCACTGGGACAATGAAATCCGGTCTATTGACGAAGCTCAGTGGCCGGTGGTTGATGGTCGGGATGACCGGACGTAAAATCGTATCGCCTGCCGTCTTCTAACAATTTGGCGCGCGCCGCCCAAAGATTTATGAAGAAAGCACGCGATCGGGCTTCATAGCCGTGAAATTCTCGGATGCGTGAGTTATTGCCCTTCGATAATTCACGTAACAATGCGCACCGCGATTTATTACAATCAGCGACCGCGTAAATCGAGGGCTTCGCGAAACGTAATAACAAGGCGTTTTAATGCGTGATCGATCGATGGTGTGTGTTGGTGCGTAGGTTAGCCATCTTGCGAGTATCGGGGCTTTGCGTGCGCACGTATTTTTTCGAACTGGGATGCCATTTTTTTTTTTTTGTTTGTTCAGCTCGTTTATCTTTATCGTTTTTAACCTTGCAGGTCCAATCATAGCTCGCGAAACGATGTGGCTAAGGGCGTACAAGCCACAATTTATGGTACATAGTAAGCTCAAGAGCGCCAAGTGTCAAAGAGAAGAGTGTTAGCGTTAAATATCTTCCACGAGCTTTCGGCTCGACTTCTCGTTGTAATCCCTCGCCTTCTCCCCGTCACCCCACCCCCTCTACGCCCACATACACGAGCGCACGTGCGCTTGTACGCGTATAGTGAGACAGACAGACAGACAGTGAGAGATAGAGATTCGGGAAAAGGGGGAGGCGAAGTACCGAGAAGAGGCGTTGTCAAAAGATGTAGAAAAAAAGTAAAAGATTCAGTGGAGGAAGATGGTCGTGTAGTGTGGGAAGGACAGAAACGTTGATGCGACAACGACGAAAGAGCAACAGGGGCGACGACGAGCGTCGGCTATATTCGGCCGCTCAGAAGCCGCTGCTGCTGCTTCCAGCTAATACTCGCATTATTTCACTTTCATCTTGGGGGTCGGCTTTAAGGAGAGGGGCGCGTGCGCGCTCGCGAAATCGAAATAAAAGGAGCCCAAGCGAGCGTGTGACGAAGATTACTAAAAGGCGAGCGACGCGCTGAGAATGTCGCTTAGGCTTTGGCTTGGTGGGCGGTGGCACGAGGGCGGGGATAGGCCAGGGGCAAGGAGATTGGAAAATATGTTGCGTGGAGAGTATTTTGTTACCTTACAATATGTTTGTTCGAATGCCGTGTATGTCGTGCGGTCGGAGATGGTTCGATATCGCTCGCGTCGAGTTGTCGTGTGATGGTGATTTACGCGAACAGCTGTAAGTTTTCTGGACAATTGCGGGAAAAGTGTGTGTGGGGGGGGGGGCACCGTTCACGTAATTGGAGCTCTAATTGGCGATTTCAGAAGGGTGGAAAGCGCGTAGTTTACCTTGCGAGCGAAATATTACGTAGGAGGCGCTGATAATCGGGAGGTAAAGTACCTTCGGCTGCCAGTTACAGTTTTTCAACGAAGCGAAAAGCCGATATTATTATGAAAGCGATTAGTAAGCGAAAATTGCGAAAGAACATTAGTTTACAAGTCTTGTTTATGATCATCATCCACGTGGCAGGCGCTTTTTATTAAAATAACCACGGTCTTAAGCATATCATTACGCTGATACTTTTCCATTAAGAGGCATTGCACAAATGCAAGTCTCGAGAGTATTCCGAGTATCAAGTACCTTGCGCCCGGCGATTAATGTTATTTCATCGATTACTTCGTCCATGAGCGCAGCAATCTTTTAATTCGTCTTCGCGTGTTGGCCGCATAAGTATAAGGAGAAGGCCATTCCATCATCGGCAACGGAGCGCTTTAGTTAACTCAGGCCGACAAACTTCTGCCTGACTGACTCAGCGAGCGACCGATGATAAAAAAAAAATAGGAAAAAACAAGAAAACGTAAAAAAAATAAACAACGCGTGCGCACACAAAAGTCGAGCGACTGTGGAGGAGGAGGAGGAGGAGGAGGAGGAAAAAAGGAACTCGTGCGATATAGAGTCACGTCGTCGCTTTAATTAGCCTGCCAAGGGGTCGTGCAAACTCTTTCACAGCCAAACATCCACCCTCGGTTCGGGCGCGCATTTCTTATTCTTTGCTTTTCTCCGTCACTTTTGCCGCTCGCATCCTTGCACCCGGTAGCCTGTGAAATATTATATGGCCGACGGTGACTAGGTGTTTACCACGTTGGCCCGTCATCGTCCGCGGTAACGGCAGCACTGACACCGACTTGACATCCTCTCTTGGGCGTTCTTATTCTTTTTATCCTCATCCCGATTGCAGAAAGAGGAGAATCAAGGCGAGCTTAAATCTCATAAGAATATGTTTACCGAGAGCTATGGTGAACCGTTGACGCTCTTGCTGCTGTCGCTTCTGCTGATGCTGCTGCTGTTTCTCGGAAATCAAAGCATAGATTGATGGGGACGGGATTGAAAAACATTTTGGTAAACATAATTTTCCATAGACTTGGGATTATCGGTAGTGAATGTATGGCCTCTTTTCCTTTTATTGGATGGCAATGCTTAGAGAGATGTTAAAACATAAGTGTTTATGTTGCCTCGCTAATTTTATTTTGTACTCATTATTTCCTTCAAGCTTTATGGCTTAGCTTATCCTTTATCGTTATGAAAACAGTGTAGATTATATTCAACTGTAATTACATTATAATTTCATTTTACCAAATTTAATGCTGAAATTTACAAGATAATTATATTCAGCTTACACACTTTGTATTATTTTAACTTTACATTATAATGCTTTCACCGTCATTCTTTAATCAAAGTTCTTTCTACATCGTTAAATATCGCAATGGTCTAAGAATAATTGTTTAATTTAGTTAAAAATACTTTCGATATAATAAACTAGCAAGCTTCTTGTTTTTATGAAGTAATTGTAGTGTAAATAATTTTCTCAAAAAAAGCAATCGTTATTCGATAAAAAACAATGTGCATTATAAATTTAGCCATATAATATTACTCTGACTGAATCGGAGATTATTTTTGTAACGGCACTTGTAGTATTGTCAGCACCGTCATCGTCGTGATGATTATCGTCATTATCGTCATCCTCGTAATCGTCGTCATCGTCATCGTCACCATCGCCATCATCACTGTTATTGTTCTGTATATCAATAAGTATAGTCATACAGTACAGACGTCCTCATTAGAAATTTTAAGATCTACCATAAATTTCATAGTTCTATCGAACTTATTATTGATTTTTATAAAATTCTTTTATGAAGTAATTTATACATAATTGAAATATTATTAATTAATCTTTTCAAGCGTACGATGAGTGATAATCTGTAAATTTTTTAATTTATAATTATATATATATATATATATATATATATATATATATACGTATTATAAAAATTTATTTATTATTTTTAAAACAGAAGCTTTAATATAATATAATAATTAATATTAGCCGAATTATTGTAGTATGCCAGTTTAATTAATGGAATTTTAATTCAATTTAATTATAAGGTGTTAAATAAAGTAGTTTTAATAATCAGCTCTAAAATATAAAAATACATTACTAATTAAATACAAATGATGATTACATGGCCATTATAAATAATAATTTATACTTTTATTATTAATGGATTTGATAATATTTAATGCCTATTTGTAATCATACTGAAATATACTAATTTGCTAATAATTAATAATTGATGAAATTAAAAATATTAATCATATTTTATACAAATTTTCTCATAAATTGTTCATGATTACGGAGGTTTTGAGAATTTTAAAGATCCAGTTTACACGTCAATGTTTTTAGTTGCGATGTAATTATACAACAATACTTTCATTACGTTAATCATGTCATCGGCTCATAATTATAACCAACATACCGTTGCTTAGAAAATGAGTCGCTTATCGTTATTCCAGTTGGCAAATAAAGCACTGCGTGTATTAACATGAATATATTACCAAACGTTATATAAAATAAATTAAAAGCTGATCTAACATTGATAATGTACTATTATGTCTCTATACTTTAAAGGATTGAGACATTTGATCTGTCACCGTAAAAATAAGAAAATTCCATATTGTTAGCCTACAAAGGCATTAAAAATACATGACGGTGAGCCTATTTATCATTGTCAGTTTTGCGAAAGAAATATGCCTGACTCGTAATAAAAATATTAATCTCATTATACTTGAATCATGCTCCTTGTGGGTGAAAAAATACGTACATTACTACTCCGCGACATTACTACTTGTGAATTCTTCCTACCCCAAAGTAAGTGAAAAGTACGATTCTTTTATTTTTCACTTAAACACATTCCATAATTTACGTACCTAAATTTATCATCAACTTAAAGCAAATCGAGCACTTTTGCATCATGCACTTATCGAACATCTGCCTTGTCAGATTTAGGTCAAGATATATTGAAATTTGTTTAATCGCCTATTGGCGAAGGTTAATAACAGCATGACTCGGTGCTATTGCGTCTCGAATTCGATTTAATATGAAAAATCGGATACACCGCGCTGGCTCAACTCTTCGTGGCCACTTGAGCTTCTCTACTTACGATTGACTCGCAAATTTTATCGAGCCACGCCGATCGTCCTAAATCCTGCTCCCATTAATAGCTCTATTAGAAAAATGTCCATTCAACGAGTCTTTGCCGGGGCTTCTTCTTTACCCCCTCGGCTCGCCCTGACATGGATAATCGGCGCTATATAGAGGATAACGGCAATGACGCTTCCCAATAACTGCACGTTCACCCCGGCCCCAATTCAAATCCACCATCAAGACTTTCGAGCGCACTTTAAATATTAAGCGCCCGGATATGAAAGCTCCGCCACGCTACCGAGCATCATTCAAAGGAAGGACAAAAGTCTCGCGCAGACAAGTAGCCGGCTAAATCCAAACAACGCGAGACGACTCGACTTTTTTTCCCGCAAGCTTGCACTTTGTCGGGCATCGACTCCCTTAAAACGCGCTCCCGTAAAATTCCACTCCACTTGGCGCTAATATAACGGGCCGACGAAGCCCGAGCTGCATCGGACATATTCAGGCTCTACAGTTCAGGAGGCCGTAAACTGGGCTAACGTCTCCCTCTCCTCGTCCCCGGCCGTCACATTGGCCGCTGATCCTTTCGTCGGCGTGGATGGTTGGCGCGTGCGCGATATCCCGACGGCCATCCGACTACACGGTAAGAACTATGCCGATATCTCAGCCTGCGCACGCCTCCTGCGCGCTTACAAAGTTATAATCCTATAAAAGTCCATTATCGAGCGTGGCAACTTTCTCGCGCTTCACCTACCCTTTCTCCCCGAACCAGCCAACAGAGCGACGCGCGCGTACGCACGCACTCACCGGCATCGGGGCGAACACACGTATCCAGTGGGACGGCGAGTAGTGGCTGATTATGCAATTCGAAAATTTACGGTGCACCGTTTATGTATTAGCTGATTATTGATAAGTACTCTCGTGTCGTAGAAGAGAGCCATTTGACGTTGGACTGTTAATTGCGCCTCCATGTCTTTATTGTTAATGCTCTTTATGCCGCTGAGGGATTTTATTCACTTTTCCTAATCACAGCCTAGCCAGTGCTGCTTCTACTTCTGCGACTACTTCCGCTTCGAAAACTTACATTAATCCCCCAAATTTATAACTGATAATAAATTTACAACAACAACAACAACAACAACAACAACAACAACAACAACAACAACAACAACAACAAGATATAAAATAATAATAATATCAATAATAACAACAACAACAAATGACAATGATAATAAATTTATAATAGTATTAATTATCCAGCAAAGACGTGAGCAAGTTTTATCTCCGAAAAGTGCAAATCCAGAATATAGTCTCGCTCAACACGTAGTTAATTATAATGAATCCATCATTTAAATATTTCATTAATTAAAATATGGCCGTTGTTAAAAAGAAAATTTACAAAAATCAAATATCACAAATACATGATTGAACATTCGTTTTCATCTGTTATCTATATTATCAAATCAGGAGAGCCTTGGTGAATAGTATTTTTAATTTTTTTTGGATTATTAAATATTTTCAATTCGTCAGCTCTATGAATGAGAAATTTAATTAAGCAGTGGCCTATTTAGCACCTTTAACTTAAAAACTTAAAAACTTATTTTTGAAAATTTAATTAAATGACTTTTAAATTTCATGGTTGATGTGCGTTACGAAATTTCAACAAAGTGTAAGGTAGAAATTATTCCGAATATTAAGTTACGATATATCCTTCATGAAATATATTTTCATGAAATATATTGTATATAAATATATATATATATGTGTGTGTTTGTTTGTGTGCATCTCTTATATATTATATTAAAATTTTGGAGTTTCTATAAATATGTAAATAAGTATAAATTGTATCGAACCCATTCTCTCTATAATAAAATTCATACGTATTTTTTAAGAAAATGAAAATATACATAATTCAATCATTATACTTTAAATTAATACAATTCAGCATATATATAAAATAATTTTTAATTGAGTAATACGGTTCATTTGACGAAATTTACCGATATTTCATAATTTCTCTGCTTTGTCTGTGAAGTTTCAACTATTTTCAGATTTTAAACATCAATTAATACAAAGAATGTTTCGCAATTTGTATAGGTTTTACATAAATTTAGTTTCACCAAACGTATTTGGATGAAAATATTAGCATAGTTTGATGTATACGAGAAATTGATCGGCATACTGGAATATATCGTAATATTACAAATTATTACTAAATAAAATTGAAATGCAAAGACTTTCGCCATATAGAAGAAAGCATAGCAGTGCGTTAGTAATTTTTATTACAAAAATGATAATTTTTTGTAATTAAGTTGTTTTCAAAAATTTTGAAAAAAAAGAAGGACTTATAATTGAATAACAAATTTCTCTTTTGAATGGATAATTTTATAATTCTCAACTTAATTCGATTTCAAATACACAACAAACTAATTGGTAAAAACTCGTATAAAATCTACTTAGAACTTTAAGTTATAGAAACATGTAATGTTGTAAAACCCTGCCGAGTGGCCGGATAATTGAAATATCTATCTTTTATTTATTCAATTTTCAAAACTTTAATACAAATTTATGCATTGAAAAAAATATAGACATACGCATACACACATAATAAAATGTAGAACGAGACACGTAATTGCATGAAAATGACAATTTAAAACGATAACTCGATAATCAAATATTATTTGATTATTTTGCATTACCTTTTATAACAATTATTGACAATCAAGATTGTTCAAACAGATTTACTTATTATTCTTGGCGTTTTATTTTCAATCTTTTAAGGCACAAAATTTACAATATCAATAATGTACGCCGTGTTATAAATAGCAATGGCGGTCGAGTCATTAATCCATAATAATTGTAAAAAAAAAAAACAGTAAGACAAGTCCGATTACATTCCAGCGAAAAACTAAATTGGTTGTTAACAAGATCGTTCAAAAGTGCACACTGCAGCGCTCGCATGAAAGGCAATACAAGGTATCAAAGAATTGCAAAAGCTACTCAAAAGAACCGAAACCTTTGGATTTATGATAAAGTGAAAGTGCCATTATTCAGGGCCTCTTTAAACGACCGAGACTGGGAATGGCAAAGTAAGTCACGCACGAGCGAGCGATCAATTTCAATTACAATACCGCGCAATTCTTACATCGGCCTATTAATGAAATGCCAACTGGCTGCGCAAGAGCCGCGACTCGACTCGAGCTGCATTAGCGACCAATTCGCCAGACCTCATCCGCTCTAAGTTAACGTCCCCTTGGACAGCAGCGACTGGACTTGTAAAAATACCGACTCTCCGAGGACTCGGCTTAATTAAAAGCTAGGCTCCGAGGCTCGGACCTGCGGCCAATATATTTGCAATATATTTGCAGGAGAGCGGCGAGGCTAGCTTCGGCTGCCTAATGTCCCGTTAAAATTAAATAATCGATCGACAGGAGGTTGTCGCGGATACGTTCATTTACCATTGGGGCACGCGTCGGCTGACGTCGCGTCCACATGTCGCCTGTGCTCGTCGTGTGACGCGCGGCCAACTTGCTGGACACTAGGGCCAGCCAGACAAGTGGAAATATTAAAAGCCACGCAGGCGATAGGAGGGGCCTCGATTTCTAGATCGGCTGGATTTCGGTGCGAGTGCCTCAAGGCCTTTCAGTTGTCCCGTGTGATACGGAGAATTCAGAATTGCTGGAGAACATGAGCTGGATCTACGCATCTATGCTGGACGAGGACATATCGATGCTCTAATCTCCAATGATGCCAATATCGTCGATCTCGCTTGCTTTGTAAAAAGATGATTATTCGCAAACTGTAGTAGAGACTCGATTCGTGAGAATCTAAAGATGAGGCCCATCATTGGTATTAGTTTTCATTGGACGTTGAGGGATTTGGTTACTACGTGTAAGAAGATATCGCAATATGTGACAAAAACGTCGCACTTTAAGAGCGTTAATTTCGCGCACGAATTTGCTCAAGAGTCGTGACATTTGCCAAGATGTTGTAGGTTAAATCAGCCGAGCGATTACACTTGAAGACTGAATTTCTAAGTAAATGAAGTGCATCGCGGATTAAATGAAATAGCAAGGGAATTAATTTTGATCGAATTTGGTTGATAAACTTAACAAATTCAGCGCTTGTACATTTGGATTTATACGTAAGGTTTGATTTACGACTAAGTACATATTTGCAATCCTGTATACTCGGGTCGCGTTACGCTTCATTGAGGAATTACAGACGAAACAATAGTTATACTCTATTACCTACCGGTTTATCCGTATACATTTATATTGAAAGTGTTGGTTATATACAAGATAATTTCAATAAAACAGTACACGGCTAGTTTATTATGTTAAAATGCCTCGCATGCATAGTATTCGGTTATTTGGTGGATCGAAACTATCGTAATTGCATGATTTGTTCTCACTCTGTACAATTGTTCAGGTATCGAGTTAAAGTTGGGTTTTCCATTCAGTCGGCGACGCGAATAAGTAAATAGTTACACTAATTCCATTCGTAAAAAAAGAAAGAGCGAAAATTAGCGCACGATGTTGCTTTGGCGTTCGTACCGGATTCCTCACCGGCTGAGCCAAAAACATTTTACAATACATATCGTAAACACACATATATATAACTCAATATGGAATTTACAATATTAATATGATAAAGTGAATTTTGAATTTTGGCGTGAATTAATTATTCGAAATAATAATGTCGAATTAAGCCTACTGATATAAAGAATGAAATTATCAAACTAGTACAAGTGCCTGTTTCCTGCTTTATCGTTAGACTGAAATTCTTTAGACTTTCAGCTCTTAATAACCGCCAGCTACTTCACAGTATTTTATCATTCGATTTTGTTAAGAAATCTTATGCAACAACGGGTATGCAAATACCGACACACTCGGCGCATTTTCTTCAATTTCCGTATTTTCCATATGGAAATTTCAAATCTAGATATCAGTTCATTCGCATAAAGTCCTTAATCCGATCCATATTCTAGTTTGAACGTGCAAGCAAATAATATGTGAAGAACAGTTTATATTCTTTTCGACAGTTCATCGAGGACAAACATCAAGGGTATCTTTAGAGTATACTTTAATCAATACCTTCGGTCTACTCAATACACCTCGGTCTGTCCTACTGGGGTGAAAACATGAGCTGCGATAGAGCATTTGATTCACGGAAATACGTCATCGGACATGTGCCCTCTATAGTGTTCATGACCCCGGTCATATCGACGAACGAGGGCTGTAAGTTGGATTCGCTATCTCGGTGTTTGATGGATTTGCACTAGGCCTAGTGATCGGGTTACAACGGTCGGTTATTCCAGGATATATTTGCGTACTCGGTTGCCGAGGGGGCTTAAGTGTAACTTCCGTTGCGCTTATTTTACATGGCAATATCTTAGCGGCTCGTGCGTATCCGTTGGGTTGCGTCGGACTGGCAGCATTTTTTACTTGAAAAAACACGCGGCATCGACGTCATTCTTTTTGCTCGTAAGCGTTATTAATTCGTACTCATTGTGCGCGCATTCAATTTCACAAGGGACACTCGGCTCGTTGCGCTGTTTCTTAAGAGCATGGGTTACTTAATTATTTGTAAAATAATGTTAATCGAATCATGTAGTTTTTTATGAGCTTTTTGCAAACTTCTCATTTAATACGTTCGTAATCGCGTTGTTTCTTTAATATTGAAAATAAATATAAAATGCTACTGCACTTTCTTGATATATCATTAATGAAACTAATTATTAAGTTAAAATAAAATTATACACTAACACGGAGAATTTCTATTATTAATGATTTAATATTTTTTTAACTGTATGACAAGATTAACGTTTTATCAGATTAAAAACAAAAGCTGTATATTAGTATTGGCTGGATTGGTTAAAAATTTTTGTGAAAATAAAATCGAAACCCATTTATATTTTCAATAATTGGCAAGAACAAAACAAATGATTTTATTTATATGAAAAAAAAAACAAATTCAATTTCTATATCATATTGAAATTATATTTATAAAAAATTATCCTATTAATGTAGAAAATTCATGTTGCATTTTGTAATTGAATCACTAATTGCTCATATCATTCATTCGTATTGCAAAATGAAAAACTTCAAATTGCGCATAAAGCGCCAAATTGCAGCATACATTTGTTTAAAATTATTGGCGGTATAGAATTTGCGATTACGTAGATGAATAGTACTATAATAATAATAATAATAATAATAATAATAATAACAATAATAATAATAATAATAATAATAATAATAATAATAATAATTAATTAGGACAAAAACGGAATCCTATTGCGTTAAGTTCTTAACTGTTATGATAATATTACTACGCAATTGAATTATATTCATATTGCAATTTTAATGCCAAAAGCGAATAAAAAATTTTGCCCTTCGGATTTTCGTTTTATCAATTCATCGATACTTTTATATTATCAATCCGATTATCGCAGCTAATACTGATATTTCATCCCATTTATACATCTGTAGATCGTATGATAAATTGCATTGATTACAGACACAAATTCTTGCTAAAAGGTATTACGCTTTTAATCAGAATCAGAAGCGTAATAAATGTCCAATAATACATTTATACAATCGTTGTAATAATATATTTTCAATGACAATTCAATTCGAATAAATCATGAAATAAGATTGAATATCGAGAATATTAGTATAAAATACGCACGGTGTATTGCTTATATAATCTTTGCTAGAATATGTACTGTGAAACAAGCCGCTATTAGGAAACTTACCGACAACTTTATTGAAAAAAAAAAGGAGAACGAAGAGAAAGAGGAAGAAGCAATTGTTTCTTCAGTTCTGTCTCATTCACCAAAACCGCACTACCACTTATGAATTCTAAAAGGTGCTAAAATTAGAAAATTCAAAGCATGTCACTCTTCGGCGCATTCCTTCCCCATAACCGCAGACATCTTCTCTCTCTCTCTCTCTCTCTCTCTCTCTCTCTCTCTCTCTCTCTCTCTCTCTCTCCCTTTATCATCCATTGGGAATTCCAATCCTTACTAACACTAATAATAAAGTGTCGACAAACAAAACCGGTGTGTGAAATATCGCGCCGCTCAAACGATAAAACGTCACACAAGGGCAAAAAGGCCTAGAGGAGGCCATAATTTTTACAGGGCGCGAAAGAACATTGTAACGATTTCCTCGAATGTGTCATCGCGGCAGTTTCGCTAATATAAGCCGAGATCCTCGGTTGCCCTTTTTTGCGACGTTCGTCCAATTGCCGGCCGGTGCGAAAAGGGCGGCGTCGATCGAGCGAAGCATATGGATAATTAAGAATAGGAGGAAGAAAGACAGAAAGAATGAAAGAAAGAAGGAAATTTTCGTGTGGGTCGCGAGATAAGGGACCTCGGGGCCGTTTACACCATGAATCGCGCGCGTTCGCCGGCTAATTTTATTATCGGCTCGTTCTCGCAGTCTTCCCATCGTGGAGCGCTCGGCTAACCTTTCTAGCGAGTTATTACTCGCAAGAGGCAAATTTCTTTTATCGCTATCGGGCCCTCGCGTACACGCGCGCGCCTTATCCCAGCTTCGATAATTTTGCATTACGCGCGCAGCTCGAGTTGTAACTCCTCTGCGCTCCACCCTCACCCCACCCTTCCGCTGACCTCCCGCCACCCATCACGCCACCTCATCGCTCCTCATTCCCATTTCCCACCATTGAGCATCAGTCCCCCTCTGACCACCACCATGCGCGTCTTACGGTTCTCGAGCGCTCGAAGCTGCTCGGCTTTTTGCCGAAGCGGAATCGTAATGGCTTTAACAGATATTGTTTATCCGACTATCGGAGGACATTACATTGTTCATATTTTTGTAATCGGCACTTAAACGCGCCGCCCCGGACGCCCAGCCGCATGGGAATCGAAATGAATTCGTCCGCGGTTCCGGACAATGAGCAACTCCTTCGTGCTGCTGCTGCAGTTGCTGCTACAATTGTTGTACGATCCTCGTCCTTCTCTTAACGATCGACGCTCTCCACGATGTTGCTCTGATTAGCGGTTGTGAAGGATAATAAGGGACGGGGAGCTAACTCGCTTACACGCTTACATGGCCACTTTGCCGCGAAATACAAAGAAAGTAACGAAGAGCCCATAAAAATATTTAAAAATTTAATACTCACCATTATAAAGCGTTTGAGTGAAGGGATTTTTATAAAAAATTTTCTTCGATCAAGTCCGTTTAGGCTCGGGATGGAGCCACAATCAGCCATCAGTTATTAAATAGGTGTTTAAGTTTTTCCCCTCGCAGTCCTCGCAGTCCTCGCAATACTTTAACCGAGTGTATTGGCAAACGCTACGGGCGAGAGAATTTTTACGAAATCTCTGACAGTATTTCGAACTAATTCCAAACGGAAGTCTTGCCACGCTTTAATGCACAGTAAAAGTTAGAGCAATTTTTATTTGAAAATTTCATTGCAAATTCGTTAAGGAGTGTACGGTCAGGCTAGTGCACGCTATCGTGCATTAATCGACGCAAAGAGTAAAAACTGATAAACATAAAGCGCAGGATATACAGTGAAGTGGTTGAAATTTATGGACAATCGAGGAATCACCCAATTTAGAAAGAAATTGCCTTGCACATGTCGAATAGTACTTCCGCTTCGGTAGTAAAACGCTATGCGAAGGTTAGGCAGGTATGCAGATCCAATTACCAGGCACGCGCGTCATATCTTTGCCCAAGCACCTTAAGAAATTAAACGTAGTGAGCTTGCGGTATGTGGGACAACAAAAAAAAACAAAAAAAAAAAACAAAAAAAAAAAAAACAGAAAAAAAAGCCCGTGAAACGCGAGGACGCGTGTCCCTGATTGTTAGGAAAGAGTCGGCGTCGTGAATGGAAAAAAAAGCCCGTGAAACGCGAGGACGCGTGTCCCTGATTGTTAGGAAAGAGTCGGCGTCGTGAATGGCGCCGATCTGAGCAAGGGATTCGATTAGAAGGGAATCAGGTTGACGGGCGTATCTCCATTAGCGCTCTTTTCAAACGGGGACACGGGGAGAAATCTAGTTTCCGGACTTCGATCTCGTTGACGTTCAGATTTCGATACTCAATAATCCCTGGCGGGCTCGCGCGCACGTACGAGTTTGCGAGTCCGGCGGCGAGATTCGGCCGATAATCTACTTCGCGAGCGCGCCGGGATATTACTTTCTCTCCCACCATCATCCCATCCCAACCCCACAAACACAAACAGCGACACACACTCAGACGGACCTTAACCCGCCCTACCATGACAACTAGCCCTACCACCCGCGGCCCCGGCAAAAGTCCAGTGCCTTTCGGCGCGAACGACCTGTTAAGCATCCTGGTACTGAGTTTAACGCGCCTGGCTTTCCTTATGCTCCGCGGGCTCGTTGTTACACGGCTCGCGGGATAACTGGCGTAAAATTTGAAAAGTTCTTTGCTCCTGCTGTCTCTCTCTCTCGTTTTCATTCTTTTTTTTTTTTTTTTTTAAATTAAATTAATGATGGCGTTTGCTGCCGTCCGAAGCGTGAAGAATTTTGAAACAATTCTTGTCTGATAGTAAGTTCCGTGCGCCGCACGGACGTCACGGCATTACATCTTTCTTGTTTCTTTTATCTTTTTTCGGCTCTTCGGATTCTTTGGAATTAACGAGATGTCTGCTCGCAAATATTGAACATGTTTTTAAACGATATTTTAATTACGAGGTCGAATTTTCTCGTTTAATGGGATTTTTGAGCCTCGCCATTGAATCTTCGTGTCATTATTTATGAAGGTCATAAAGCCCTCGCGAAACTTGTATTCGATCGACAATTTTTCTATTATCCGATGTTTTATGCCACCTCGTTTATATTTCTTGCGCCACTTATAATTCTTCTACCCTCTCTTTGTCTTACTCTCTTTATGCATTATTTCATTGTTATTTTTGTTTTGTTTTGTTTGTTCTTCATTTTAATAGGTCAATTATTTTTAAGTCTAGTATTTTTGGGTAAAAATTTTTTTTTTTGAAGAACGACGACAAGATTGATTTTCAATTGCATGGGTCTTCTAATCACATTGCCAATTCTCGTAAAATTACACCGAGATTAGCTTATTGCATTAAAACTACTCCTCCCTAATTCATTGTTAATTATTTGTTTACTTACACGCCTTATCGACACACTTTTATATTAGGATCGTCCACGCATAAAACCTACGTAAACAATAGGCTCTCTCATATAAGGATAAATTTGAAGTTCTTTCAGCAATTTCTTTATCTAGAAATTCAATTTAAGAATAATTATTACTAAATCCTTAATTTTCCTAATGCAACATTGATTATAATAGTTACTTTTGGCCTGGCACGTTCATTTGCTAGACTATTAATTATTTATAGCATTAAGTTATCACAATGGAACTAATACTCTTTTATTATATTAACGATTTCATTTATTTACTAAAAATGATTCATTGCAACACCATTATCTTCCAATGTTAAATCCAGTAAATTAATTAATGCTATCATCCTACCATCATTGTTACTTGAACCATTTCTATTGTTTTCCGATTAGTTTGTCTGTTTCATATTTTTGTTGTTTTGCTTTCGTTTGTTTGCTGCTGGAGTCGACGAATCGTATATAGTTATTCCAACATCTCCATTTACATTAATTTCGCACAACGAGAAATTTTTTTTTATCCACCCCACTTTAGGCCGATTTACAAAATGTCGAGTATTTTGTCAATGTCGTTTGATTATTCCTTAAATTACAAACTAATTTTGATACAACAGTTGTAATAAAATAATTAATAATAATAATTATTATACTTAGACTACTGTGACGGCAATCTAATCTACCATTTCTAACCAAGTAAATTAATTTAATTTCAATAGACAACTTTCATTATGAGAATTTTAACAGCATAAAGTATATTCAATTTATTTTATGTATTTATATGTGGGTGGGCGCGCGTACGCTGATGGCATACTGGTATGCGTACTTTGCCGAGCAAAATACAAACGGTCCTCGAAATTAAGCGAATCCGTCGAGTGTATTTCCCTCCATCGGCGAGGCTCCCATTTCAAACGCGCCAGTTAAAAAAACATTCCTCTGTGACGTAGCGTCGCGAGAATAAAATGAAACTTCGCCGCGATGCGTTTAATCGTCATCATCTCCTCGGCTGATAATACAAAGCAATAAAGATCGAGGTATTGTCGACGAGGACTTCGGTTTAATATCTCTCTGAACTTCCGACCTTAAAAAGCCCCTCGGCCTAACTACGAAATGTTAAGTTACTCGTGGCGTGCGTATGCCGATAGTTTTTGCGGCGATGCGCGAGTGCATCGCGTGTGCCCTCGTTGAGCGGAACGACAATGTCGAATATCGCTGGACAAGGTCCCATATGTTAATTTTTAGCCGAAGGAATCTTGGGCCTGTCATTTGTAATTGTTAAGTCGGGCGCTCGGCGCGATAATAAGGGACGGCCCTACGTACCTCTTTCTCTCTGTTATTACGATTATTGTGCGCATGAAATTGCGCTCGAATGCCTCGTTCTCGTACACGTACAAGGCGATCCTGGCGAAATACAACGTTTCTGCATATGCATTTATGCGCCGGGGAGAGCATCTCGCCGGCACAAGGATTAGCCCTGGGCTTGATTTTATTGCCACGTAATGGATAAATAGTTGTATGCCTTGCGCGAGAAGGGCGGACATTTTAGAAATTTATAAGAGGTGAGCTCTGCCCCGAGGTAGAAATTCATTTTAGTTTACTATTGTCGGGACGTTCATTACCTATATACTTAATTGAAAAGTATTTATGCTTTTCACGCGGTACATATCAAAAGTATCGGCCTTTATTCTTAGTTCAAATTTAGTGGAAAAGATTTTCATAATACGTCGAATGGTAAGGGCGGCGAGGCTCGCTTCTGCTCGATCTTGCAGCCATGTATTTTCTAACATGGTAAGTTGCTAACGTTTGAATCTCCTTTTCACGAGCGATCACATCTATTGTTTGGTAATTTTGTAACAAAGCAAGTCTATTATGCAGCAAAACCAATGCAATTGAAAATTAGTTAAGCCAATTAATGAAGCATGAAAGTACGTAAAGAATAGTTCGACATTCATGATCGGCAATTTCAATTTCGTCATTAATACACAGGGCTTGCGGGGCCTTATTTTCTAATGTTTGCTACTATTAGCCGAAATGTCAGGCGTTTGTTATTTAAGGCGGCTGAGGAGCTAAAATTCATTATCCTTGTTTTATGGAATCTCGCAGTAGTTGTATTATTTCGTTAAATCCTCGGCATGTTGCCTCGATACGATATTGCATAGAGACAATCGATCGTAAGCACCAAATTGTTGGATAAAATTAAATTAACGTAAAGTTGTCATTCGACTACTCGTGTATGGAGCTCGAAAAATTTCTCTGGCACACGTCGAAATCAAAAGAAGTAAGAAGACGAGGAAGAAAAAACAAGGAAATGAAGAAAAAGAGGAAGAAAAAGAGGAAGAAGAAGAAGAGGAAGAAGAAGAAGAAGAAGAAGAGGAGGAAGAAGAAGACGAAGAAGTAGAAGATAATGAAACGCAAAGAAAAATAAAACAAAATAATTGCGTCCCTCCCCCGGCTGAACGTATCCGATCATTTGGCTGATTCCCTCGAACATCCCTCGGATTCCTGTTCCCGTATTACCATTTCGAAACGTACTTTAATGAATGTTTCCGTTGTCGAAGATAAAACTTTCGCGCGCTGCGATAACAAGTACACGGACGCGCGCAGACGCGGGCCAAGAGAGAAAAGAGGAGAGAGAAAACCGCGGTGACGCTGATCCGACGAGGAGAGAGAAAAAAGGTGAGGACGACGGGGATAAAAAAATGTATGGGACGGAGAACGAAAGAGAAAGATCTCAAGGCCGACTTGTCGAGGCGACTCGCCTTTTTTTCCAGCGGTGTCTTCTTAATTGTTTTTATTATTATCCACGTGTGAAGTAAGGTAGAGCTCGTTGACAGATTTATACGAGGGTCTTCTCCACGCGCAAAACCTCAGGCGTATTTCAGCGCATGCGTCAACTCGTATCATATAAACGCGCGTGTCATGTGTATACGGATGTAAGAACACATTCGTTTGATTTGACGAGAACGAGGGCGCAGCGCGGATGGCACTTACGTGATTCACCCTACACCTCACATTATATTAGGGAACTCTGGAATTTGTAATTTCTTCGTGATAATGGCCTGATAAGTCTGGCAAATATGTATCTTAGACATAAGTGTTGAGACTTTTCACTTTAAAATGGCGAACGAAAGAAATGGACTAATAACTTGTTTAATCATCGTCTTATTCAATCACAACATCATATAGCATAAAACTTTAATAATCTTTTGCGGCAGATATTCAAAACAATTTCATCGTTAATACTAACGGTAGAATGGATGTTTGATTTAAATTAACGACAGGCGGGTCTTAAGTCGTTAAATTAAAGTCCCATTGGAATAAATGTGCGCTTGGATAATGCAGCGACCGCACAATGACAATCACGTATTCGCGAAACGATGAAGCGAAAGTCAAATATTCAAATTGTCACGGTTTATAGGCATTTTCGCTCTCGCGCACCTCCTCCCCTCGTTACAATTGCCCTCGTCCTTCGCTCTGCTCTCGCTCTGCTCTCGCTCTGCTCTCGCTCTGCTCTCGCTCTGCTCTCGCTCTGCTTTCCCTCTGCTTTTGCAATCGCCTTCGACTTTTCTCGCCATTCTTAATCAACGCGGACAATCAGTGGCACCCAAGTGAAACCGCACATCGGCCAGCATTCGCCCCGTCATTATTTCGGCCGCAGTCGGCATTGCGCGTGCGCCGAGCGCGTTACGCGACATTAAAATAATGTTGAGGAAAGTCGAGCACCTGACTCCCTTTTGTCCGGCAGCATAATGCGCACGTGGCTCGGCGAATTTCGCGTGCCCGACAATTTGCCTTCGATGCGTGCTCTGCAAGGGAGATGGCCTTTGGTAATCGGCCTTTTGTGCGTAATTCGAAACACTTTGCTCGATGGAAAAAGCATTGCCGATATAAATGGAAGCGAGAGTATTGCAATGTAAAGCGTGAATTACGTGCAATTGGATCGCGCTTTAATCATATCGAGCGAGAATACATTTTAGCACAATTAATAATTATATTGACGAAATTCATAAATTATGGACGAAAGTTGATTCGCCATTTTTACTCCACCGTCTGCTATCGATAAATGTCATTTAATTAATTGGCCTCCTGGGCTCCTTAGTCCCATCGTCAACTTATAATGTATCAATACAATCGTACATAGCGTTCCCTCATGATCATTCGAACTTAAAATTCGTAAAATTTGAGTTTAATTTCATGGCTATTTAATGTCCTTTAGGCTCACAGTATACGAAAACAGCGCTCACTTATTTTATTGGCAGGACGTATTGCTTGCACAGAGTCACTTGCATAAGCTCCCATTCGACAAACAATTTCGTCCGCTGGGCAATTATGAGTTAATGGAATTCAATAAAATTAATGTCTGGTTCGAGGAGAGGTTATAAAAAATTGTTTTCAAATAATTATCGAAAGTCATAATTATTCATTTGTATTATTTGCAGTATAATGGACGTGTACAGACGAAGCTCAAGCGTATCGAAAGCGCCGTTGCAAGATATACCTTTTGAATGGCAGTGGTCGCGGGCTCGAGGACAACCGCGTGAAATCTACATTACTCGTAAGCTCGTAAAGAAAGCGAAAGAAACGATAATCGGATTTGCCACGTTTGCGTGTCAATATAGGCTTCGAATAAAAATTTCAACTTTATATCATTCTTTATGGACCCTCAAAGTTTTATAGTAGATTAGTAAAGTAATGGTTCAGATTTTATATGGGGCCGACCGAGAGCTAAGTAAATACGAAACATTTTCAAGAGAAAGGGGTTTTTAATCGCCTTTTTTGATAAGCAATGATCCGGTTTACATGCTGTCGGCGATATAAATGGGCTTGTATCGGTGATCCTTAATCCTGTCTCCTATACTCATCGCCAAAATTGTTTAATTATGTCGAGATGAGAACCATGGGCCCGATATTTTATAATACGACGCGTTTTATAAAGTGTAGTATAATTATTATCAAGCAATTTCAACGAATAATTAGGTTTAGGTTTTCATTTCTCATTTATTTATTGTATGGTGCCGAAGAACAAGCGGTAACGCAGTCTTATTGATTATTAAAATTTAGTGCTACTTTAAATTAACTCATTGTAGGGCCTAAAAGTACAAGTTGAAGTCAAAAAATATGAAATTACAGAATAAATAAGCTCTTGTAAAGTCGTACGACAACACCAACCATTAAGCAGATAAGTACTATCAAGGTGTATTCATATTAATTTAGGTGTGTTACGATACTCGGGGCAAATTTTCTGTCGCATGAAGCATTCCTAAAAAATCAATTAAAGCCTCGTGAATGGAAAGAGAAAGTGATAGACAGAGTGAGATACGGAGACAGAGATAGTGAAAGACAGAGAGAGAAAGAGAGAGAGAGAGAGAGAGAGAGAGAGAGAGAGAGAGAGAGAGGGGAGGAAGTGGAATTTTGTAATTAAACATATCATGGCGCGTGCAACAAATTCAAGATAAGTATTCTCTCGCGCGAGGACACTTTTAATGACGCAAATTTAAATTCAAATATCCTTTCCTTGCGTGCGCGCGAATCCTCCTCCACTCCCATTCCCGCATCGTTCGCCCGCCACCACTCGCTCTACCGGCGCCCCACCATTGGCACCCGCAGCAACGCCATTCTGCCCACTCGCTTTTCTCTCCGGACTCAAGTTATACAGTGTCATTAGGACGAAGCAATTGCTGTCTGCGAATCCATTCGAAAATGAACAACGCGCGACAATTATAGCTGGAAATATATCGGCCGTCGGCGCGTTTCGCATTATGCGCGCACGAACGAAGGAACGAACGACACTTGAATCGAGTGGCGCATTTCTCTCCCGATTGGTCGACTTTAACTCGACGGCTCTCGTCTGACACAAAACAAAACGAGAGAAAATGAAAATCGTCACATGCGAGAGCTTTATTTTGCATACCGGTTGGGCGTTGGTTATTGCAAAAATGTCGGCCCGAAGGACTCGGTCGCCCGAGAAAAAGGTACAACTCGGCATCCCGGTCTCTCGGCTGCATTATATACTGTAACGCGTCGATGAAAAGTTCTTGCCCCTCGCGCAGTGCCTTGGCTGCGCCTAATTGGTTGACAAGGTTTCCACGCCAACGCCAGCGACGCTGGCATCGATGTCATTAGCACATTATATTGGTCGAGAGGGAATAACCTTGGGCTGGCTCTCTGTGGCTGTGTGAGCGCGCGCGCGCGAATGTATGTGTCTCAGGTGCACGATCGGGTAAAGGGTTTCGACGAGCCGACTGCGAAAGATTGAGGAGGACGAGGTAATTGTTTCTCATTTCTCGTTTGTGGTTGTAAATAGAGAGGACCGAGAGAAAATTGGTACGTGTGCCTGTTTGCGCGGGTCAATACCAAATGCGATTATCATTCATTCGAAAGTTACGCATGTGTCAGAAAAAAGGAAATTATATCCCGGCAAATCAAATTGTTCTGGATTTTCTGGTTTGCTGGGACGTGCTGGGAAAAGCGCCTATTTAAATTTCGCATTAATTACGCATTCTTTTCATACATGCGGGATTACGACGCTGTAAATGCAATCCCAATATTTTTCATAATTTTAATTAAGTTTAAAGTAATGTATGTAATTCGCGCAGAGATACATTGGGCTGTAAATTCTGGAAACGATAACTTTTTAGATTGCCAACACTCCCATAAACTCCAACTAATCTACATAACTTTTATAATTAAAGAAATCATTTTTAGTTCTCTCGCTTATTTCCCATCACAAGAGACAATTCTTATCGATACTCTTCGGCCTTTTGTTTTTTTGTTTTGTTTTTTTTTTTTCAACTTCGGAATAAGATGTTTAATTCTTTTTTAAAGGCGATTTATTTTAGTGAATTATTCATCTTTTCTTTGCAAACGGTCGTAAAGAGAAATTTATTCGCTGTAAATATATGTGGACACATAAATATATTCACAATCATGCTTAACCGACAATTCAATCCCAAAATTATTTTGCACATTCCACTGATTTGGAATGCTAAGTCTCAAGGTGTCTTTCGCCTGAATTTGAAAATTTTCAAAAATTTTTAATCCTTCGCCTCTTACATTTTTCTCTTATTGACACTTAACGCTTCTCTTACCAGTGCCTTATTTATATTTCGTTTCTTTTCCATCGTGAATTCACTCAGTCAAGGATGAGAATCCCGTCCAACACCGTCACACTCTCCCTCAGCCAAATTTATAGCTGTGTTTGTATAATGTGCGCAATGTACACACGCCAAATGCTATAATACATAAATACGGAGTGCGCACGTCCTGGCGCATAGGAGGACGAGGAGAAAGAGAGATAAGTGCAGACGGTGTTCGGGAGATAAACGCGCGCGGAAACTTGAATTGCTTTTCGTCCGTCTTCTTTTAAAATCCACGTCTCACCGACTACCTCTAACTTCTTCCTTCTTTCTCCTCGTTCCCTCCTCACCCGTCTCACTCTCTCGCTCTCTCACTTCATACTTTATACAGTCTGTTCCCCCCCCCCACCCAAATACCCCTCCCCGTTGCCCCTCTCTTCGACCCCGTCCATCACCTGAGCCAGCGATACTCTTTTGCATCCCTGCTGGTGCGAGGCTTTCCGAAAATGATCCTGATAAATGAGCAGGATAGTAGACGCGCTTAGATTTGCATCGCGACTCTCTGCCACCGCCGTAGTCACAACCAGGACGCGGCTCTCGGGCCCCGGAGGATGAGACGTAGACGGATTAGGAGCTGGATTGGGTGGCGGGGTGGCCAGGTCGAAAGATAACTCGCGGAAATTCCAGATTATATTTCATTTAAAGTGTTCGGCTCTTTTTACGCGTGACTTCACGTGCGCCGTTGATGGCGAAACTCGCGTTTTTCTTACTTTATGCGAAGATAAGCGAGTGCCAGGTGTATTTAAGCACGCGCGGTTTGTATTTTCGTTCTATCCTCATTCGTTTTTTGTTATCCGCGCGGAGATTTCAAGGTACAGCGAGGTCGGTGAGAAATAAGACCAGGTTAGACTGGGATCTTGTCGCTCTCTCTTTCTATCTCGTCTCTTATTCTCTCGTTAATATAACTCGACTTGATTCCTGTTTTGCCCGGGATAATCAGTGCACTTATTAATTTTCATTTGCATTGCAAATATTATAAGAATTCCGAATAAGCCCTACATCTTTTCCATTTTTCACCAAAGGATAATCTCCAATGGTAAAGTGGGCCACCGCTGAGCTATTATAGTATTTACCCAGCGTTAATATAGATCTTTTGATTGTAAATTAACAGTTAATAATTTGATAAAATAATGGTTAACGTTTATAAAAGATTTATGATGAAAAATGAATGCATGTAATTGTAATTGCTACCCGAAAAGTAATTTCATCAATGAAATGAATAACTGTCATTGATCGAAAATAATTATATCAATTTAGAAACTTCCCTATTACGTTGGATTATACAACAAATTGGTTTCGTGCGCTGGTGTGAAATTGTAATTGTCCATTAAAAATCAATGGATTGCTTTAATTTGTAAGACAACGATAACGCATATTTATGCATTGAGAGTTATAATCGATAATTATTTGCATTTTAACAAAAATTCTTCGCCAATCGAAGCTGAAATTATAAACCCAATATAAATATAAAGTAAATTTATAATCATCTATCCTTAAATTATAAATTATTATTAAATTTTGTTATAATTATAATCCCTATGTGATGTTTAAAAATATAAGTACAATTATTTTAAATAATTTATTATCAATTTATATAAATTAGCTTAATCCATTTGTGCATGTAATATCAAATGATAATGCAAAAGTGTGTGTGAGTGACACTTATCGTATTTATTAATTTTTATATTTGAATAGTATCTTAATATCTTAGTTTTTTCCTAACTTAATTAATCAATCATAACGTTCCATATTTATATTCCATAATTGGATCAATGGGAGTTTTCCCTTCTTTTTTTTTGTCATCAATAAAGACTTGGTTTTGAAAATCTTTAAATTTTACATTATCATGCCTTTATAGTATTAAACTAAATATAAATATAAATATAAATACCAAATATAGTATTATTGGCAACAAAATTGTCTAATGACATCGACATCTCAATCGAAAATATGTGTGACCAATATAGAGTTTATTAAAAGCAAAAATTTTTAAACCAATATTTTAAGAAAAATATTTTTTTAGTTTAAATATTTGAAAAGCACGTGGGTATTTGTATCATATTAAAGAAAAAAAAAAAAAAAAAAAAAAAAAAAGAAGCCGATAACACCATGTTATATTTTTGAATTAAACAGCACCATAAGCAAACATTTACCTTTTAAATAAATATATTAAAAGTAGATAGAGACTGTTATTGACTTTAATATAATTCAGAGTGCGAGGTAAAATATCTTTGTGTATTATCAGGGCAAGAAAAATCCTCGCTTGGAACTTTTTCCGCTCTGCTTTCCGGTTATTGTCAAAAGCCGAAAGAAAAACGACAACAAAAACAAACAACAAACAAAAAGCAAAAACAATAAAAGAACGAAAATAACAAAGTGGATGGCAGTGGTTCGAGTCAAAGCAAGAGAGAGGTGGTAGTGAGAGGGAGAGAGCGATGTAGAGAAATGCTAAAGTTAAAGTGTAAAAACGGTGGCACTATTTAAAGCAGACGCGATGTGTAGTTATTATGCTTAATTTAAATTCAGGGTTAGTTGCTGAATTAGTGAGTTGAGCGCCTACTCGTTCTCGAGTGCCAACTCGTGCGTTTATTTACACGCTTGTGCATGTGTAGGCAATTTCACGTTGTGTCGTGGTTTCGATAGCTTAACATTTTTCGAAATGTTTTAAGCGAGGGATTCGGTAATGAAAAGAAAGGAAGAGGAAAAAAAAAACCAAAAGAAGCATATTCCAATTACAAGAATAGTCGGTTTAGGAAATGGTTTATGAACGTTGGTGAGAATATTCCGTGATTAGAAAGAGAAATATTTAGGTTGCTTACGTAATAAGTGGTTTGGGGTAATGAATAATTTTGAGATAATCAGTCGATTGGATGATCAATCGATCGATCGGGTATAACTAATATGAAATATTTTTGAGTGAGATAAGACATCGGTAGACTCGTAAGTTAATATCCGTAAATTGTATGTGAAATAAAAGCGAGTAATGGATTTTTGTTATTGAATGGAAAATATAATAATTACGTTGATTATTTCGTTTATGCTCAAGTTAGCGTAATTAATAAGTAGCGATAAAATTTTTTTGTAAATAAATTTAAGAAGAAATTATCTTGTTGCTATTAGAATCGATATAGCAGCGTTACATCTTCAAAGGCATATTACCGTTATTTGTAAATTTTATATATTTTATTATATATTTTGTAATTTATCGTTGGAAAAAGTTTGAAAGATGAAGTTTCGTAGAAATTAAATAATTTCATCAGAAAAGACCGAGGAATGATAAACGGTGAGTATAGTTGTAAGTTATGCAATGATAAATGACAATTAGATTCTCACTTGAATATTGAATTCGACTTTCAATTAATAATAAATATCGTTTAAAGGGAATTTGAATATTGTTACGATTGAGTTAGCAATTAAATGTAATGTAAGAATTACCAACGATTAGCGTGCAATAATGATTAAGGTAATAATCATTATTCCAATGGATCTTTACGAATGTCTTGATCGTTCCAATTTGTGCCATAGATAATATCTTTAGTTGTCTCTATTAATGCCAATGTGTATTCAGTATGTGTAAAACCGGTTTTGTATTATTGTTTGGAAAGTATTTGGTACGAACTTTCTCAGAGTCGTCGAATCCTAATGGCGCGTACGATGCTTCCTCAACGACCAATTTATTCTGGCTGAAAATTTTTTGTCACTACTCGAGCCTTTTATATAAGTTATTATTATTATTATTATCAATCTCCAAATTTTCTATTTTATCATATCCAAAGATATATTATCAACTAATTTAAAGAATCCTTCTGCTTTCTAACCATATGAACCAATAAAGCCCACCAAAGCGCCCGTAGTAGCTAGTATCTCCAACTGGCAAATCAACATATCCCCTGCAGACCAAAATGGCCTGCAGATGCGGAATAATCTGCAGTCCATTCGATTGTTGTATACATTTAATGAAAAGTATCTTATCTGCCTCAGTGCGGCTAGGATTGACACTCTCGGATAATTCGCCTACGACGGGCTCAACGAATATCATGTCTATTTATTCTACAAACACAACGACGATTTTAATACTTAAAGATTTTTCATGGAGTGATGTGGAAAGATCGAAATACCATACACTGTCCCCATATGCTCAATATTACAATATCAGCTAATCTATTCTAAGCATATGATACAGAATTGTCATATGTTCTTAAAAAATACATGGTAAATGATATTGCATAGAGTAAATCGTGAAAGCTCCTATTATATATATATATATATATATGTATATATATATATTGGACAATAATGTTATCGTAATGTATCTGCCCTGCCAATGTCACATAGATAATGATTTTTGTTGACCATTATAACGTCATACCTTTTGCCAAATCAAAGACAATGTGGAGAGACGAAGAAGAACGTACTACACTCCAAATTGAATATTTATATGTTCTGCGATACGAGTGGTTAATCTGAAATTAATGTCTATGTTAAATACGAATTTTGCAATAATGGCTACACAAAGATTAACTGCTAGGTAAGATCGAAAAGACCAAAAGTCATGTACAACTGTAATGGCACTAGTTTTAAAAGAGCTCTTAAAGAGCTTAAAGATAAGATCATGAAAATCGATCCAACTAAAATCTTTCAAACATTTCACCAAATCAAAATAACTCGAATGGCTTTTAAAGCCTCCCTACCTTACGTGTATTAATGGCTCGTTGAAGCGATCTATTCGATCCCTTAAAAATACACTGTAATTTATATTGCGTAAACTCGCCTCCTCTAATTATGCTAGTTTTCCTCTTATTTTAGAGTCGAGTCCTGATTGTTGTTTATAACTGCAGATATTGCGAAAAGACGGAGCTTGAAAGGATAATTCAAAAAAATCTTTTCATAAAACTTTCACGCAAAGGATTGATTTACAGTTTCCGGCCATAATAATGGCAGTATATCTATTATTTGCGGAAAGATATTTACGGATCAAATGAGCAAAAAGCAAAGGAATTTCAATTCAAGTCTTCAAATTACAAGTTCATTAAGCTCATGAATATATTGTAATCGCCCAGCCGATCCGGCTTGACAAATTAAATTATGAACTAAGCTCACCGCGCACTGTGCCGTTCAATACTCAGAGTAGACAATGAGGACACACGTAAGCACATCTTCATCTGGAACAAGAACAGCATCGTGTATATAAAGGGCAAAACGGAGATATAGACTAAGCAGATTTATTTGAAAAACCGACGATTTTATTCCACAGGGATATAGTCTACGCTTACTTTTGCAAACGCAGCTATGCGAAGGTTACGAGGATACGAAGTTAAAGTAGTTTCCTTTACCGTTCCGTGGTCTTTTTCGCGAGTGAATAATTTAATCAGTGGGACATTGTCGTAACACCCCGCCTCCCCCGCCCCTTGGAATTCTAAAGTAGCTCTGATGCGTTTCTTTTCGTCCTGAGCCTCGGCAAAAAAAAAGTGTAATGACCGAATGAGAAAATATTCTCTCATCATAGGCCACCCACGGGCTTCCAGCTCTTTATCCCTCAGCCATGGAAAAATTATGCGGAGGCAACGAGAAGGCGCGAGGGAAATTGTTTCATTCCGCAGGCATTCTCGGACTTATTTACCAGAGATGCCGCCCTTTTTTTTTCACCAGCACTGGTCTTATTACTTCCGCGCTCCGACGTCGATTGATGATATTTATTGAAAAGAGACTATTGTTAAAACTTGGCCTCGTTGATTCTTATTATTGGGCGATTCTGACACGGGAATTTAATTATTAAAAAAGCAACTTAATATTTTCAAAAGCCAATGGATGAGTTTTATTTTGCTTTGAGATTTCTATCCTCGGTCCATGCTCATTGAACTTGAAGGTTTATGAAAAAGTGATAGCTCTTCCACACTGTTTTGGAAGAAAGCGATACAACATTTAGTCTTTAATAACATTGAAACAAGTTCGATAAAGCTCATGCTTGTAATTTTTCTCTTTTCATCTTTTTTTCTTTCTAGTTTATGGAGTACTTTTCAATCGCCTAACAATACCATTGTCATTTAATCGATGCATACAGGCAAAAATAACGAATCCGCACGTCTGATAGGACTTAATTGATATGATAGTGTCTCAATGTCGAATACATTTTTTTTTTTGTGATTAATAAATTAATGTGAGAATTATCTATGAAAATGATCGTTATTTATTTTACGAGATCACATATACGGTTATAAAAAGTTTGATGTTAAATATGAAGTTGCTTTTTGCGTAATCAAGCAACGAATTTATAACTCGATTAGTATGATATTGCGGCTAGACATAAAATTTCTTCTGGAAATAGGTTTTTTTCTTTCCACGTGAAAACATTATGTTGGAAATTAATGGTGAGCAGATCCGCTTTTCAATTTTACTCGAAATTTTATCCGAGTATTGTAGGAAGGAGAAAGGGCGAATATAATAGAGATGCCAGGTACTTACGAACTACCCCTACCGAAAGGCGATTCCGTGTTTGCATACATTTCATAACCGTAAACCTCCTAAATTAAAAAAATATCTTAATATCTTCTTAGTAATAAAATTTGGATTGCGAAGAATATTTTATCTATTATAGTAAACCTAAGATTTCATTATTTGCCATCAAAGATATTCTTTTCCTCGAAAAATTCTGATTGTCTTTAACTCGGCCTAATGATTTTCTCCGTAATGTGATAAGGTTACCGACCGACTCTACCTTCCGAAAAACCCTTACTCTTAATAAAAATACATTTAAGGCGGTTCTTTATTTTTAATATGCCCGGCAATTTCGCCAGCATCACACGATGATTTTACACGCATATTTTTAGAAGCGCGGCAAGAAGTGAGAAAAACGGTAGGTAGACTTGAAAGGCCGAGTCGTCGGACTCGAGCGACGATGCCACTCAAGAAACAGAGACGGAGTAATATTCGAAATTGATTGCATCTTATTTGAAGGAAATGTTTTCAGCCACGACAAGAAAAGTATGATTGCCGCGCATTTCTCGGCTCGCAAGAAGTCCAGCCTCCCGTAGCGCGTAAAAATCATCTCTAATATCGGGAAAAACGCAAAAAGCGCGCAACTCCCCGGGACGTCTAAATCAGAGCGCTCGGATGGCAATTATAGCGGCCGGCGTCACTTTCATCGCTGGGCAAAAACGACGGAGAAAGAAAGGACATCCCGATAAGGCATTAACCATTGCCGTGCATACGGAAGTGGCGATCGTTACGACTCTATCTTCTCGACGCCTTGACGTCGTCCCCGGTGGGGGGGGGGGCATCGGCCCCGCGCATTTGTACATTCCTATTACGCATTCTGGACCCGGGCCGTGTAATTGCGGCTGCGATCCCTCTGTCCGCTCCTCCAGGATAAACCGCACGGGAAATTTCGTGCGGATGTACGTGCGCCTCTCGACCCAGCCCAACGTTTCTTTTCCACCCCATTGTTCGGCCCATTGTCCCGCCATTGTGCATGACTCGCGGGAATGGTTCCGGTTTAAAGCGATGGTCAGTTCGATTAAATTATGAATATTCGCCGGCGAGAGAAGCGTGGAGAACGATTTTCTTTAAGTATATGCGAGGGCGGGCTAACAATAATAGACGTCGCTCGTCCGTTTATGCGTACGGCTTGATTTACACAGTGATTCAGAATTTTTTGAGTATTGTTCTTGTTCGTCCGAATCAAGATAAGTTGAAATAACTGCATCCGATAGCTGTATTATTTCATATGTACGAACGGTGTTAATGTTTGATCGAATTGTCGACTTTTTATTTTTTTTTTTCTGTGCACACGGAGCAGCCGTATTTTAAGGACAAAAAGAAACGATAATAATATTAATAATAATAATAATAATAGCATATTCGAATAATGCATTGAAAAATATTGTACACGAAAGCTCTTCAATATTACTAATAAAAATATTGCCAAATTTATGCTTAAAGCAATTTCAAAGCGATTTCGTGTCTGAAAGCATTATTATAACCAGTTAATACATACCATTTAATAATATTACTAAATATAAGTAAACAACGATAATTGGTATTGAGAAATTGGTATTTACGTTGGTTAACGGTGCCAATTCTACAAGTGTAACAACATTTATCCACTAGTATAATATTGCCTTGAATTAGTTATATATAGTTGTAGTAAATCTTGAACGTACGTCTCTATAATGATATATTTAATTTAATGATAGTATAATAATGATGATCAAGCAATACATTTATTTTAAATTAAAGAATTTTTGGATTTACAGTCTTATTTAAACTATAGTACGATGGCAATGATAATAAGGAATGGAAGAGTACGTAAGAAAGGAAGAGAGGAAGAGATAAATTAATGATATAGAAAGAAGTAGACAGATAGATAGATAGATAGATAGATAGATAGATAGATAGATAGATAGATAGATAGATAGATAGAGAGAGAGAGAGAGAGAGAGAGAGAGAGAAAAGGACTAATTTTTAAATTTACTGTAACTTAAAATTTCTTATAATTCCAGAGTACAGAATATACGTTTATGAAATCCAAGATTTTTCTTATTTTTAATTTGTGCCACTTATCTTTACTCGATGTGGGTCTAATTAATAAGACTAGTAGAGATATAATAGCTTTATATGGATAAAAATATATGTTAATGACGTATGATATTGGAAGCTGCGTAAACGTAAACAGTTGATAAGAATTTTCAGAAACTAGAATGTTCAAAGTGATTAATAATTTATGCTTATAAAATGATGATAAACCTGCTTCTCATTACTTTTTATTATCGTGAAAGAATTTTCTGATACATGCTATTACTATTTTTTATCAAATTCTCTTTTGAGGGCATAGATAATAAATCATTTATATGGTACAAAGTGATGTTAAATATTATCGTAGATCCGCTATTCTCAGTTGTAAACTAATTATATAGTTTTTGCTAACCCTCCGTCAGGCGCATATTAATACACAGTCTTAATATAAATTTGATTAAATCAAATAATAATCATTATATCCCAAGTAACATATCTTACGTCTAATCGTAATTTAATTTAACCAAAAAAAAAAAAAAAAAAAAAAAAAAAAAAAAAAAACTATTCGTAAAGAAAAGTTTTATAATTAATACGCCGGTAATATTGCAAATAATATATGTATTTTGTTGTAAGTAGGAGGCAGTGAATGTAATGAAATCATACGAGATTTTCGATATAAAGTATAAGGTGAGGGTGTCGGGGATGAATCGTTATATGTGACTCGATATAAACTCTTTCGCCTACACGCCACTGGCCATAAACATATATCAAGTCTGCATTCACGCCCAGAGCATTATTATCATTATAATCGAGGACATCCACGAGGTTGGTTACTTAATTCGCCTTAGACGTAATCATATCGCTCTTAATTAGCGGCTATTGGGCAATAAATCGCCTCGACGTGGCCTCGCCTCGCTCAACAAGTTCACGGACATTTTGTCAGCGCAACGATATTCTCGGAAAGGTTTTATTCTCTCAGCTCTATTTTCGCAAGTAATTTTATTTTTTCATCTTTGTGATTGCGCAATGCCGTGGAGGAGAGAAGTATCGTTGATGACTTGTTGTGAGATTTGCTATTTGGCGTCTAAGCGCGAAGCTTCGAAAACGCGCGTACGCGTATTTGAGAATTATTTTTGTTTTAGTGTTGTGAATGTAGTGTGTTTGTTGTTCCGAAATTCTTGTCATTTTTCAAATATACATTTGTACTTTTTGAACATTTAATTGGGTTTAAAGGAAAAAGTAACTTCCCAGGGCGTTTCTTATATAAAGTTATCATCCGAATTGAAATTACTAAACCATTTAATTATAACTTTGGGCTAAAATAAAAACTTAAGCGAATTGTCTTTACAAAAACTTTCTTCGTAATTATTATGTATTCCATAGGATACGGCGTGTCGTATGCCTATAACGCATAGAATATCAAGTTCACTTTAATATTTAGACTTGTGCGTTACACGCAAACTTCATTGAAAAATTCATGGAAAAATTGCCCATACTCGTTACTACGCTTAAGTGTAATTATTATCAGCGGCGACAGGACGTTTTTTTTCTCCATCTGAGTACAATGTCGACATATTTTTATGGAGTTTGTAAAAATAGTCTGTGGGATGCGATTTGCAAATGATGCGCGGAATAATTCAAACGATTTAATTTACGCCCGATTATTTGTGATTTAATAGCCAATTAAAGAGCTTATAAAAATCCGTTGACTTACAAAATTTTTAAAATTATATAAAAATAGGATTATAATAGAAACAAGATAAAAATAGGAATAGCGATGCTTAAAATTTTGTTTTAATTCTCTCAATCTTGATAGTATCGAGCCTGTGTGTGCGCGCTCGAGTGTGCGAATCTTGGAAGACTTGAATACTCCCGGTGACGATACAAGTGACGTCCGAGTGGCGACGACAGAGACAGAAAACCGATTGTATGGAGAATATTCTAGCTGAAATATCAAAGACATATTGTTTAAATAGAATAAATAAATTGTATTGTAAACGTATTCCTTCTTCTTTTCACAAACACACGCATCTGTATAAAAGTAACGTATTTATTTTATAGATGATTTTAAAAAAATAATCGTAAAATTTATTAACGCGTTATATGGGAAACGAATACAATCAAAAGGAGCGGCTTGTTTGTTTAATATTTTGATTAATCAATAGAATGTAAATTCAATATTGTCATTAGTTAGCTTTAGTTATACTGAATTCTTACTGCTTGCATTCGTATCTATGCTTCTATTTATTTTTTATGCCTTCGTGCGAGCAACTCCGTAAAAATTAAAGGATTTTTTGAAAGGTAATAAAACATCGATATTAGAAATAAAACTTTATATCGCCAATAATAATGCAATAAAAAGAACGAAAACATTGTCGAAGATATAACTGTTGTTGCACATGAAAAGAACCTATATATTAATATTGATTGGGTAACTTGAAGCTGCACATAAGTAACTTTATTTATACAAACAAGCAATATAGTGAAATTGAAATATGTTGATGTAACAATTTGATTTCTCAAAACGTCTATTGAATATTTTGCTCGTTCTGCAAACTAATACTATGTTTCATTTTTATGGCAGTGATTTTATTTAACTGCTCTTTAAGGATTGGCCAATTATTAGAAAATTAATTTCATTCGTATTTATAATTACTGATTTATAATTTATACGCTAATTTAATATGAAATATGTGGATTTCGTAAGTGGTTATGAAAAATCTTTTATTTAATAGAGAAGTTCTACAATGGTTAATTCTATACGACGAAATGTAAATTAAAGTAAAATAATTATGAATAATGAATTTCAACATTGATATAACACCTTTTTGTAAAATGTATGCGTGACTATATTCTGTATGTACATTTACTCATATAAACTTACTTATGCATCCATATATATATATATATATATATATATATATATATATATATATAAGCTCTCGCGACTTTTTAAACAATTTTCATTTAATTTCTAGTTTGTCTGTAGCTAATTTAGCAGCTTGAGATAAATTTGATTTCCAGACTCGCTAAACTTACCAATTTTTTGTTGGATAGTACAACCCATTGCTGATCAATCACTTAATTAGTCATAAAACTCTTAAAAATGTTATAATGAATAAGCTTCTAACATTTAAAATAAATTAAAAACTTTCGCACTACAGTATCAACAATACTTTGAAATTTGCTGTTTACGTGGAATAGTGCAAATTATTATTTATTTAGGTATTATATTATCATATATTTGTTCAATTGTCTACAATTTGCGTATATTTCAACCAATTTTTAACATCTATGTAAAATATAAATGGAATATAGCAATAGTTTGTCTCAAAAATTGTCAACTATTATTTATAAAAAACTATCACTTTTACTTACTATAATGCAGAGCTCACGAATATCATAAAACCATGTATTAATAAATATAAATATGTTGACAGTAAGTTTGTATGAATAATCTTGTATAGTGATACACTGAACTTAAACATACACTAAAGACTTGTTCCTTTCGGTATACATAATAGAAAAATCCAAGGTTGTGTATAAGCAGACTTTATTTATGCAAACCCTCAAAAGCCACGATATTAGTTATACGGCTTATAAGAAGAAGCATCGACCAAGTTGTGAATTTCTTCAAATTTCTTACATATTAATCGAATCTTATCTGGTTTATAGGAGCCTCAGCGTCCCTAATACGAATTAACTATAACAGCAATAGCATTGTAATTACATTAATATTAGCATAAATAAGAGTATAGTATAGTATTAATTTAGTATTAGTAATAATAGTAATAATAGTTAGCAGCAGCAGCAGAAGTAGTAGTAGTATTAGTGGTGGTAGTACTAGAGATAGTAGCATAGTAATAGCGATAATAGTGTACTGGTAGTAGTAATAATAGTAGTAGCAGTAATAGTAATACTCCATGTTATTGTTCTTGTTTTGATAGGAGGCAATAGCATTAGTATATCAGAAGCAAGAATCTCATATTCCCAAAAGTAGTTTTAATCTTTCATTTTCTTGCAACCTTGATTCACTAAGAGTAAAACTAACGGTACATATGCGTTACTCTCTCTCTCTCTCTCTCTCTCTCTCTCTCTCTCTCTCTCTCTCTCTATCAAACTTTCATAACTGTATCATATGGATAAAGTATGAAACAAAGAGGCAAAGCTAATAGTGACTTTTAAGATAAATAAAAATAATACTGTATTGTATGAAGATGAAGAAGAAGAAGAAGAAGAAGAAGAATAACAAGAAGAAGAGGAAGTAGGAGGAGAAGAAAATTGCGAATAACGTCGTACGATTTGGTTCACAATGTTTGGAAAAAAAATAATAATGGACTTTGGAAACAACATACCCTTGTTACTTTTGGAATTTTCCTTATAATTTATGTAAAAAAATATTTTTTAAATTGCAGCTTTCTGATTATATAAGTCTGAATTTTAAATCATTGTATAAAGTAAAATTGAGTATCAGGCGAAGTTGAAAATGTTCAAAGTCCAGACTGTGATACTGAATTTTAATGCCAAATACGCGCGTCACATCACAGTTGGCATCACAAAACTTTGAGCTGAAAATTTGTTACTCTAAATTGTGTGTTGTAGAAGAAAAAGTTCTCAGAATTTCGGAAATCATTTAATTACAGATATTAAAATATTAATGACAAATTCTCGAAAATAGACTTGTGTTATTAATAATTTCATATTTTTAACGGAAAATACTTTTGATTAATTTTTAAATTCTCATTGCCTTTAATATTACAATTACAATTTTTTATTCTTAATCGGTGTCTATATGTGCAGTTTTTACTGAAAAATAGTTTATGCGACTCATTTTAAACACTGTTCATTCATTATATATATATATATATATATATATATATATAACAATGTATTTTATAATATGCATTTGGTAATTATTAATATTTATAAGATATTGAAAATATCTTTAATTTATAAGAACAGGCATAGATAAATAAATTAATGTATATATATATATATATATATTTTTTTTTTTTATTGTAAATTTGAGCACAAGATTTTTAAAATATATGGCAGACAGATTATTTTTCTTGATGTAAATACGGAAAAATGCGATATAAATACAAGAGACAGATGCCAGTTTTAAAAAATATATAATTTCTCGTTACAAGTAAAAATGAATTTAAAAATACTTTTTGTTTAAATAGAAAATATTTTAAATTGAATTTTTTAAAGCTCTAAAATACACTACTATATTTATATAAATATCATGTATTTCCTTTATAATACATTTTTCATTCATAATTGGTCTGAATTTAAACAAAAATATTTCCCCTGTAATTATATAAGCCGGATTAATGATATTAGTGTGTGAATCGTATTTATACTATCTTCTGTATGTATTTATGGTGTGTGTCAAGCTTAACCGATAATTCATGTGATTCCAGTACTTTAAATTGCTGGCTGAATAGAGTGTTGATGTATAGAATTAAAGCTGTTGAAAAAAGAATCTTAGAAAATTTATCATTCGCATAATACAAATTCAACCCTTAATAAACTTAATTTTCATTAAATAATTACGCCCTTAGGCAATCTTTCATTTCCAAAATACATTCAAAATTAAAAATCTTAGATTTAAAAAAATGTTCAACCATTTTTTACTTTAAACCGCAGATAAAGTAAATTTAATGCCACGTGTAATAGTTCACTCGTTTAACATAATATATCGACAAACACAATGAATAAATCTAATACAAACAACAGCTCATTTATAGTAGTAACGACTGTGGAGGTTCCTATGACAAATGACGCAGACAGATGACATAACAGTGAATAATGAAAAGATAATAATAAAATAGTTGGCAGAATATAAAACTGCTTCTATTTATAAATTTAAGTGAATAAATTTGGATGGATTTGAAATATTATGTTCCAGGCAGTCATTGATAAAAATAATTTAAGAACGAAGTTACGATTCCGTCTATTGTACACTCCTCCCACGATCAAGGATTCTCTATAGTAAGTCATATACATAAATAGGGACGGCAAAAAGAAGGAAAAATTTTTATAGGAAATCCGATTCAAAAAATCATTCGCTAATTAACTCCGAAGGCGGAAATAGGAGAAAAAAAAATACTTCTGCACAATGAAATTACATTACACTTGCGGTCAACAACTTTGCCGGCTCATTCATCGTTCACTCTAATTACCCATCCGCGATCGCATAATTACACACGTACGTTTCATTACCGTTAAATTTGAAGATATTTCAATTCGACATATCATTATTGTGGCTAAAATTTCGTTAGGCCGCCCTCCCTCTCGCCGTATGTCAACTTAATATTTTGAAGTCCCTTTTAAAGTCAGTCTCGTACGGCTAACGCTTCTTCACTCACCTTGTCCATCCGTAATTAAATGGCCTACTTTATCGATGCTCGTGGTCAGCGCCACATTGTAATATTGAGATAACATTGCCAGGATGTGCCAATCATATCGGCGAGTTCCAACTCACGCGCCCCGACGAATAAGACAAAAAGAGAACAAAAAAAAAAAAAAAAAAACGAAAAGACGTTGCTCCTCGGTCTCGAGCTCGAGTCATCCGTACGGTATTAATAAATATTTATTACTCGCTGCTCGGCCGCTTCGCTCCATCGTCGTATCAGCCAGCGATACGTTATGTTAGCGTAACGAATGATTTGTAAAGCAGCCCTGACATAAGCACCGGCGCCGAATCCCGCTAATTGATTATTCGGGGCGCGCGCATAATCGATTTAAAAAGTCAGTCGGTAATTAATCGCGACAATCGGCCGCGAGTTCTCGGGCTTCCCTTATCGGACCCGCGCCGCTTGATAAAGCAATTAGCCGACCGAGCCTTCAAGTTTCGGACGATAAAACGCGAGCTTCCTTTTGCCCCGACTCTCCCACTCTCGACGCTAACGTCCCGCAAGGGCATAAACACGGAATTAAACGCAGCCGGGTCCAATTGGCCGCTCCCGCGAGGTCCACGACCGATAAAGTGCCTCACGATACTTGGGCCGCGCGCCTCTAATTCGAATGCATTATAGGGCAAGAAAGTCGGAAAACCGGTTTGGTCGCCGTCGCCGTCGCCGTCCACGAGGAGATGTTGCGAGAGGCGCGGTCCCCGGGGGCTTGCGTTGCCACGGCTGCCGTTGGGCCCACAACGCGCACGCAAACTCGCGCCAACGTACGCAATCTCACCTTTAAGTCATCTGTACAATCGGGACTTATTTGTATTGTCCGGGCATTGCTTGCCTTTGCCGAGGGCCATCCGAGCGTATAGAAGCTCATTTTCGGATAGGGTCTTGGCTCGTTAAAGAAGGCGAGAGAAAGGCCACGAGTTTGTTTTGCATTCGGGGTTGAAAAAAGGCCGATTGGTTATTCGGTTGTTTGGTTGGTTGGTTTTGTGGTTGGGAAGGGGCGGGTGAGGAGGGAAGGAGGAACGGGATGGATGGATTGGCCAGGTAGAAGTGACGTAGCGGGGTAGGCGGGTTAGGGGAGTGGTGGTTGAAAGGATAAGAAGAGGCGAGGAACGAGACGTGGGGGTTGTGTGGGGTGGCGTCGAGAAGGAGGGGACCGACTTTTATCGTCGGCGTGTGGAGGCGCGCGCACAGTCGTGCACACCTGCGTACGTGAGCACAAGCGAGAGACTCGCACGACTCCTTCACACCTCTGACTAATTAAAAGAACCGTCCTCGCACCACAAGCCATTCGTACGCTCCTTCCCTGTCCTCTCCCCTCCTCCCGCCGTCCGTTGCATCGTGGCTTCGTTTCCCGGCGTCCACCCCACCTTCCCTGCCGCTCTGGCCCACGGCCCTAGCCAATCTTCTTTTCCTTTTTTTCTCTTTTTTTATCTTCCGGCCTCTTTATCTCTCGCGCGTTATTCTTTCTGTTCCTCCTGCCCTATTCCCACCTCTCACATGCTCGAGGCGTCCGAAGGGACCTTGTATGCGTAGACATCCTCGGCGATGAGGACGAGGGGCTGGAGATCCTTGTTTATATCGATGCGCCGGCACGTACAGATACCAGCTAAATTTATCTTCTCTGTCATATTTTGTACGCAAACGAGCTTACGCACGTGCAAGGTGTTTCCCACTCTCTCTCTCTCTCTCTCTCTCTCTCTCTCTCTCTCTCTCTCTCTCTGTCTTACGATCTCTTGTTATATTTCCGCTTGGCCTGTTCCTTCTCGCTGTCCTCGTTCGATGCCGTTGGATCGTGCGCGTACGCGATTTTCAATCACACACTACTTATTTACGTCGGGTGGAATGCATGTCCATTGCTTCTCCCCCTCCTCCCGCACCTCATGCTCTCTCCTTCTCCAGTGAGTTCACGATGAATGTCGAGTGTTGTGCTGTGCGTATACACGCAGCGCTGGATAACCAAGTAAATTATAAGGCTCGCAAGAGCTCGGGTACCGACGTTTCGATTTGATCCTCTCGGGAATTGTCGGAGGATTTCGGTGCTGCGATAGGGCAACCGAATCCTCAGTGTTATCGACAGACATATTATATATTATAATTTCCGGTGCTGTTTCAAACAAGGATATAGAAAAAAAAAAAGAAAAGAAAAAATAATTACACTGCCGAGTGTTTTTGCATTCATATTAATCTACATCTAGAAATTCAAGGATACTTTCACATTGCTTTTGGGAATTACGAAATTTAAAAATTTGTCCATTACATCGAAGAATTCGGCTTTTATTTATTATTTATTAAGCATTGTAAATAATTATTCTCTTCTTGCCACTATTGAAATATATTAATTAATAAATTATCGTAATGAAATAGGATAGATTCTGTCAAATAATAAATGAAAGTTATACGCATTTTGTTCTTCAATTATTATATTAAAAAGCTTAAGTCTGAAATTTTAATCTTTAGTTTACAATTTATTCGCTATAAGAAGGTCACAAAAAATTACAGATTATTGGCTTAGATTACGAGTTCATTCGTAATTCGCAAACAACTCTTACTGTTTATTGCATTTAATTTTGTCCCACAGTATACGGTGAAAGAAATTTTCAATAAGCACATTATTTGAGTAAAAAATAGAACAATATAATGGCACAATATCTTATTACAAAAATTTAAATTTGGAAACTAGTTACTTTAGCCGACTAATTATTATAATAAAGGTATCCAATGTATGCATATTACAATTATTAAAATGTTAGTTATGTTAATAACAACAGCCTTTGAATAATTTTATTTTACTTATATAGAGATAAAAAATCAGAATTTTATATTTATCGTAGAGTACGTGCAGATATGTGTGTATAACGTTCAAGCGTTAATTTGATGTTTCTCTTCCCTTATTTCTTTTCACTGTTGTTGTTGCATGTATGCCGATGCCATTCGTACTGTAATTCGAGTATTTAATTTCGAGGCGCCCGACGTCTGGAATTAAAACGTGCATTTTTACGATGCGTAAAATGAATCGTCGGGAGAAATAAGTGAGAGTTTTCTTCTTTTTTTTTTCATGCCGTTGCCCATGCGTTCGGAGAAGTATCTCCAAGATCGAATACATTAAATTAACGATAACGTTTTACCTCTTCGTTTTTTACTATTAAGTGAATAGACTTTTGATACGAAAGTAAGATATCTGTAATAACGATGCTTCTAAATTATGAGGGGGTCCGGTACACGCATATGCCAAGTGTATATGATGATTTGCAGAAGAATAAAGAACGGGGGTAAAAGAGAAATGGTGTGTCTTGTTTACGCCCAGAATAATTTCGTTGCACTTTCAATATGATTTAAGTAGATCTTTCGTACCGTGCGCGTCGAATTTGTTTATTCATTTATATTTCGATTCCCTTGTGATAAATGGCAAATTGAAAAATTTTACTCTGGCATTATTTATTTTGACAAATCATCGCTTCATTTATAATTTGCGCCTCTAGCCCCTAATTGGGAAAATGTGGAAAAATCTAGGCAATGATGATAAAAAGTGCTATATATTTTAGTAACTACAATGATTATGCCACAAATTATTAATTATTCAATTTTCCTCGTTTACAATTGCGTTATTAATTTTATGTGGATTCAGCTTGTGTAAAGAATTAGGCAAATTGCACGTAATCTTTTAAATCACAAATTTAAATGACCCATGACCCATAGGCTTAATATTATGTATTTATTTAAATACATAATTTTTTCATTCTCATATAATTCATTTTTCATATTTATACATATTTGTACACAATATAAATCTTAAATAAAAGCTATACAATTATGAACATGAGAAATCTGTTCGAAATGATTGTTTATTAATTTAAAAGCAAAAGATTTTTATCAGCTCGTCGATGCTTATGTTTTAGCATTATAATTAGCAAAATATTCTAAACTTAACCAAAGATTTTTTTTTTTTTTTTTTTTTTTCTTATGGTACTATCAATCCTTAATTGTATCTTCAATCAATTGATAATATTTTTATAATATTTTGGTT
This sequence comes from Ceratosolen solmsi marchali, assembly GCF_000503995.2. Lineage (NCBI taxonomy): Eukaryota > Metazoa > Arthropoda > Insecta > Hymenoptera > Agaonidae > Ceratosolen > Ceratosolen solmsi. Next base: position 1,109,810 of record NW_011948422.1, read on the forward strand.
AAATATGCACATACGCAAACACACACACACACACACACACACACACACACACACATCAACGCGCAAATCCACCCATATACCATTTATAAAATTCTATCAGTAAAGTTTACTTTAATAATTTATATAATTCGGTAAATTAAATAAATTATTAAATTTAGTACTTCAAATTACAAGAGCAGCGCCAATTATCAAAGTAGAATATTTTTCACCATTCATAGTTGTACTTTATATATACACACATATATATCTTTATGAATATATTATAAATTATTTTATTTAGATTCGAGAAATTGTGAATTGCATATTTTATTATGAAACGAAAAGAATATATACTGTTTTTTAGAATATTATTGTGTAACGTAATTTAGTGAAATTCTTCCTTCTGTAAATGCATTTATAAATATTGATTATTATGATATTTCGAGAATTTTAATTCAACTCCCTATATTTTGTTCGTATAGAGTGCCGTCTTGAAAATTCATACATTTTTTTTCTACATTAAAAGAGTATAATCTTTTAGATAATAGTAGCCGAGCTTTCTTTCGTATAATTATCAATGTATATATATATTTGCTCTCGAAAAATATGTAAAATTGAACAAACATTCACGATGAAATTTTAACTCGACGCGAAAATATAATTCAACTGTCGTTCAATTAAATTTTTCGAAATTTTAGCTCTCATTTGTGATCGAGTCGTTAGCTCATTTTCGGCACTATTGTTGCAAAAGATGAAACCATGCCCTGGCAGTTAGCCACATATAAAAAAGAAAATAGCTGTGGTGCCCATGTGCAGGAATTTTCTGTAAAGCTGTCAACGTGCAATTTCATCGATTACAAAGGCAACGCTACGGCAACGGTCGCCATTTGTAAAACTCGCAAATAGTTTCCACGTATGTATATCCATGCATATACGTAAACTCACAAACGCATACACGCGGGCGCATAGAAAATAATATACGTACCAGTGTCAGCATGTATGCTTGCGTACGTATAAATGAGGGTGAGTCCACCGATACATACATTTTTTCGAGTTTTACCAGTCCAGTTATAGTACAACCTGCAAATGACACAAAGCGGGTATTTGAATTCAAGGCTTCCATTATTATCAATACGTGAAAATTCGAATTTCTACGTGAAAAATTTCTATACTCCCGTCTTCTCTCTTGTTTCTTCGTGCTATTCGAAACGTAACACATGTTGCGTGAATGTAGAAAAAAATGAAACCTGAAAATTATGGACTAAATATCGGGAGAATATTCTACTCATTTACCTAATTGGAATATCAGTGATGGTAATTTGCTATTTTGTAGTAAGATGCAAAGAAAGATGAGATGGATAAATGGATAGATTGGGAGGGGAAGGGAGAGAGTGAGTGAGAGTGAGTGAGAGAGAGAGAGAGAGAGAGAGAGAGAGAGAGGAAGTGCGCGTGTGCGGGTGTGCGTGCGAGGCTGGAGGAGATAAGAAATTATTATGCTAAGAGAAGGAAGGCAAGAGAGGAGAGAAACAAAATTATTTGATTGAAATATTTAAATTAATTATGTCATCAATTTTGTCAGGTATAAATTCAAATAGAGTCAGTATTCAATCGTTGCAGTTGATAGTTTTCAAATTTCGAAACTCTTGTCACTTGAATTTGTTTATTTATACGTTTCAACAATTCATTTGATTGGTACAGTTCATTTGATTTGCGCTCAACTGAATGCCGATTTTTGTTTCAATGTATTCGTGTTTCAATGACTAAAAGTATATTTCTAATTACCGATTGTATCCTAATAATTTAAGACATGCTTTTCTCATTGAAACGTCTTTGAATTACATAGATATTAAATTGTAAGAGATTATTTTAATTAAAGGAAGGCAAGTAAATGGATACTTATCGACATTGCGTGATATGTTTATTGTAAATTTATAAGATCATAACTTTTAAAGTAAAATGATCCTAGATTTTTTCATTGCGATATCTCGTATATTAAATGATATTACTACGAAACATAATATTCAATTTGTATTGAACTGTGAAATTGATTAGTGTCTTAATTAAAAATACTTTAATTATTAATTGGGCAATTCAATAAAATTCCATTCCATCTATGCATCTGTCTATGCATTAAGAGAATGAATCGCTAAACTTAGACAAATTATTTTTAATTCGGCATCTGCAATGATATTACTAAAATACGTAAGGCGTAAAATTTTAATTTATACGTAATTTCCAACGTATATATTTCTTTGCCCGCTCGTAAATAGCGCCGAGTTCCTTAGAAAGAGATCAGGATCGTTTGAAAGAAAATCTTTCCAAATTACACTAACGGTACCAGCACTAACAGCGATATAAAAACAAGACTCAACATATTTTCACTTCACAGCGCCATGGCACACAACTCTTGCTCTCCTCAACAAACTGAAAAGTTTTTCCGCCTCTTTTTATACATTATAAGCCGTAATGCTTGAACCTTATACATAACGCAAATAAGAAACATGAAATGGAAGGAGGAAAGAAATCACGCGAGCTGATCTCGCATATAATTACTCGCATGGAAAAGTATGTAACTATAGGCAGGTACATCGCCGATACAGTCGCCGTTACGCAAATGTGTCTCCTCGACTACTGCGGAAAAGAGGCGCTGCTACGACTTTCCCATCGAGCCTCTTATCGACTTATACCAACTAACCCCCCCCCCCCCCCCCCCCCCCCCCCCCCCCCCCCCCCCCACACCCCCCCCCCCCCCCCCCCCCCCCGGACTACTCGATAAATCGTCACACGTCAACTGACTACCTGACTGACGCGTGGTTCTATCGGTCTCCCTCCTCATCATCCTTAGCTGCCATCCTAGCCAAGCAAAGTCCTGACCATTTAATTATTATCATTCACGAGGGTCTGCTGCAAGTGGCGTGTGCCCTGGAATATCCGCTGATTGACGGGTTCCCGGGGTCGATTGTTTCCTCGCCCAGGTACTCGACCCGAGAAAAAAGGAGCCGCGCCGAGCAATTGACGACACCTCTCCCGGGATGAATGGCCGGCAGTTTGCCGCTATTGCTACCTCTTACTCGTATTATTCGCTTCGGCAATCTTTTGCGCGGCTAATGTTTTGCATCGATTGCAATAAGCGAATTCCGGGATGATCATTCCTCGGAATGAGATGTTTTTTGGTTTGGGAATGGCTAGTGCTGTCGTGATTGTGGTTTCGTCGAAGCACTCGTGGGATGCCACTTTTTATACGTATCGAGCTCATTGTACGTCACGATTGCGAGAAACTCGCGCGATTATTGCGCATTGTTACGTGAATTTCCGATAGGAGTGGTTGACGCGGTCTCGCGACATTATATAATGAAAATCGGATGAATGTTAATGCCTCAAGCGTACGTCCGCACAACGGCAATAAGCATACACGTTAGATAGTCTTGGTGTATTTTATTAGAAAATTAATCGTCTAATTGAATACTCGTGTACTTCAAGGTTGAGTATATGAATGATTGGAAATGACGAATTTAAAAAATTACGCAATCGAATGCTCGGGGACGGTTGAAAATGAGCGGGTGTTTGTCTTTGAAGTCGCACGGATCAATCGAGGAAACGATGCACAGCGACTTTCAATTTAATTTTTCGGGAATCGAATAGGGTGCCGGGGGCTGACGCATCCGGGGCGAAAATGTAAAAGTTCCATTATAAATTTGATGCACCGAATGTCTTGGTGTTCAACGGCCCAGGGAAAACGCGACTATATCGCACCGGCTCGGTCAATATTCCAATCAACAGAATGCAGAGCGAAAGGAGGCCAAGGTACGAGGGCGACAACGGGGCTTCGTCCAAGACGTTTCTTGGACTAGCAGGACGCGGGCTATTTTAAATTCGTCCATGAACAGCTGCGAGCCAGACACGTAATGCGCACACGTGCACTGTTGCATTATCGCGGGGCGCGACCAAGTCCCCGGAGATGAGATTAAGCTCTCAGTCTGTCTGTCTGCCCCCATCCTCGACTGGCCTTCTTCTTTTCCCGCTTTCTCCCTCCGCGTCGGCTAATCGAAAATTTCTACCGGAATACATTACAGGGAGGAGACACAATTCCGTGGCGGCCGCTCGCAAACGGGTTACGCGCACGTTACATATGGTCTTCTTTCGGCCGTAGGATAATAAGTTGTAAATATTAATTTCGCCATAGGGGTGGGCCCTAATACTTGTTTGTACGTCGTAAATATAGACGGCGAGGAAGCGCGTATTGGCTAAACGCTCCTCTCATTGCAAAGAGGATCTCGAGGATCTGCATATAATGGCAATGCACTTATGATGTTCCGCGCACTTTTTCCATTGGCATTCTAATGCCGATACGAGACTTTGCCAATATATAATAGCCGGCTATGATAATCAAGTGATTTATCGATTTTTTGCCTCGAAATTTCTAGAGATCAACCAACTCTCGCCGATTCATGCGGCGTACGTTCGACTGGCTTGCTTTTTATATAATCGATTGAGGTAATGGAATGGGCTTGGGCGACGCGATTATTAAATGTAAATTGCAATGAAATATGTCCCTTTTGTTAAATTAGTCAAGCTTTGTCATAGATACTTTTCCCTCTAAACGTTATTTACGCCGATTACCGACGCCGCACAGTTCACATTAGACTGCCAATCGGTATAAAATAGATTATTCACCACTACCTTACGAACAATTGCTAAATAGCTCTCTGATTATTCATTCAACCGTGTAAAAACAGATTCCATTCCGAAAACTTACATTCGCAAAATTATTACAAATGATTGCTTTTTTAATTGAATTATTATAATGATGGTATAGAACTCGCTGTGCATTAAAAATGCTCTATAATTTTAGCTCGAGATATTTTCAAATGATACCGTATGACCGAGGATTTGGATTTATTCGAGGCATATGGTCCATCGGGTAGATAATAAGCGGTGAATATTAATTTCAGGGGAGCCGAGTACCTATTTGTGCGCGATAAATTTATTGCGGGGTTGAATTGTCAAAACTTTGGTCGTTGCGAAGTACTCATTTACATATAAGGACAACGAAAAACAAAAAAAAAAAAAAAAAACATAACCAATAAACAAACAACAAAACATAACAAAAGATACAAAAAACATAATATTCGTAAGTCTATTCTATTTCACTTAAGATGCGTATAAAACGTAATGTAATAAATGGCGAAATGTCATTGTGAAGTGAAGAGTGCAAAACAGTCTGATTTATTTTATAATAAAATTTTACGTCACTTTAATTTTAGTAGCTTAAAATTCGCCATTATGCGTAAACTATTAACTTTTATTTTATCACAATCTCGGCTGGCAACAAATTGCTCGAATCAGTTTTTAAATTAAGCAATAAGAATTTTAATGATAAATTTACGGATATGGCCGTCTTAATGTTGCTTAGCATTGAGCTAAAGTTCGTATATTATTAATTTTATCGTCGTTTTCGTGGAATCTTTGTCATCGATTGAATTTGATAATTTTTTTGTTTCTTCGTCTAATAAACTTCATCGTCTAGGAAACCTGAAGCGAAGGATTAAAAGGATCGGCAAACAGCGAAACGAAATTTACATAAAATTCGTTGAGCAATTCGAGTATTTCAATCAACGCGGAATATTACGAGTCATAAAGTCACCTAGTTGAGAGTGCGATAAAAAGATTATTCAATAAATTATTAGCAATAAAATATATTCTAAACCAAAGCTGGTATCACGTGGCGGAAAAATAAATAACGCATAATAATTAATAACCGCGATGGGCGGGGTGGGATGGGGTGGTGGGGAGGGGGGAGAATGCGAGAGGCAGCAGTTAAAGAAATCCGTAGGAAACAATTACATCGTGCGAAAGGACGGGAAAAGGAGTATGAGGAATGAAAACATCGGCGACGATCGGGGCCATATAAAATCCCGATATTCTCAGCGGCAGTCGGAATCCGCTTATTAAGCCGTAAAATGATTATTTCATTTTTATGACTATCCTCGTATATATAAAACGGCACGTTGGCGCGCGGCGCCGCTTCCATTGCACTCGTTTTCATCTTTATTCAAGCTCTTAAAGACTTCAATATGTGGCGAGCGCAACGCCTTAAGGCCTCCAGTTTGAGAATCGCGGCGATTTCCACCTCGATTTTCACCTCATCATTTTCACCATCGGGAAAATACTTGCCACTGACAATTGAAAATCTTGGCTGATCGGCGCGTCCCGCTTTCGGCCCTTTTGACTGCGTGTTTCATGCCACGGCGATGCCGGCGATGGCGGCGATGGTTGCAGCGACGGCGGCAACGGGGCTGAAACGACGAGGACGAGCCCCGAGATCCCTGGGGACGAGCCGGAGGCTGACGGCAGAAGAGGAGATCGCTGGAGAATGAGAGGCTGAAAAGCCAATAACGACTTTTCGCGTATTATATTGTATATTGGGAAAATATCGAAAAATAAGGTGGCGTGTCTGTCTCTTTGAGACACGTAAAGCGTGTTTGGAATTCTATTTCTTTTGTAAAATTAAGGAACGTTTACTTGTTTATTTTTTCGTTCTTTTTCTTTGTCTTTATTTTTCCCTTCTTTTTTTTCTTTCGTCCCTCCCTCGTTATGTCCGACATTATTGAGCATTCGGTAACGTCCTTTCCTAATAATAATTATAATAATATCATATAAAATTATACATTTTTTTTTTTTTTTTTTGACAAAACGAATGCCATTTTTTGTTGCGAATTATTTAATTTTGTTGTCAATCGCCAGCAATGGTCGCGCGCCACATGCTTACGCAAAATTTTGTATCTAATTGTTAGTTTTACCGGATATTCCACATCGATTCGATGTGTAGTAAGATTAGAAAAGCAAATCATTAATAATGTTAATGCTCTTTCATTGCGAAACTTTCTACAAGCAGACATACAAGAGACACACGTATACTTTGATCGCGTTAAAGATAAATGAAAACGATAAAGTGACTTTTTATGAAATAGACATAGGAAATTAAAATAATTTCGTTTATAGTTGAATAATAATAATCAAGTAGTCGCATTGCTCCTTCCTCATTGCCCAAAGACTATAAAGTCTTTATCAGATGCGAACACCTTGTAAATTTAATTAATACTTTCCATCACTCGCTTTAAATTCAACCAGCCTTCGGCAAATAAATATGTAGTAAATAGATACGTAATACGTAATATTTATTATGCTTTGATGTTTTAAGGTTAAATTGTATTTAGGATTCGAGCGAGTCTACGATTCCATCGAACCACTTGGACATCGTTCATAAATCAGATTCATTAGACCATGTAATTCCAAGTCCGTTGGTGGTTATAGGGCTAATTTAAATGTACATTCAAGTGTTAAGAAAAACTTTTGATCACGTTTTGCTTAATTTCATGACTACTTACATTGCTGCTCTAAAGTTATTAATTTCTGCGCAATGAAATAAGATTGGAATATTAAAAACGTCGTCTCATTGTGTATGATGTATTATT
>NW_011948422.1:1117274-1134237 GCF_000503995.2 Ceratosolen solmsi marchali
ACGACGCGTATAATTAGACAATCAATCATTATTTCTTATAAGCCCAAGGAAGCTCCTATTCTTCTCCAGAGTTTCGCGTTAAATAAGGCTAAAAATTCCGGTTGATGCTGTAAAAGTAATGCATTATTATTATTTACACCTACGTTTTACGGCAGCTAACGTTACGCGGTAAAACACAGCGAAAATCAAGCACGGCGGTTTATGAGACGTCGAGTCACCGAAATTAGAAGAAAAGAAAAAATAGGGAGAAGAAAAGAAAATAAAGAGAAAAAAGAAGGAAAGTAGCGCTCGGTTATTTAAGGGGCCAACGTTGGCCAATCCTTCGCGAGGAGCATTTATCGTTACGATAAAACTGCACTTTCCGCGTTATAAGGTAAGGTTACGGTGAAATTTGCTGGTAGTCGCGACACGTTAGCCACGGCGCGAATTCCTAGCGCGATAATCACCGGTAACCAAATTTTTTTTCCACTACCATGAAGGCGCACTTAAAAGCACAAAGAGCTGAGGAAAAAGCGAGAGGAAACGGTAACACTTAAAGCCTCCCTCCCCTATTGCGCATTAGTTTTCGCCTCGCGCGCGAGCGAAAATATTTCTGGAATTAAGCGCTCCCGCTGGTTACGCGCTCCGTCATTATTATCGTCATTATTGTTATTGTTGTTGCTGTATCCGGGCATTTGCTGGGCGAGGATATTATCCATCGGCCGGAGGGACTAATGAACTGGCCCCAGCTGTCGTAAACTCGCAAATAAGAAAGTGCGCGCGTCGGGTTTGCGCGGGAAATGCGCGTGAGAAGAGGGACACGCGGGTTACGCGCTTACGGCGCGCCTCTCATATTATTCGATTTGGTTAGCTACTTAACTGGATTTCCAAGGAATTTGGCCGCTACGTGGATAGCGATAATTCAATGGGACACTCTCTTGCTCCTTTTAATGGCGCGGCGAGAAATACCGGTGAGCGTTGCTTATCTAAATACCTGCGCTAGTCAGGTGCGTAGCCTTTGATTTCTTTCTCGAAATTGCCTTACTTTTACACATACTCTCCTTTATTATTGAATTGCAACGCAAACGCTTGCATGCAAATTCAGTTCGATACTAACAACTTAAGTCTGGGCATAAACTCGGAGTCGTCATTTCCTTTAATGGATCGAGACTTTTTTCGCAATCGAGCCTATTAGTATTTCTCGTAGTATGAATAATTAGATATACGCATTGAATAATCATGACTTTGTATTTCAATACGCCGAAATCTAGTCTTAATAGTTTGTGCAAGGCAACTTTTACCGAGCTCAACCATTTAGTAGCAACAATCACAACAAGCAATATCAAGAGGCTTAAAAAATGTAAGAACGTTCGTTGATATTTATGATAGTGGAAGCTTATCGTACCGATGATCGACTCCATAAATTTGCACAAAACCTTAGAAAGATTAAAAAATTTCAGAGCCAAAAATCCTCGTTTGGATGACAAATGTACACTTGGTCATACCCGACTTGATCATACTTTCAAACGACATTCAAACACTCTATCGTTTATTCATATTAATATCGTAAATTAATTCGCAATTAATCGCTCGATATCTGCTTTTGCCACCATCAGCCGCACTCTACTCTACGACAAGTACATTACTTTAACAGCTTTAATGGTAGCCGGATTCTCGATAAAGCTGCAGCTATTATTATTTACTATGGCACCTGCAAAGTACGAGACTCTTCTGGCTTATCAATGCTCTCTTGCCAGGCACCAAAAACTCCCACTCGCATTCCTCGACGATGGATGACTTCAATTGCATCTAAAATGGGTGCACGCGCGTGTCGCGCTCGACAATCGCATGATTACCATTTCAGTAAAAATGTCCCCAAACAACAATGCATGCCGCGACGCTAATACCAAGTAAGAGGGACAAGAAGAGAGAAGAAAATTCATCAAGCCAGCCATTAAAGAAGTGTCCAAAACCAAAAGATCTCGGACCCCGAGAGAATGCGCGTAAAAAGCCACAACAATCAACGTCCAAAAATACGCCGAGTAGAGAGAGAGAGAGAGATAGAGAGAGAGAGAGAGAGAGAGAGAGAGAGAGAGAGAGATAGAGAGAGGGGGGGGAGAAAAGAAGGATCGACTGGAGTAAAGCGCCTCCCCATTAGCGCGTCAGCCGCAAGACAGGCATCGTCTCGAAATAAGAAGCGGACGAAGGTCTGCGGACGTATGGGCGAAAAAGGAGCCCGAAGAGGAGATAGGAAAGAGAAGGAGAACGTCGACGTGGGAGGGAGGAGGTGGCGGAAGTGTCGGTGGGAGTAAGACGGCGGGAGGTTGGGCGAGGTGGTATCGGGTGGGAGGAGGTAGACGTTCGTATTAATTCCATCGTCGGCTGAATGAGGTATCGACTGATCTAATTACACTCGCGATCTCACGGATAGGCGGTTCATCCTCCTCCCCCTCTCTCCTTCATTCTCAACTGCATGCAAATCTTGCATCGCGGCGCATATAGATTTGTAGCGGCTTTAATGGCCGTCGATCGATCTTCATCGGAGTCGAGATGAGCACCGAGATATGCAATCACTTTGGAACACGGCGAGAGATCGCCAAAGCAATCCATCAAGCGGCTCAGCTCTCCGTGGACCGGAGCTGCGGCACGACGCCGACGCAGGAGTTTCGTGTATAGCCGTAGGAGGATGATGGGAGGAGATGGGAGAGCAAAAGGAGTCGGAGGAGGAGGATGAGGAGGGCCAGGACGACGACGCACGCGGATATCTTCTATTACTCCTTTTGCTCCTCCGAGTCGCTCTCGGGCCGTAGCAACCGCTCCGGCAGTTTCTCTTTGATCACCGAGACCTAATGCGCGCGAGTAGTAGTAGTGCAAGAGCTCGAGAGGTGAAAGGGAACGTAAGACGGAGAGAAGGAGAGTGTGATGGGTATGAAGTATGAAAAAATGAGAGCTGGAGCTTTCTCGGTCGAAGCCAGCTTGGTTTTACTCTTACTCCAAGTGTCTTGTGATTCTCAACTTTTTCCCTTTTTTCCCTCCGCCTTTCGTTAACAGGATTTTTTTTTCTTTTTCTTCTTCTTTGTCATTTTCTTTCTTTCTTTCTTTTTTTACTGTTTTTTTCTTCTTCTTTTTTTTCCCCTTTTTTTTTGGAAGGAAGTTTCGATTCAGACGACGCCACGTTCGAAGATGAAAGAGAATACAGGTTGCACCGTGGAAATTCGAGCTGCAGAACGTTTTTAATCGATTTTTGCTTTTTTTCGACAGATGCCTGTTCGCCAGATGCCTCGTCGATACTGCTGCGCGCTGTTTTAACGCTGCTTAGTGAGGAATATGGAGCCCGAGTTTTATAGTTTGAAGCTCCTTGCCTGAATAACTGGATTGTATTGATTTTTCTTATTAAAGTGTAATGCGATTGCTACGTTCATTATCACTGTTGATAAATGAAATTATCTTTGAAGAATTCAAAGCAGTTCTTTACATTGCATCTGCTACACTGATCGAGCTTTTTCACCTTTCGAATTTTAAAATTCAAAATTATCTACTCACGTATTTCTAGTTCCAAATATTTATTTAGAAGTGATTACGAACGTTAACACGAGTACGACTCGTACGAAAAGTCTTATACTGCCTAACTTATTGCATACCGGAAGGGAATAGCTCAGCGTAATAAGTTAATCGGCGTTTCATTAATTTCGACCTTAATAAACCATTTGAGCTTGCATTGTATTAAAATCACTATTCACAATCTTATGACAAATATGGAGTCGATAAGCAATATATTGAAATGTAATCTTATAAAATATTTCGAACATTTTGTTATTTAAAACTGTGTTAAGGTGAATATTGTTGAAAAGACGTTTCGTCGATTATTAATAAAAAGTCGAGAAAACGTATAGTGATTTATAAAATCGATGAATTTGCAATTACTCGAGTTATTTAAGCAGCGTTTATTAATGATTTTTCTTCCGAAATAAATTATACTTTTTACATAGCCTCGAGATAGAATAATTGTACGAAGTTATGCATGTGATTTAGCAACTATTGTGGGTTATCGATGAACGTACAAATTTTGCAGGAATATTCTGCTAAAGCGCGTACTGTTAGCGTAATGAAGTAGACTCTAGAGTCGATAGATCATCCTAATCGATGAAACTATTGTAGTTTGTAGTATTGACTTAGAGTTTTGCTCTCGGATACTATTTTGCTTTTCAATCGTCTCGTACTTCCAGTCCACATGTCAATCGAATTCTAAACTTTAGTTTAAAGATCATTCCAACCGATAGTCTAATTCAAAATCTTGCCTGCACTATTTATGAATCAAAATATACATAATGTCAGCTTAACATCGCTCCCCAATTTATTGCTAATTCTGTGCTCGACTATACCTAATGAAATTTAAAGGACCAATAATTTAAAATCTTTTCCTTATCACTGCATTACAAGTATTTATATACATTTATTTCATTAATAATAATAATAATAACAATAAAGCTAATTATAAATTAACAAGTTTACTAACACAAGGAACAAGCGCAAGATGTCGCAAATCAAACGTATCAATCATTCTATGTATTATCCACTAATTCTCCATTTGTTTTTATTTCACCGGTGCCTATTACCGAGATATCGACGACTAAAAATATAGACAGACAACTACACAATCTAATCCAAGCGAACGTTCATCGCACGAGATTTCCAGCTTAACGCACACCAATATTCATGCTTTTAACGGCCAATGCTCTAAAAAAAAACAAAAAACCCATTTGGACCAATTGTCCGTGGGACCTCTTCCGTATCCATGGCTCACGCAAACACTCCCTAGTGCGTCGAGTCACTCTGCACATGGTCACACTGCACCTACCTACGGAGATGAGGCGCACGAGCCCGTAATGCATCCTTCCACGTCAACCTCGGCTTAATTCACCGGGTTTGCACCCGGTGACAAATCATCCTTTGTGGACAAGAGATGGCCATTGTCGTCTGCTCTCGTCCTCTCGCTCGTTCACGAGGCCGGGAAGGACGATGTGGACGCGGAGGACGGGGCTGCGTCGGCCACTGGAAATATTTCAATTAGTTACAAACTGATCGCCAACCGACGCCACTGGTGCACTAAGTGAGACCTCGAATACACGAGGACGTGGCAAGAGTGTCGGTGTATGTGCGTGTACTCATTATCGTAAAATTAACAATGTTGGACAGCGCGAGCTGGATTATAAATAATACATCCGGTAGTAAAAGCACAATGCTGCCCCCTGCTTTTTCGTATCGGCCGTTGTTCTTGCGCGTATCATTGCTCAACAATGGGCATGAGAAATTTAAAGTTTGTTTAAATTACAGTTTTGGCAAAGGAAAAAACAATTGTAATTGGATTTCATTCGATCGGGCTTGGAGTGTCGTCAAGAGAGCCTAATCGCACAATATTTAGCATTTATTTTTGCCTATTTTATCGACTTGGCTTCATTGTATGTAAAAAATTAAACAAACATATTTAAGGCAAAAATGTGAAGTGAGTTATATATTATTCTAAATATAATTGTCCAATCAATGAATAGACGAATAAAATATTCACATAAACCACTAAAATACTTACATAAATATGCATAATTTCAACAAATCCATTGCGCTGTGGATCTTTACGTGTAATAAAGTAAATTATATTAATGAAGAGGATTTCCTAAAAATGTCATGAATTTATTGAAAGTCTAGTGAAATCCAAATAATATAGTAATGCCAAAGACTCGTTTAATAAATTAATCAGATATTTAAATTATTAGGAATACTTGATTTTAGTTCCTTCAGTAATCATAAAGCTACATTTAAGCTATGCTAAGGATGAAATTTTCATAAAGTCTATATAATAATTTCAGTCATATTGTTTGCTGAAAATTCAGGCGAGTAAATGTAAAATTTTCAGACATTTAGTTAAGATTTACTTGAATAAAACGGATAACTCAAAAATAATTTTACTTACACTGATTTCACAAATAATAGAAGTACATTAGGAAATAGTTTGATCGTGAGAGGAATAAGTTATGATACTGAAACAATGTTTCTGTTTTATTTTTGAGCACAACGTCATTAATCATATTTCGTTAATTTGCACATTGCATAGTATTATTACAGATTCTTGTAAAGTTGCAGGGAAGTTGGAATTAAAGTTAAAGTTGAAAATAAATCCTTTTTACGTTTAGTAATTTCATAGAAGTAAAAGCATTTCTGCATTTCAGAATTATATTAATTCTCAATGTTTCTTCATATATTTTGCAGCTTTAATATTACAAGTTTTCAACTGATCTTCTAACTGACATTTTGAAAATACCTATCATTCATTCAAAAGTAATTTAAAAAGTGAAACAAAAGTTTTATTTTTTAATAATAACGAAAAGTTTAACATTAATATATATATATATATATATATATATATATATATATATTTTTGTGCTTAAAATGGAATCAACGTTATATTGAAACAGTGGATAGAAACTAAAAAAAAAAGAAACTCTAGAGTTTCGTAAAATTAAGACTTGTGAAATTGCTTGCTAAATACTGCAAATTTCTGAAATTAATATGAAATTTTATTTTTTATTTCATTAATTTCCAGACTAAATACCGATCAGCCTTACCATCTTCATAATATCATCGACTTTTTTCCCCTCTTTTTACGATGATTAAATTCTGAAACACATTTTAAAAGGAGCCGAAAAAATCGTCAAGTTAATAAATAAGTGTCGGAATGATTTTTTATAATGTACCTTCGATATACTATGGTATTGCTCTACTGCAATTGTCTTACCTATTAAATTTTCTTTGCTTCTGATCATAAATTTTAAATCTTGCAATGCACCTTGAAACTTAAACATATTTACATAAAAGTCTCGGTTCTAACGCTTCAACTTATTTCATTTTTTTTTTGTCATTCTTTTTCTTCTTTTAATTCCCCCCCCCCCCCGCCACCATCTGTACTAAAATTAATGACCATATCTATATTCCACGTATACAAGCATTATTGCTTATTCAAAGGAGGAGTTTAATTTCTCAAACTGAAATATTCCAAATAAACGTCATATAAAACGTATTCAAAGAATGTACTCGAACGCTACTTTTCATAAAGTTTCATGCAAAAGAACAGCCTTCAATACATACGCTCTCACTCGTTTTCTGCACCGTGTATCTTTATCTATATACAAGATCGTCTCGCTTTAAGCACTCCGATCCACTTTGCAAGCACGTTCTTAAGCTCTTTCACTAGTACGTATGCTTCAAAGGGAGATGCATTCGCCTACTTTCAACCTTCTTCACCCCCCCCCCCCCCCCCCCCCCCCCCCCCCCCCCCCCCCCCTCACCAACACCCACGCCCTCACCCTCACGCCATCTCGTACATTCTACGTCTTCCCCTCCCTCCCTCACTCACTCTCTCTTTTTTCATTGACTTTTTCTTACTGATTGCATTTTGACATAGAGATATAACGGGTTCACAAGCTCCAAGTCGCCGTAGCAGCAGTTGCAGAGTCGATTTCCCTAACTCTTCTCTTCTACCTCTTTATACGTTTTCGTGATCGTCTCAATGTACCCCAGAGTAGAAATTGTCTTTAACACATGATGTTGCATTAAATAAGTACGCTGTTAACAGATTGCCTTTAAGTGGAGAAAAATGATTCACAAACTCATTCGGCTGATGGCTCAAAACTACTGAATCTATATCCGTAATTGTAAATGTAATTGTTATGCTAAGTAAATGTAATTAAAAATCTTATGCGATTACATAGAGGGAGTGGGAGTGGGGTCACAACAATAGATAAAGATCACAAATCAAGCTTTTCATTGAGAATCGTCAATTCAAAAGAAAAAGAGGAAAAAATATAAAGTAATATATAAAGGAAATATGTATGATTAGAAATTAAGATGTAAATTGTTATAAATCATATGAATAGCAAATTCCAATATAAGAAAATGAACTCTTAGGGTTATAAGCGTATAAAAAGCATGAAAATAAATCAAATCCTATAATTACAATTATTATAGTTAGTGGCTTTGTGAGCAAGCATTATATTTGCTAAAATCTGTGAAACCAAATCACTTATCTTTTACATGTATAGTGGTGAAGGTGAAGTTACCACATTCCAAGCACAAATATAATTCAGATAATTTAATTTCTGAAATTGAATTAAGATCTTCCACTTGCATTTGGTCACAATGATTCTTCGTATCACTTAGCACATCGTGGAAACTAATTACAATATTCGTCGTCTTTTAGCAATGTCAATCAAATGCACTTATTACAGGATCACGAGGGGAATATGTGTAATACGAACGTATATGATATAAAAACATGATTTTTTTTTTTTTATTCGGTCGAATGCAACTCGAAACATTTTGGCTTTATTCGAAAGAACTACTTCGTCTTGTTTATGTGGGTACGATCGACTTTAAAAAACACTTAGAACTTTTAAATCGATTTGGAAAACAGATTTTACACGAAACCGTAAGGAAGTTTGTCTTGAGGAAGGAAGCTATACCCTTTTTGTTTTTTTCTCTCTCGGTGAACTACTTGTTTATCGAATACTCGAGTTGTGTTTTCGCGGTCTTATCTAGATTTTCATTATTCAAATTTGCGATTGAATTAATTCAGTGCTACAAACGATATATCGGCCCTATCGGCATTATCAATTTCACGCCTGAATACAATGATTCACATTTTAATGTTAATAACAGCCTTTGAACTTCATTATTTCAATTGAATTCCCATTGAATGAAAAAATCTAATATATTAGACCCCGAGAACCAGGATAACTTACGTGAGCATAGTTCCGAATAAAAACACCTCGACATTGCAAACCATTGCGAGTTGGAAAATTAAAATATAAACTACTCACGACCTACCACGTACATCTTATATACAAGATCAACTGTTTCATTATGCCATCGGTATTTTTTATAATTATCTGTACAAATATTGTCTTTAATTTCACATATTTAATAAAGAATGCGATCATCTCTGGACGCTCCGCGATTAAAGTAAGCCGAGTTGTCCCATGCCGTAAAACTTAATAGCCCTCATGTTGGCATGTATATATATATATCTACTGGATATGGATGCAGGTATATGTTTCTATGGCGATTAACATATCTTAATTACAGGTGTTTCTTCCCGTGCACTCGTTTCATTGCCATCGAAAGCGATCGAGCGCGTGTGTCTACACTCCTTCTTTCTCTTTCCATCTTAGCCTCGTTCCCTTGGCTTGGCCTCGGCGAACTTGTCTTTTTCCTTAATCGCTATTTCGACTTATTTTCTCGTGTCTTTGCGCTCGTTATTCTTGCACTTTGAATTATTTTTTTCCCAGCTTATTATTTCTCTCGTCTTTTAGCGTGGCATTATTATCAGGCAATTTCAAAACTACTTTTTTTCATTTCATTCTAGAATTATGTCAGTGTCCGAAACAATCCGTTCGAAAAGTTCGGTTAATTTACCAACACGTGCTATTTCATCATTATTGCAAATTGCGAAATTTCCGTGTACAAGTCGGCTAAAAATAATAACCAACATAGTACACACAATTACTAAAGTTTTGACATAATTCAAGCAGCTGATAAACGTGAAAATTTGAAAATAACATTATTTTAATGTTCCGTATAAGACATGTGGCATTTTTAAATGCACCCGTAAGTATCAAATACAATTTACCATTGCATTGTGATTAGAAAAGTTTGATTGCCATTTGTACATCTCTGCGCTTTGCAAAAGGAAAAGCTGATACACTCGTAAAAAGTTAAAAATACAATGACACGTAAGCAGCAGGGAAAACAGAAATGAGAAAGAAGCAAAAGGACATTGATTGAAAGAGAGGGGAAGGCTGATTGATCGATCAATCGATCGATCGGTCGATCGATCGATCAGTCCATTGATTGATTGCTTTATTTTGGCGAAGTCTCGTGCATTAGAAGCATTGCCAGATACGCGCGAGCGTTAAAATAAATAAGTACAATGCCGCTATTACACTTTACATTATCTGTTTTTTTCATCCATCTAGCCTTATATTGACGGGGCACACCCGTATGTGTTATCGTAAAAGTGAGAAAGACCTGGTTTTTTCATTGAAATTTTCCGTTGTGCAGATGTCAAGCCTGGGAAGGTCATTTTCGAGAGTGGATGAAAATAGCCACGTTGAACGTGAGGAAGAGGGGGGAGGGGAGGGAGCGAGGACGGGAGATGGAGAGCGAGAGGGAGAGTGGGGAATAAAGTCAAAGAGAAGGACAGTCAAGACAGTGGCTGTTTCCACGGTGGCACTCAATATAAAGGATAGAGGGAGATGGTTGGAAACCACGGGCGAAGAAGCCTGGCTTCCGATAATTGGCCTTCCTCCTCTTCCTACTCCTCCTCCTCCTCCTCGTCCAGCACCACCTCCTTCTCATCGTGCTCTCATCGTCCACCTCCACTTCTCCACCCCCTCATCGCTACAACGAAGGAGCCCTCATTACGCCAACTTGTCACAGATTACTGATACGTAGATAGTCATTCGCCGGCCCTTCGCCAATGCTACCGTGACTTTTCTATCTGCCTTTAAACTCGTTCCCTTTCCTTCTCTTTATCTCCTTTCGTGCCCACCCTCCCATTACACAACTATACTGCCTTTAGCTCCAAGTTTTTAAAACTACAGTGCGAATATCCAGCTAAGTGAACGTGCATTTAGAATTTTCCATTTCACTGCTCGTTACTATCCACGTTTTTATCAAGAACTATATTTTAGATAAATTGCGCGCGCAACTGTTCCATTCCACGGTGCTTTACATTCTTGGACAATTACTTAAATTGATATGTATAAGCTGCGAAGATAAGCAGTGATCAAGCGCATTGTAAACGTGTTTTTATAGTTGAAATTCCATCCATATTACTCGATCTCTCTTATATCGGTTATAATCCCGTGGATTCATCTTACTCCATTTTCGTGTTCACTATTGGCTCCTAAGCTTAGCATTTTTCTCCTTTTTCGGAATTCTATTGTAGAACTATCTCAATCCTTGTTACTCAAGTGATATTCCGGGTTTGTAAGAAAAGCTTTCACTATCTATCTCTATATCAATCCGTCTCTTTTCATTTCTCTCTCTTACTCTCTCTCACTCTCTCTCTCTCTCTCTCTCTCTCTCTCTCTCTCTCTCTCTCTCTCTCTTACTCTCTTTTCTCCATTCGTATTTTTTCCTCCTCGCCTTTTTAATGTCTATAATCGCTCAAGTTTAATCGACATTATTATTTAAAATATTGCGTAAGTAGTGAAACTTTAAACGATCGTGCGAAGTGTGTTTGCCAAGTATAAGTTTAGTTTTAATTTATGCGTAAATGACGTTTACAAAATTTCCTAGCTAAATGACATAACTTTAAATTTTATGTCACATATGGAACATGCTTTTACGTGCATTTCTTTAATGAATATATTTATTTATAATAGCCAGATTATAATAGCCAATTATTATTCCAACATAAATAAATAATATTTACAAAAACTATCGGTTTAAAAACAAAATGCGGTTTATAAAGTAACATTATCAATGCAAGTGCGCTCAGTATTTATACGCTTAAATTTATAGAGCGATTAGATAATGGTCCATTTATCATTTGACCTAACATAAATACTTTAAACTTTAATTTCTTTTTCACAAGATAAATATGAAGATTTGGAGCATTTGCATAATACAAGAGATATAATTTTCTGCTGCATTGAAGTTCCATCTTATTGATTAAAGTTTGTCAAGCATCAAATATTCTTATCCGAAGTCCTCCAACACTCCTATATTCCACTGAATTTAGCTATACAAATTGCAGATCGTTTGACTTATATATTTCTCGTAAATTAACCATTCAATTCTCAGAAAGTCGATGCTGTTTTCAAAACCGTCCCTTCCAATCCTCTCCACCAATGCTTAACTTTCAAATAAACTGGTAAAATAAGAACTTAATAAGTTTGCTTAATAAACTAACTTTCGCCGATGGTTTGACCATTAGACGCTAAAATCTTTGGTACTAGTACGATTGGAAAAGTATCAGGGGATCAATCTATATAAAGTCCGTAGTCTTTATCAATCCCCGTATAATCAGACTTCTCTCTCAACTACCTTTTCACCACCAGCTAATCCCAAAAAAGCAACGAAATCAGTGAGAAAATTCAGCGCAAAAGTAGAGGACTGAAAAGAGAAGTAAATTCCTATCGCCGTAGATGCGCTTGTGTATAAGTAAGCCGGAGAATAAGGAAGTGAGTAAATTTGTGTGAGCGCGCGCGTGCGTTTGCACGTGCGTGTGTGCTAGTGTGGGGTGGGTGGGTGGATAGAGAAGCGCACGTTTGACTGGCTGAAGCGGCTGTACGACGACAACGACAACAAGGGCGACCTTCTTCGGCCGATTGCTCCAACTTCGACAATAGCCTTTCCACGTAGATTTACCAATTACATCCCGATCGAGTTACGGGGTCTTCGGATATCCCCTCCAATCTTTACCGCTCCCCAGCCAAACAGCTCGTGTACTTTTGAACACGATCCCGCTCGCTTATCTCGCTCGCTCGCGCCCCCGGGCTTTATTCTTCTCTCCTCCTGTATATCGATACACTCGTTCGAGGAGGAGGCGGGATACCAACAATGAGAGAAAAATAGATAGATAGATAGATAGATAGATAGATTGATGGATAGATAGATAGATAGATAAAGAGAGAGAGAGAGAGAGAGAGAGAGAGAGAGAGAGAGTGAAAGAGAGAGAGAGAGAAGCATTCTGCCTTGCAGCCGAAACGCGTTCAATCTGCCGCGCTTTGGGATACACACTGAAAGCAAACGTGGCATCGGCTTCTTTTCTTCGCTACGACCCGCTCCTTCTTTTCTCTTCTCTCTCCTCTCTTTTATTCTTTTATTCTATCTTTCTTCCTTGCTGTCCTTTTCTCTTCCCTACTTTCGCTGCTTATGCTTAATTTTTTTTTGTATTTTATTTTTTTTTTAATGCGAGCTCGCTTCTTAGTCGAGTCAATTATAATATAATATGGACATTGAGAAAAAGACAGAGTGGGGATAACAATGAGAGAAGCCAACAAGTAACAATTCTATTGGAATACGTAATTTGCTATCTTATGTAACGAAGTCTGTAACTAGTGGCGGACGGGGCGGGGCTGGGCAACGCGATGGGAAGGGGCGGCGCAGGGGGGGAACCGTGGAAGGAGCGAGAAAAAGAGATAGCGAAAGAAAGAGGGAAGCATAGAGTTTGTACTTTAAAAGGAGCTCGGGAAAGAGATGCACGTTTAAGAGGATTGGTATCCCTTAACCCTGTACGTTCTGTCGGATTTCTGGGTTTCCGTTATGTCTACTCCTCTTTTACGATCGCCACATTGTGTACCCATGTACATGCACCTACGTGGTTACGCAGATTGAACTTATGTATGCTTGTTCGAAATAAATGGAAAATTGACCTACAGAGATGTAAAATTTGGCTAATCAAAGAGCTTATGAAAATCTTGCGGTGGTTGTGCAATTAATTGAGTAATCGATAGTAATAATTAGAACTCATTTTGACAGAAGAGTCAAGTTGATGTTGTTTTGGAGTGCCAACGAACGCTAATTAATTTTTGTCGGTATATTCCTTATTTTATTATTTTTTTTTTTTTTTTTTTCAATATCTTCATACCCACACTAATAATTTCGGAATGAAATTGTCTTTAACGCGTTTAAGACATTTAATGAAATAAATCAAAATTAAATCTCGGTCTCTGTATACAGGAATTTCAAATGACATGGCAAAATGAACGTTAATCAAACTATCGAGAAGAATTAATTTAAGCCTCTGATTGGAAAAATTATTTTCCAGACATTTACAAAGACATTATTGATAATTACTCTATCAGTGCTATAAAGCACTTTTGTCGGTGCACCGCCCGTGATGTCAGGGGCGCAGGGAGGCGAGTAAAAAATGAAGTAACCGTCATTAACAAAAATAAACCAGGTCCGTGAAATCACCCTTCCAAGCGGCTACGAGAGTAACGCATTTTAAAATCAATACGAAACGAAAAAACAAAAGAATTACATAAAAAAAGAGAGAGAGAGAAAAAAAACAAGACCTGCCACTGTACATGGCAAAGTGAATCTCAAATGAAAAATGATTATTGACTAGTCGTTGTTCAGCATTCTAATCGAAACAACAATTCATTCGCGTCGACGTAACTGCCGAGGCACAATCCCAATTGAAAAGCTCCTCCGCGGCAAACGACGACTCTGCCTCATTGCGGACAACTAAGCAAGCGATCGATGCACAGTCATCGACCACTGGATAAAATATAGGTCGACGGTTTAGATCAGCGAAAGTTCCGGGACGAAAAGCGAGATCTGCGCGATTGTAACAATACAACAACAACAACATCAACGACAACAACCTGTTCCAGGTGCCGGAGCGCCGTTTATCAATTGGTCATTCGAGACACGCGCGTGCCCGGGGTGCGGGAAGAAATGGGAGCCGAGAGACAATGAGGACCAGCGACGAGGATCCCCCGGGTAGATGGCGATCGGCTGGTATCTATCACCGGGGACCTTAATGAATCTTAGTAAGGTTGTGGTGTCCGAGCGGCGATATTAATCCGGTAGTTTTACTTACTTGCCTATCGGCTCGGCCCGCTCGCTCGTATATTCGTCGCGTGTTGGGGAAAGCCGCGATGCGCGTTGACTGTTGTCTCGGCGACTTATTGTTCCCCCGTACACGCAACTCCCACACACACACCTTTCACTTCGCGACTCTTTAATTCTCACAACCCGATGCAAGTGTTTGCTCGTACTTTGTTATTTCGTTATGTTGATTATCGCGCGATAAAGATGCCGCGCTTGTAAAATGGGTTTCCTCGACATTTCGAGTGTCTCTATTGAAATGTTGTGCTGATACTCGCGGAACCTCTTATCCCTTATTACCTCTTTTTCGCTGAATTCTCAAAAATGCCCTTTAATTCGATGCTGATTTGCGAATTGATTGGCCCGAACGCTGTCTCTAAGTCATCAACTTTTACTTTTGGATACCAGCAGTAAGTGCAATTAGTTCTTGAGAGTCACATTCGGGCATGTTTTCTGCTAATTCTGGGTGAAGGTTAACGAGGAGTTGCGATTTGCAAAACTCGATACGAGTGTATTGATGTGAGTGAATTGTACGAGAAAATTCTTAACGACAGATTAACTTTGAAATTTATCAATAGTATAGCCGTTAACTTTGTTTAACTTCAATTGCAAAGGAGTTTCTTAATATTAGCTTGCAATATCAGTTTTAAAAAAATGCTTATTTTACATTTATATTATAAACAATGCAATTTAATTATTAATCGATCTCTTCCATTTTACTATTTTATCTATTTTTACTTGAGGGAATGATGTTGCGAGTTATGTGCATTTGTTCGCCATTGTCACACGAGCACGATAAATCTCGTCTCGTCTTTCTTTTTTCCTTCTTGGCTTTACGGCAACGACCACGATTAGGACTTCTAGTTACGAATAGAATATAAGAAAACGCCCATCCGAGCACGAGAAAGAATGAAAATTTCTTTTATACTGCTTCTCTCCTCTACAGCAGCGTACAACGTACAATACCGAACGACGAGTTCTCTAAAATTAAAAATAAAAAAGTCGAGTATTTTGAATGTTGAGACTCGTATTGTCCATATGGCGAAAAGAAAGCTATTCGTGTGCATTGAATTTGTTGCGCAACTAAACTCGAATACCTTTACACATAATTAGTTTTTAGTTTCGAAAAGCTAGGAATCAAGTAATAAATACCAAATTCAATAAATTATTAATAGCGAATTTATTATTCATTGGAAATTAGTATACATATATATATATATATATATATATATATATATATATATATATTGATATGTTAATTATGTGTGAAAGTACAAAAATTCCTTTTATTTTATTATTATTTTTTTTTTCTAATAATACCTCGTATATTTTATAATTAAATTGGGCAAATGAAAAGTTAGAGAATATATATTTCAGTGATATTTTTCAGGTGAAATGGCTACCGCTACGAGGGAACGACTCCATAGGTATGATATTAATATAAATGAAATAATTATAGATGTCCAATGTATTATTTATGATACATAATTATTTGACGCGACCCTATACTTCAATTTAATAAATCTTGATATAAAAATATGCGGCACTCCAAAACTCAATTGCAATTATGTTTATACTTGCCTGCGTGAATTATAAAAAAAAAAAATATTATAAAATTATAAGTCGATAAGCGTAAGGAGATCTTCTTTTGCGAATACTCCACGACATTCTTCAAGCAATAATAAATAATTGAAACGCTTATACCAATAGGCTCGCCGCCCCTCAAATACGAAGTAATCGCTTAATACGAATAAAAAGCTACATAAATTTTTCACCGCGGCATTCGGGTGGCGATGAGATTTTGAAGGATGAGATAGGATATAAAAATAAATTACACGAAATAAACAATGAGCACACATTAAGGGGAAAAGACTTATCGCTCCCCTTATTTATCATTTCAAACATTTTCAATCGTGGTATCCACTTTCGTCAATAATAAAAATGATCGATTTATTATTAACTTCGTGTAT
Organism: Ceratosolen solmsi marchali; assembly: GCF_000503995.2. NCBI lineage: Eukaryota > Metazoa > Arthropoda > Insecta > Hymenoptera > Agaonidae > Ceratosolen > Ceratosolen solmsi. The sequence continues at coordinate 1,133,840 of NW_011948422.1, forward strand.
GTTCCAACCAGACAATAATCGCGCAGCTCATAATTTTGCGCCTTCGTATAATTAAAATTTTACAACGCATCAACAGGATCCGCGGTAGGAGCGCTCCGATATCTCATTCGAAATCCTTAGCGAGCGCAGCCGGATCACGTGAACGACAAGTAAAAGCTTATCGCACGCGAAAGGCCGTAGGGAGAGAGGGAGAGAAAAGCGAGCAAAAGGGCCGAGACTCAACCTAAAAGGATGCACGCACGCGCGCACGCACGCACGCACGCGCTTTCCTGCATAATATGATAAAGGAGCATTATAATTCGCCGAGGGAAGAGGTGTAATATCCGCGGGACGCATCGGCTTCTCCTCGGCTAATCGAAGCCGTCCGATCGGGTTTTTTTTAATGGCGCGGGACGAGT
>NW_011948422.1:1134300-1143060 GCF_000503995.2 Ceratosolen solmsi marchali
GGCGGCTCGTGCCGATGCGGCGTCGATTGCAAGCGGAAGAGGGCGAGAGGCCTCGAGGGCCCGCATCCGCGCGAAAATGACACTTGGCCGTGAAACTTAATGGGCGAGGTGTTTCTGGCTTTTGTCCGCTGCCACGGCGAGGTCGACTTATTAATAGCGGCCACGGGATTATTAAGCGTCTCTCGAGCTCGTGGCGATGTGGCCGGGAGTCGCGGTACGCCGGAAAAGCGCTTGGAACGTCTCGTTTGTCGAGACGCTGGGCTTACGCGGCTGGTGGCATCGATGATTGGGGTTACGTCCGAGCGGACGACGTGTCCTGGCATAATAGTCGAGACAATCGCCAGGAGGCGTAGGGACTTATGTTTGCAGGCTCACGTATGCGCGCTCTCCCTTTTATTTTATTCTTCCATTTTATTTTCCGCGCCCTTTTCAGCTTTGTTAACGAATTAACTGGCGGCAAACGACGCTCAATCCCGTGTAAAAAGCGAGCTCCTAAATAAGCTTCGTTTCGTATTTTATTATTGATGGGTTTTTAAGGGTGGCGAGCCTGTAGTGTGACAGGGCGCTTTAGCCTAACGTTCGAGTTTCATGATAAAGGGTAGGGAATAAGAGGTCGGCCTTCTTTTAAAGTCAATTTTACGATCGATTGAAGGATAAAGCTATGGATTGCCAATTAAGGAAAATTAATATGCTGGAATTACAAAGTCGAATGTTACATTTGGCGCAACGTCAAGCTCGATTAATGAATTACTTATTCAAGGACGCTAGGCTCTCGCGAAAGCCGCCTTTATTTTCTTAATATTTCTCCCAAAGTTGCAATAGTTTTATCGGTTGGTAGTTACATTACAGCGAAATAATACTTGATTACCAATGCTCCATTTTTAATACGATTGCATTATTTAAGAGCAGCTCAAGTGCATTGAAATATCATAATGTGCAGGACGGAAGGCTTGGTTGTGCGCTTAAATGATAAATTACGTAAGCCCTTAAGCGCTGTGCGTATACATACGGATGCGAAAAGAAGAAACGGTCGAGCGGCTTTTCTCCCCCTATTTAAATAAGAACGAATCGCTTCTAGTAAATCTTTAATTTCATTCCTGACAGGTTAATCGAAAACTATACAACGTATTAAGATATTAAGTCACCATTGATATATGTAGGCGCCCGTACGTAGGCGCTGCGTCCCCGAGGAATTCAATATCGTTCGAAATTATTTATGACGTCATTGAGGCTCAAGTGCAATTTAATAGACTAAAAATCGATTTAAGATTGTCCGCGCGTCCAAGTTCAGGCATTCCATTTAACATTCCTTCCCACGTGGAGAAATTGTATGGTTCATTCGTAAAAAGGTACGATGGAACCGAGAGCGCGGGCGCATTAAATGACCGCGAGTAAATAACTGTTTCCCCTAAACAGCCGACCGCAATAAAGAATTGGTAGAAAAGCCCCGGGGTGAAAGTACGTAAAGTACATCCGAGTGTCCAGAGGCAAATAATGAAACGGTGAAAAAATCGGGCGCTCGGGCATCATTCGACAGATTCTTTCCGATACCATAAAGGCTATTATATCAGGACGAGCGCACCGTAACAGGGACACTTATACGATCCACGCGCGCTTACATTCATCCTGGGAAAAGTCATTAAACCAGTGGCCGCTGCCGCTGCCGCCGACGCCACCACTACCACCACCACCGCGGTTTCGCAATGTCGGCTGCGTAAATTGAACTTCACCTTGGCCTCGCGCGCTTCTATTCTTCCTGGGTGCGCGCTTCTAGAAAAGGCAGCGCGAAGTTTCAATCGCTCGTATTGTTGAAATCGCTTATTGAATTACGCGCACTAGCACATGTACATCTTATCTCTTTCTCTCTCTCTCTCTCTCTCTCACTCTCTCCACTTCCCCTCGTCACCATTTCATTCTCATTCTCTGCGACTCTCTCCTGCTCTTTCTGCCCCCCCCTCTCTCTCTCTCCCTCTCTCGATCTCTCTCTCTCTCCACTTCCCCTCGTCTCCATTTCATTCTCATTCTCTGCGACTCTCTCCTGCTCTTTCTGCCCCCCCTCTCTCTCTCTCTCTCTCCCTCTCTCGATCTCTCATTCTCGCGTTCCTTATCTTCTCTTCTCTTTCTTGCTCGGTGGTGCTGCCCACGCGAATATTGAAGAAAACCGCACGCGCAGGGCGACCGACCGCAAAATAATGACCACCGCCACCGTTACGGGCCTGGGATAATATTGAAATGCACGCACGAACTTTTCTTCCTCTCCTGCACTTCTCTTTCCGGCTATTATTGCGCACGTATGCGCAGGTAGCCGAGACTTATCTGCAAAGACGAGATTTACGAGGAACTACGCGGTGGGAGGATGTTTCTACTACGGGGCAACAAGCTCTTGTCTTTATATTTTTACTTGCCTCCGTGTATTTGCGAGAATCCGCGAGTTCACTTCTTCAGTTCACTGCGATTCAGTTTCGTTAGCTGTATGTTTGTTCATTAGCCAGCTGTGTTTTTCTGTATATATGTGCGCGTAAGCTTGAATAGTACAAATAACTCGAAATATCATTGGCCAGCTTATTTATATATATATATTGTTCCTTCCTCACAATTACCTGTTGGAATAAACTTAAGAAAAGGATTACTAAGCACGGAAAACTAATAAGTTCAATTTTTTATTATGCCTCTTCCGTAACGAGATAACCAATATATCGATATAAAGATGAATCGAGGGTTAAATTTTTTTTTCTAAATTTTTTCCCTTCTCTTATATTCCAACTTTTAATAATTTTAACTATATAAATCTATATTGATGAATCTATAATCTTTTATTTTATAAAAGCTGCTTGTTAATAATGTATGAGATGGGACTCTGACGTTTTTTAATTCTCTTCTCTCGCTCTCTCTCTCTCTCTCTCTCTCTCTCTCTCTAATTGGAATTCCTTGTAAATAATTTAAATCGATCCGTTCTTCTAAAAGTAGCGATTAAAATATCTAATTCTATTGTAAGAAATGCCACTACAAATTAATTAAACTATTTTATAATCAGAGAAAAACTATCTTAAGTGCATTTTAAACTGACATAGTTATATCGGTTTTATGCTCTGCAGATGGCAAACTTTAATTCCAATTGGAAGATTATAATCGGCTTATATAATTAACGCAGACACTATAATAGAAATATTTTCATAAATTTTATACGACATATTTGTAATTTGGATTTAAAATTATCATTTCGTATTTATAAGTAATTCTTTTATTTATAATGAGCGTATTTTCAATTAATAGCATTTGGCATTTTAAATATTCCTAATATTAACAATAGTATTTGTTAAATATAATGTACATACACAAACACACACACGCATATATGTTTATATATATATATATAGATAGATAGATAGGCGCGCGTGTGTGTGTATGTGAATTGGAAAATTCAATGGCTTGAAAGTTTATTATGATTACATTATTGATCTATCGCATTTTTAAGATCTGTATTCCAATACAAATGAGATTTATTTAATAGTATAACGAAGAGATTAATTCATCTATAAACAATAGTTTTACACAATTTAAATTACAAATGCACTGCACATACAGTGTATATATTGTGTATATAGGGAACATATTGCGGATAAAATGACAATAAAAAATATAAGAAATATTGCATACCTATTATCGTTTCAGTTTCGAATCAAAATAAATGTATCAGTCTGAATATGTGATTGTTAATTCTTTATGAAAAAATATGTTGTATATGTTATAAATGATCATGTAGAAGTATCTAATTAATGTCCAACGATATGAGTAATTAATTTAAGAAAGAATTTTGATGATTTTATACGTAATAGTGGAAGCGATAGGACGTGTCGGCAAAACGGATATATTTAACATGTATTAGAGAAAAACGATGAGTGATTCTTCACTTTTGAGGACGTCAAAACAAATGTATCATAAATATTATTATGTTCCTAACAGTACGGAAACGGGATTTTAAACTGTTTCTCTGAATTACGAGAAATTTTTAGCTTTTCACATTTATAAGCGATACGAATAAAAAAATTACGATTGTGTTAATTATAGAGACACGTTTATAAAAACTAAATGCATTATGATTGATTGTACCGTTAAATTTATATTTTTGTAACAAAGCTACACTCGTATGATTTTAATTAGTTATATCATTAGTCGATTTATTAATAGAGTTGAATACATTTCAATAAATTCTGTCAATTAATTTGATGTAAACGATTTACTTGTTGATAAACAATATTAATTATTATATTTAAATTACACTTTATCATTCAATACATAATATAGAATATTTAGTAAATTTATATGTACATAGTATGTTTATTAATAAACGTAAAAACAAAAGCCCATTTGGTCAGAATAAAATTTGAATAAATACATATTAATTTTAATGCATTTTCACATTTGATTTCATACACATGAAAGATAAATTGATCAGCGTTTGTAATGTTTCGCTAAATGAACAAAAAAAAAAAAAAAAAACAACGAGTTTTCATAATCTCAGGTAAATTGTTAACTTTTAAAAATTGACCAAGTGACCAATTGACCAAAATTGACCATTAACCAAGACGCCGTCTCGTTCATTTCATCCAGCATCATCTTTGAGAAAGCTATCGTCCATTTATTGCTAATAATATTTTATTGTTTAGGCGTAAAACAACCTTGGTCGACCTTTTTCTTTAATAGTTCTCGAGAATGGGTACTATAAAATTTGGGCGGCGATTCGTCGTCCCTCTCCCTTACTCGGGTTAGTCTAAAAAGTTTTCATTTTAAGCTATCCGAGCGGCTACGCTCACTCGAAATTGTTCAACCTCTTCGTGCTCGCCATTAAAATTTAAGTTCCGTCCACGCGAGCTTACATAAGAAATCGGCCGCATAGCGTCCCGCGAATTGACATAATTTTTGAGGATCGCGTGCAGGGCCGCCAACAATCCGGGCTACTTCACGTAAGCAATGATCTGGCTTATCGGCCGCTTGGAATGTCTTCTGATTCTACACGCGACTTTGCCGATGAAATAACCATAAAACGAAGGGACTTTGTGTATATGTACACGTGCACGCAAACGCGCGCGCGCGCGTACATACATATATCTGAGTAAATCATAGGAGTGTAGCTTCGTTACAATGTGTGTGTGTGTGTGTGTGTGCGCGCGCGCGCGCGTGTACGTGTGCGTGCGTGTGTATAAATACGGAGAGCCGCGATGTGGCGTGCGCTATGAATCGAAAAAGAAAGGCCGCACGTATACGCAGCGCGCTGTCTGAATTATGCTAAATTATACATTTTACAGATATTATGTTAGAGTCAATTTACAATTGGACGTGATGAAAGTCGCTTAGTGTTGCGCGCAAACGTAAATAAGAAATCCGTATGTCTTGCTGAATGTCACATTAAAAATGGAAACTCGCGAAAACAGCTGAAGACTCGTGCTGAAAGGCTTACATACATTTATTCCATTCGCATAATCGATGGTGTTAATTAATACGAGGGATTGGTTAACATTTTTAAATCATTGGCGATCCTTTAGAATTCAGTTAAGCATGCAGGCACTGTTTCCAAATAGATTAAGTCACTCTTGTAAAGAACACTGTTACTCGAAAGTTCTTAATTTTCAACTCCCTCGGGATATTAGTTGGTAAGGAAAATAATTTATACAAGTGCTGTATAATGAATTTTAAGTTGTTAAAATGACTAAGTTTCTTGTTATAAAGAGAATTTATAATTTTGTTCATGTTCTCGGGTAATAAAATTCAATTAAACTTATAAATATTCCCAAGTTCTCGAAAAGAAATTTTATCCTTGCATTTTTAACAAACATTTCAAATCTTAACAAACATTATTACTTCTAACAATTTTTTTTTCTTTTTGTTGTTTTTTTTTTTTTTTTTTTTTTAGCTCAATGCTAAGAGTTTCACAACAGCGACAGCTAATACGTTGTCTCGCTACTTTAACGGATCCCTATTTCTACCACATTTATAATAAATATCGGCGTACGGGTGGAAACGCGTGCCTGCGACTCGATTTAACGGCTCGCATGTACGGTAGCAGTTTAAAATTTTTCGAATTAATCTAAGAAATATGCGGATAATAAATTTATAAGCATAGTACATTAGACTCGGCCACAATAAACGAATGATAATTATTAGCGCTTGTAATTCACGTATAAGTAATTTGTTATTTGCCCGAGACGTCCGACTTAATGTGTGCCAACGTGTGTCGTGGAGACGTGAAAGGCAGACGGATAAAACAATTTAGCGGCTTCGTAAATTGTTCAACTTGGATCCAACATATCTGGCATACAAAATAGTGGAGCCGCGATGACGGCTCGGCATTTTTACCGCTCACCAAGCTCTTTACATTTCCTCATTTCAATAATACCGAAAGCGAAGCTGCTTCGGTACACGCGTATTCCACATGATATTCTCTGACTCATTGGGAACTCGCGATCGTTAAGCTCATCTTAATGGCACCGAACGTGAGCTATTATCTCCACATAAATCAGCAAATCCGGAAATACCATCAGGTAGTTCTTCAATAGTGCGCCACGCGTGTCACGCGGCTCGGCTCTTTCGACAAACCGTCTTTGCGACACGGCTGCGGCATATTTACGAGCTCTCGCGCGATTCAAAATTTTTCACGGAACGAGCTCGCGCTTCGCAATAATTATAAAATAAATGGCGTCTCCGAGCCTCCGAAGATTTAGGGTCGGCTATTATGTGGAACGGCCGCGTCCTTCTGTGATCCATTATATCTTTCGTTATATACGTATCCGTGTATACTACGTTCGGTTCGTTTCGGTTTCGGCTACCCGCGGCAACATTAAAAATTTACATCTTATCTCCGAAAATGCGATTTCACGCGAGATTTATGGAGGTGAGGCCGATGAGAATTTGGAAGAACTCATCTAAGAATCCTGCTGTCGAAAGATGTAAAAAAAGAAAAAAAGAAAAAAGTAACGATCAAAGAAAAACCAGAGAGAGAGAGAGAGAGAGAGAGAGAGAGAGAAATTAGAAATGAAAAGAAAAGAAAGGAGAAGAGAAAAGAAATAGCAAACAGATAATACGCGAGTATGATATTTACAGACTTACATACCGGGAGAAGTGTACACGGCATTAAGAATTAAAGGCTGAGCCTTTTTGCCCAAGCGAATGGGAATTCTTTTTTCCGAAAGAGGGAATTGTTTATTCAAGCAATATTCATGGATTGTCTTCGTTTAGATTTTTCAAAGGTATATTATATAGCTTTTAAGAAGCCCCAGTGTTTCATTTACTATGAAACTTTTTTTAATGTCAAACAATCGGGCCGAGTCAACGATTAAACTTGGATCGATAAAATTAACTCATTGAATGCTGTATTATATAACTAAACGATCTACAACGTATTCGTTTCTCGTTATTTCTCCCCCCCCCCTCTTTCTCTCTCTCTCTCTCTCTCTCTCTCTCTCTCTCTATCTCTATCTCTATCTCTCTCTCACTCTCTCGTTCTCTTACAATTAAAATTTCAAATTTTATTTAAAATTTAATTCTAATATGTATGTGATTTGAGTTGGAGGTATACAATTAATTTTAAAGCCATTTATAAATTTACTGTAATAATTACAAAAGTTATATAATTTAAATTATAATATTAGTCCAAGTAATTGTCAAGTAACTTTTAAAATCTTGTGTTTCTTTTAATAAATCGTAACGTAATGTAGAATATAATATTCATGACTAATGATGAAAAAACTAAAAATTACGTGAATTAATAATATTAATTTTTTTCCTTAAAAATAGAGAATATTTATTTTTTGAAGAAAATTGAATCTTATGAAATACGTATGCCAGCATTTTAAACAATAATGATTGTTCTATAAATGAAAAAATCATTTTAATAATTTCATAAAATTAATTATTCATTAATAATGTTATATTATAAAAGTCATTGTATATTTTAAGGAAGCACGCTCATAAATATATTTAAGTCATGGTTTATTTGATAGGAGATTCACATAAATCTCCTTCCACGTGAAATATTTAAATATTTTCTTTTAAGTCTTAGGAATATTGGTCGAACGAATGAATCTTTGATTTTACTTTATTCTTACCAATTTCATTCATACATTAATATTTATATAATATCAAGGCACTTATTATAAACTTGTTGGAATAAACTCGTTGGGCATTTTTTACAATAATAATATTACAATAGACGATATCACATTGTAATTTAATAATTAGACAAGCAGTAATAATTAATTTTGAAGAATCGACCGAAATCGGTCACGAGCCTTAAAATAGTACGAAACAGATCTGCAGTAAAAGAAAAAAAAAAAAAAAATCTTCACCAACCGCGCCGCATTATAAATCATTTAAAAATTCAATAAAGGTCGCATTAAGCTTAAGTGCATAGGCAACATCCAATGGATGCACTTAAAATTCGATACCATTTAAATTGTCCGTTAATGTCAAATGATTGAAAATCTAGTCTGACCATTTTATTCGAGTCTGAAAATTCACGTGTGGCAATAATGATTAATCCAGGATGTAGTGGAGGCACCGTGAGGCTCGATCCACTCGATATCTTTCATCAACAAAGGATTGCAACTCAACTCCGACTATCTGTAAGGTCTTGAATTTTTGGCCTTTGTATTGCTGATATGAACTCAAAGATGATTTAAAGCCTGACGCTATCGACTTAGAGCAGCTGAGAGAGCAGAGTCGTTGTTTTGTTGCACACACACACACACACACACACACACACAC
>NW_011948422.1:1143070-1145343 GCF_000503995.2 Ceratosolen solmsi marchali
CTCTCTCTCTCTCTCTCTCCCTCTCTCTCTTAATCACAGCAGTTTAATCCGAATGTTTGGAGCAGGTGTAGTCGTTCGGAGAAATACCTTTGGCGATTGATCTCGTATCGGGGCAAGTGAGTCCATTAGTGCCGATATATTTATAGGCTCGCAAATCGGCGAGTCAACATTCGCATGCCGCATATTTATCAGAGACACTTCGCGTTAATATTATCCGCGCAATGCCTTCTTCAATTTCAAATGTACTCGGGACAATTTATTATAAATGCCGGACAAATTTCTGCTTACACACGCACATGTATAATTTATTATTTTCCCTAGGCGTAAAACGATGAATTTCTACATTCCACGCCGGATATGTAATAGCATCGTAATGATGTATTTGCTCCTCTCTATTTTTAAGTCAATGCTCTTAATTGCTGAAAATCGAAATAGGCCATGTAATTCAAGCCCGGCGTGACTCCCTTCGTTCATCACCGATCAAATTGGATTGTGCGTTTAATTCTGGCTTAGATTCATCAATCTCGACGATGCAATTATATATAATTACAAGTGGAAGTGGGAGAGCGATACATTGTCTCTCGACAAAATGCCCCGGTCGATAGCAAAATGAGCATTAGAAAATAATGTCAGGCAGACTTCGTTTTCTTAAGCTTCAAGTCGTTTTCACTCACGAGGACAATGGTTAAACAGCAAACTCTTTTTCAAATATTTTATCATCCCGGAAATTTAGGAAGCACCATCCCAACTCCCGTCTAAACGTTATAAAAGCCAGCATTCTTAACCACTCGATGCTTATTATTAAGGGTCGTTTTGAAATATTTTGGATATTCTCGGGCAATTATTCTCCCTGTAATTTTCATACTTAACGTCCTAATGGTTATGGACAAAGCTGTAAAGCCAAAGTAAACGTGACACTGTCGTTTTACTGCTCACGTTGAAAAATCTTAACGATTTTTACTCGCTTCTTAGGTACCATAGTCAAGCTCGTAAAGTCACGGTGCGCTTTACCTGCATTTCGTCATCCACGACTCCGTGAACACGGACGCCGACACACACGCAGGCAAAGCCGCGCATCCCATATATATTCGTAAAGTTACGGAGTGGCTTACTGAGAGATTGTCATCAGTGGTCCTATCTACGCTCGGTTCTGCAACTGCTCGGCACGAAATATTTCGAAAATGCGATAAGGCGCATTGGACATGAATGCCATTGTCATCGACATGCGACAGTCGGCCTAACCCCCCCCCCCCATCCCCATCCCCCTCCTCCTCACTCACTCTCTCTCGCTCTCTCGCTCTCACTCTCCCTCTCCCTCTGATTCATAAGGTCGTACAGATTGGATCTCTTAGCTTTACTTTTACGCGACACGGTTTTTGGCCTGGACTCGCATTGCAGACTGCCTCTTTCAGCAAGGATCTTCACTCTCTTCCTCCTCCGCGTCTATCCTTGTCGTTCGTTGTCATCGTCGTACCATGGATAACGCGCTCGAGGCCGATAATTAACTCCCACCACCAGCTACAGCATTCAATTCATCAATAGTCCACTTTAAGTATCCACTGGACATCTCGAATTTCTCTTATTTAGCTTGTTAATTCGTACGGATAAGGAGCAATTGCGAAAAGTCAGGACGACGAACGAGCGATACAGCAACGATAAATAGGCGCTGATGCACGGCGCACGACCAGACAACTAACAACAACGCTAACAATCCTTCCCAGCCAAGCGTAGAAAAGCGCGCCTTACAAACTCTAGTCAGGCGAGTAGAGATTATGTAAAGAGATGGTCCGAGTGAAAGTAAAGGAAAGATATTCGGGAAAAGTAAGCTGGACTCGGAGCTGGGCTATTCATCATAAGGCACGCCGCCGGGTAAACACGAACGGCGAGCGATCGGCCGATCGGTTGATTAGCAGCCGTGGGCAGCTCGCTCCAGCCAAATTTCCTGCCCAATGATTTTTCCTACCCTGCTCGTCAAGGATAATAAATAAACGAGATCCACGCTCGGGATTGATGAAACATTGTCTAAGGATCGTGTCCTCGAATTAGCACGGGCATACCAATTTCTCTAATCAATCATCGAGGGCCCCTCGTTGCGCGCTGTTTAGACTCGAATTTCACGAGGTTGGCTCCTCGAGGCACGAGAAAGGAGCTCGTCGATCTAATCTCCTCCGTCAACGGTCGCGCGGCCGCCCACGTACCTTCGGCTTTCTCGGCTCTGCGCGCCTCCAAGGACTCCTCCGCTCTTACTTCTCCTTTTACCTATCTAGCTTTTT